>NC_080419.1:103964396-104282556 GCF_029873635.1 Malania oleifera
CTACTTGTTCCCTTCCTCCTCTCTTCTATTCCCTACTTCTTCCTACTCACTCTCTGATCTCCTCTCATCCTCTTCCTCCTTCCTCTCCTCTATCTCTTCCCCCTTCTACTCCTCCTCCCTCTTAATCTAACCTGCCTAAACTACTTCTTCATCGATTAATATTAATTGTGAACTATTAAATAATCCTTTGTCAACAACCAATAAGATATGGGTTGTATCTATGCCAAAGAAGGTGATATAGTAGATTGTAGAGAAAAAAATAAAAGAACCAAAACAAATAAAATAAAAAAAACAAAGCAGATAACAAAATTGAGACAAGCAAAGGAAAAAAAGAAAGGAAAATAACATTAGAGCTCATAATTCATCAAAACTATAGGAAAAAAATCATGAGCCTATATTTTAAAATCTTACAAAAGGAGTGAGTTTTGCAAAAAAAGTGATCTTACAATAGGCACAAAGCTATTAAATTATGAAAAAAAAATCACTGATCATAAAAAAAATACAATATTATAAAATCCATAAATACAACATTATAAAACTCACAAGTAATTATTTATAATAATTAATAATGTTAATTAATTAATAATTAATAATTAATAAAAAATAATAATATATTATTAATATATATGTTTTAATATATATTTAATATTATAATATTAAATATAATATTATTATAATTTAATAATTATAATATTGAACATACTCTTCAATATTTGTGATCTCTAATAAATATACTCTTACATTATATATCTCTATATATAATCATTAATCTTATACTCCTCTTTATACTTTTATTACTCTTATACATAATATGAGTCTAACTATTTTAATAATAACACTATTATTATAACATTATCACACTAACACTTATATCTCTTTCGTCTTCTTCTAGCTCCTAGTTATCATATTTACCTCTCTTCTCTATCTCCTCTTCTCTCCTCTTTCTTCTATACTCCTTCTTATACTCGTTCCGCCTTCATTCTCATTCTCCTCTCTCTCTCCCTATCTTTCTTCCCTCTTCTCTCCTACTCTTCCTATCTATTCATTGTTCCACTTTTATAATATCTTATCTTAGTACTTTAATGTCACATATGCGAACCCATTCTCGAGGGGACCTCCCCTCCAATGTGTCATGTGCCTATTTTTTAAATTATAGATGTATTGAAAAGTAAGTCTCTTTGTCTTATGCTATTCCGATCTACCGTTCAATTTATACATCAAGTCCTGTGTTGTCAATCCCTGGCTAAGTACGTCTCTTTTTCATGCTACTTCTGATATAAAGTTAAATTATAAAATAAAATATGGTGGTTGTCAATCACATGGCTGACAATTACCTCTCACCTACTCCCTCTTATCAGTAGCTATCTCCCTCATCTCTCTTATCCCGTCTCCCTCATTCCTCTTCTCTCTCTCTAGATCATACTGGACCTCCATGAAATAATAAATTCAAAAAACATCACTACTGACTTGCTCTTGGTTTTAAATATGTCTAAACGAAGAAGAACGGAGATATGCAGAAGCAGAGAAGAATGCATGCAACAAGATAAACAGAGTGACAAGACAGAGTGCAGAAGAAATACGCAAACTGAGAAAGAAAGTAAGAAAGAAAGAGTGAGATATTTTTATAATGCCAATAAGAGAACCTTGTACAACCCAGATACATGTGTATTCCTCTTACAGAGTGGATGCTAATATCATCCAGCCTGTGGAATTAAAGGTATAAACACTGAACCACGTAAATTCCTGTTCTCACTATTTATTTATTTATTTTATTTTTCTTATCTCTTACTTTCTAATATTACGTTTAGTATGAGTTGGAATAAATTTATAATAATTTGCACTTCTTAACTTTAACTTTGGCATAATTTTATTTATTTTTTGCCGATTGTAGGTCTCATTGTGGTCTTTGATGTTATTATCGATTGAAAGAAAAGACGAAATTTTTTAGAAATTAATTCGAAAAAAGTAAAATGGGGAGAAGTTTGTGCACTAACACCGAGGAGACGTCGCATTCAACTATGCGGATCGTGAGCATGAAGAGGGGTCATGTACACATGATTGTTAATAATCGCGGTTTGTGCGTAGCCATGTAGAAGCCGTTGCTTTTGAAAAAAGCAATTTGGGTTTGGACATTTAAAGAAAAAAAAATATATTTATCTCTTCATATGTAATTATTATGTTTTTTTTTTTTGTAAATTATTGTTTTTTTTATTTGTTCTCTGTTTATGTTTTCTCTTCGTCTTGTCTTCTCTCTTGTTTCACATCTTTTTTTCTTTATCCTTCTTCGTTGTTATTTTTCTGTACTATCTCCTTCTCTTTTTCATTCTTCTCTCCTCTTCTTTCTCTTGTCTCATTTCTTTCTCCTGTTTCTGTTTTTCTTCTGAATTTTCTCGTCATTGTCTACCGTACTGTTTTTTTTTCACTTAACTTCTTTGTTTTTCTTGATGGTTATCTGTTGTTTCTCCTCTAGATTCTCTATTAATTCTTGTTTTTTTTTTGGTTATGTTTTAAGTAGGTGTGTGTAAGTGGGCTGGTGCATGCAAGTTAAACCAATTTTGAAAAGTCAAAATCTGTAGGCTGCATTTAGATGGAAAATTCAATTTTGAAAAGTCAAAATTGGTGGGTTGCAAGCAATTTAAATGGAGAACTAGGCTTGTCATGCGTGTGGATATTTGAAGGAGATGGGCTAGAGCAAAATGGAACAAAAAAAAATAAAGAGGTGTGGTGGGGTTTTGATGTGACCCGACCATGCAAGAATTAAATGGGAGGCTCCAATTGCACAAGGGATGCGTTGGAGGTAGGGTTCCAAGGGGGCATGCGCTGGGTTCAATTGGAGACGGATAGGTGCACAGGGGCTTTTAAAGGAAAAGAATAGGGTTTCACTTTTTAAAGAGGGGAGGCCACATTACACACAGGGAGGTTTTGAATAATATTTTTTTGGGAGATACAGAGGAGGCCGAAATGGGGGAGGCACATGCATAGGAAGAGAAATGAGCCATCGTTTTGGGATTTTCAGTAGGTTTTTTTTTTTTGGAGGTTTTTCCTCATTAATTTGATACGTGGCAATCAGTTTTATTTTCCCTCGAATAGTTTATTTAAAGCAACCTTAATTCAATTTCGCATTCTAAATTTATTAATCTTTCTAAATAAAATCAAGATTAGTACAATTTCGTTACTTGGTAAAATTAAGACATCAATCCCTGAGGACGATACTCTTCACATCACTATATTATAAAACTATGATACTGTGCACTTACAGTTTTGCATTAATCAAGTTTTTGGCGCCGTTGTCGAGGATTGAGTTTTTCTTATTTTTGCCAATATTGATACAAAGTAATTTGGGTTTTAATTTAGAATTTTATTTATATATATATTTTTTATTTCTTTTTGTTTTGTTTTATTTTTTATTTTTATCTTCTTTATTTTAGGTGTATTTTTTATATTGGATGCACCGTGCTAGAACCCGTGACATTACTCCTTTTGTTCCGAAGATTGAAAGAATGCTCAGAGAACTAAGGAAAAAGAGGGTACTAGTTATGGATAACGGACAACAAAATGTGCAGCCATGCACCTTGAAGGATTATATACGACCAGTTTTGAATGACAACTATTTAGGTATCAGACGCCAGCTCATTAATTCCAACAGTTTTGAGCTCAAACCTGAATTAATCAGCATGGTGCAGCAACTCCAATTCAGTGGATCACCACTTGATGACCCCAATATCCATCTAGCGATGTTTCTGGAGATTTGTGATGCTGTAAAGATCAATGGTGTTACTGAAGACACCATTAGGTTGAGATTGTTCCCTTTTTCTTTGAGGGACAACAAGAGGTTGGCTACAGTCTCTACAACTGGGGAGTACCACTAGTTGGCAGGACATGACAGAAAAGTTTCTAGCTAAATTCTTTCCACCTGCAAGAATAGCTCAACTCAATGAAGATTGGGAAAGGTATAAGGATTTGGTTCGACGCTGCCCACAACATGGATTGCTGGATTGGTTGCAAATTTAGATGTTCTATAATGGGTTAAATGGGCAAACTCAGACTTTAGTTGATGTTACATCTGGGGAAGCTTTGATTTCAAAGACACCTGAGGGTGCTACTGCTCTTTTGGAAGAAATGACCTCAAATAACTATCAATGGTCAATTGAAAGAACTATCGCTAAAAAAGTCACTGGAATTCATGAATTGGAGCCGTTTGCTGCACTTTCAACTCAAGTTGCTTCTCTATTTCATCAGATGAATCTGTAACAACTAGACCCTCTATGTGGGCCCGGAGTTTTACTAATCCATTCATTTACCTAATAATCCACATTCTAATATCATTTATGTAGCGGAAAACATAAATATAATCTCCACAAATATAATACCAGAGTTTACTATTTCTATCTATAATCCAAAATAACTATTCATTACCTGTATTCTCACATATACACATATCTCCAAAAACGTTTAGTATTCACAAACACCAGTATATTTCATAACCATCCATATCTCAAAAGACTTAAAACATAAGACATAAAACATAACTTACATACAACCCAAAATATCAGCTAAGTATATACCCTTTCTTTTCTATATCCCAAAAATGCTACAAACACTTCGAGCACTCTAAGCTCAATCTCGTGGAGGTCCTGAAAAAGATAAATTTGTATTCATGTGAGACACTTCTCAATAAGGGAAGAACAATATATTAAAACAGTGCGTGGCCCACACGAGGTTTGTATATAACATATTATTCATCATTTACAAATCATTAACATAATTTCTGAAATCATTTTCAGTTCCTAATCAAACACATGCAAGACATTTTACCGATGAGATTACCCAAGGATAGGGGTGATTACCTGCCCATACAAGTAGAACCCCTCTATTCTGATACTTTAGGTAACCCAATGGTCACAACTGAAACATACCAGAGCACTCACCTTACTCAGTAAGCCCCTAGGTAGTGATGTAATCTCGTACTTACACAATTCATACAAAGGTTTACCAGCGAAGGCCCGAGAATAAGGAAATCTACCTGCCCATACAAATAGTTTCCTTCTGCTCTAGTACGTTATGTAGCCTAGTGCCACATCTGATACTTACCAGGGCACTCGCCTTTCTTAGTAAGCCCTCGGGCGAAGAGTTTGCCTCACCCAAACGTAACACGGTCTACTAGCATACATACTGATAATACCATAATACATTATTTTGCCTATCGTTATCCTGTAATTCTTAACTGTTCATGTTCTTAACTTAACCATTTCATAACATTTCACTTTAGGTGGCTCATTCCATTTCACTTTGTTCGCATTTCATATTTCCTTATCATTTTTATTCTCTTTTAATTACAACAGCTTCCTTTTGACTGTTATTTCTATAGCTCCCTTTTGGCTGTCATTAACATGATCTATTGTTAGCTTTACCGTGATCCCAAAAGGGGGGGTGAATAGGTATTTTTAAAATTTAATCCCTAGGTAAATATTTTAATACTAGTATATTCACAACCCTATGGTCAATTTAGTGCAAGTAATGTAACTATACCAGAAATTAAATAACGCAATTTAATTAACAACACATGCACCAGAAAGCAGTAAGGTAAGAGTGACACATAGAAATGTTATCAAGATTCGGTCAATTGCCTACGTCCCCACCTTAGCTAACAAACACAAGGATTACCACTGTACTTGCTCACTTAAACGTGTGGTGCGGCACCTAAAAAGACTAGGTCAATTAGTACAGGGCTGACCTTAACCTTTACAACCAATCCTTACTGGACTGGATTACCGCCCCCTCAGGCCACGCTTGGAAACACTCAGATTATACAATCAAAGAATAGTGGTACAGTGGTTGTACTTTAATGTAAAGTAGATATGTACCCAGATACGCTTAATCACATACACCACAAAATGATTTAATATGTAAGCTCAGTGTGGTTTAATATATCAACTCTCAAATATATTTGCTTTCAATGTAATGAGTGCGTGAGAGTGTCAACAAGCAATCTTTGTATCACAAGAAATTCAATTAGCTGGTTCACACAAAGATATCAAGCAAGTCTCGAAATATCAATCAGCAGGATATCTCAATCATGTAAATGTCAAATAATGTATATGCTTGGTTTGCAAAAGATATTTAATCTTTGTATTCAGTAAAATGATACGTAAGTCAATGAATATTGCAACAAAGATTAATATCACATAAACAAATATATTTTCAAAAATATGTCAAAATAAATCACCCAAGATATTTGAGAATGTTTTTCAAAAAGTTTTGGCAACCCAAAAACAAATACAAACTTCCTAAGATATTGCAACGAATATGCAATACTCAGAAGTTTAACACAAGTCTTCTTAGGAGAGACTTATTAATAAAGTCCCCTAAGAACACTTAGGTTTAGCTCCCAATAAAATTGAATCAATCAAACAAAGATGGGAGAGCAAACCTATAAAAACAAACACTCAATCAACTTATAAAGAGTTTAAGTAATGGTAGAGGGTAAGTATGAGTGAATGGAGTGTGAAAATGAGTAGTAGGAAATTTTTAGCTTGAGAGAGAATTTCTTAATCGAGTTGGCTAATCTTCTTCCTAATAATCCCACATGAAGGGTTATAAATAAACTCCCCTGTAATTATAATCGTTAGGGACAAGGTTGGAATTATTATAAAAGTTTTAATGACATTTAATTATTTTAACCCCGTTAAAAAATTGTTAACCGCGGTAAAAATAGGTCCAACCCGAGAGCACCGGTCGACCAGAACACTTTCGGTCGACCCAAGTTCTTGGGATTTGGTCGACCGGGCCAAAAATGAACTACCCTCTCGATCGATCGGACATGTATGTTCGAGATTTTTCAGTAAGTCCGAGGTGATTTTTAAGTAAGTCCGAGGTTCGGTCGATGATTATGCGTCAAAACTGCGTAATTGGGCACTTTGTTCTGGTCTCTACGACTTATATTTTTAATTAAGTGTTCAAATTTGTCCAATATTTTAATAAAGTGCCAAAATTATCATTCTTGAGTTTTATTATGCAATTTATGAATTTTTGGTAATATTTTATCGCAGGAAAATTTCTGAGAACCAAAATCGACACCTGCTTATATTTTGTGCATAACTTTTCCGTCCGAATTCCGATCGAGACTATTTAAATTTCTGGAGAAAGAGGAAAGGATTATCTACAACTCTTGTGTTTTGAGTTTTGGGAGAAACGAGCTTAGAAGGGTCAAATTTGGTGGTGAACTGAGAATAAAAAAATGAAAAAGAAAAAAAGAAAGAATATATATTAAATGGGCTTTGATTTGACCCGGCCATGCAGCCGGGTCGGGTCAACCAGACGGGTCAGGCGATTGGATCTTAGGGCTTTACCCCTCTCCCCTTTTTATTCTCCTTTTGTTTCCCTTTCTCTTCCTTGTTAGGCGCTGCCCCCAGCCATCTTCTCCTCTTCTTCATCTTCTCTTCTCCTTCTTCTTCCTCTTCTCTCTCCTTTAGCTTTTCTCGAAACTCTCTCTTGCCCATTCTCCCATTCTATTCCCCTGTTTTTCTTTCTCTTCTACTCTCTTATTTTCAGCTTCTCAGTTCTTCCTCTGTCTCTCCCTTAGTTTTCTTTTTTCCTTATCCCTAACTCCCTCCCTATGTCTCCAACCCCTCTGCGACACCAGTTCGACCAGCCACACCAACAGCAGCCTGCGGCTTCACCAACACCAGCCAAACATTTCAACTCTACAACAGCCCAGAGCATTAGTCTCCACACACCAGCCTGCTAGCCACCCGAAGAAGCAGCAACAGCCCGAGTACAGCAACCAAACTCCTGCAGCAGCAAGACACCAGACCAGTAACCGAGAGCCCTGCTGGGTCTGCTGGAACCCGAGCCAACACCAGCCATGCTCCAAGCTGCTCTGTTTCTCTCTCTCTCTCTCTCTCTCTCTCTCTCTCTCTCTCCTTTTCTTTTCTTTTCTATTTTTTTTAATTGCAATGAAATAATGTTTCTTTATATTTGTTATAGTTTATTGGAAGTTTAGAATTTGAATAATTGTTAAGGGATTTTAATTTTTTTTATTGAAGTTTAAATTTTTTATTATTTACTTATCTTGTTCGTAGTTAAAGTTAGTATTAGGTCTAAGCATTTAAATTGGTTGCTTTATTTATCTTCGCTTAATTTAAATTCTATTTTAATTCTTGTTTGCGGTTAAATTATGGTGCTTGCTTCAATTTCATAGTTTTGTTAAAGGTTCATTTCTTTTTGTCTGTGTATGTGTGTAATTGAATTTTCAGTGTTGCGTGTTTTAATTCCATGTTTAAAGTTCCCAGTTTTAGTTAATGTGCTTCGGTATTTTCTTAAGTAGACTAGGGTTTCCATTCTTGCTTTTAAATTTAGTGAATGCTGGTCTTTAGAGTTTAGATTGCTTGTCGTTTAATTGGTTAAATTGAATCTCAACAATCTTGAAAACCCGAATCCAAACCGAGTTCAGTAACTTTTATTTTTCGATTGGGCGAACGTAAAATCTGAGATTAAAACACAATCCCTGAGGAGACGATCTAGCCTTTGAGCTTAATATTACATGACGTAACTCCTATACTTGGGATAACTTTCGAGCTGCTTATTTTTCGAGTGAGTCAGTCGACTAGGGTGAAAATGAATTAGGGCAGTCGGTCGACTAGACTGTTAGGTTCCTACACGTGGGAACTTGGTCGACCAGGTTGGTGGTATACAATTTTCTCTCAATCAACCAGGAAGTCAAAATGTTGACTTCAGGGAGGTTTGGTCGACCAGGGTTAAATGAACTGACATAGCTTGATCGATCAGGCTGTGATCAACTTGTTGACCCATGCCGTGTTCGGTCGACCGAGGCTAGAATGAGCTGAATAGGTTGGTCAATCGGGATGTGGTCAATTTGTTAACCCTGATCGGGTTCGGTCGACCGGGGGCAAAAAGAACATAAATTGCCGGTCGACCGAAGGTGCACATTTTGTGCATTTCGGTCCTATTTCATTCCACAATCATCCTATTCAAGTGCCTAACACATACAAGTGCAATGGTGAGTGTCTTAAGGTCATTTATAGGTCATTTTTTTAGTTTATGATTCAATTTAAGCTTACCTATTAGACCATGCATATGATGTGTGTGATTATTACCATTAAAAAGCCTAATTACTATTACAGACCATTTATATAAATGAAATATATTACAACATAAAATAATTTGGTCTTGACTCTTCACTTTCTCTATGTGCATCTTGATCTGTCAATTTAAGTTCCTGTACATAACCTTAAACACCCATTAGATATAATGAGTATTTGTCAAAATCAAAACCGGACGTGACCTGTAAGGTTAATATCTATAGCTCCCTTTTGGCTGTTATGAGCATAATCCACAACACCCTTTTGGCTATCATAAATGTGATCCACAACTCCCTTTTGGCTGTCGTAAACATGATTTACATTAACAAAAACATGCAGCATATTCCATATAACATTTTATTTTAGTGCATTTCCTGTATAACATGTATCTCATACATATAATATGGTCTCATACAAGGTTCAATTTACTCATGTCACACTATTTAGCGGTAAAATTCATATATATGTATTCCCCATAAAATAAGCCAACTTGCATTTAACATTCATATTGTCAAAATATACCTTTCTTATCTTATATAATTATCCTAAAAATATATTTCACACTCATCAATTCATTTTCGCATATACGTATATAATAAATAGCCCTAAGCTCGGAAAACATAATTTAAATGGTTGGCATTTTAAACCCATACCGAAACATATACACGTATATATAACACAATTCATTTTTCATTAAATTCATAAAAATTTTGGTTTAATATATATTTTTCCCCTTACCCGGTTTCTTGAACTACGCCAATGGGGACTCCAAAAAGATACCTGCAGCGCTCACCCAAGCTCTGAAATAAAAATCCTAATTCCATTCAATCAATCCTAAATAAAATACTATTTTAATATTTCTTAGGCCTATAAATTCCAAATAAATAATTATACCCTCAAATATAACTAATTTACTTAATTCCCCAAATCCCACTTTCGCTTTGGAGTGGTACCTAGGAAACCCAAATTGAAAATTTAATCCGGCCAAAATGACGATGATCATGAGTAGGACCGCGTGTTGGTGCCCGATCGTCGACTTAACGGCAGATTTAAGGAGAAATTGAGAAAATAGGAAAATATTGCCTTACCCCAGAAATGGTGCCTACAACACTTCCACGACAAATTCGCTTCAGTAGAAATGTCGGTGGTAGAGTTAGGAACCCAACGTTAGCTTCTGTTTCCCAATCAACCGAATATCCGTCGAGAAATGAGAAGAGAGAGAGAGAAGCAAAGAGGAGTGGCATGAGAAATTTCAGAGACTGAGTGAGGCGTAGGTTTTGTAAATCCAATTTTGAAATTGGATTGTAAGGTTACTTCCTTAAAAAGCTTTAGGTAAAAATATATATAATATTATATCTACTTTAACCTATATTATATAATAACTTTACATATATATATATATGTATGTACATATATAACTTAATATATATCTTTATTTAAATTTTTTCCACACTATTTCTTTTATTTGTTTATTTCATTAATTAATTTAATAATATTTAATTAATTAATTAATAATTACTCTTAATTAATTAATTAATTAATTTATTTTTAGGATCACTACATTTCAGCTTTGACAACCCAAAGGATACCACAAAGTGTAAAATATGTGGCAGCTACAAGTAGGACATATCCGAGCAATGGAGCGACTCAAGAATAGGTTCAATACATCAACAATCAGAACTACAATTATTGTGGTGATCCTTTGTAGAGACCTGAAGAATTATAGTAATTAAAAAATAAAAGAAGGAGAGAAAAAGGAATTTTAAAAGGGGTTTCAGCAGGGTCTTGTCAACGAGTGCAGAGTGCTTGTCGACGAGCAGGTCTCTTGGACTCATCGATGGGGACGCGTGTCTTGTCGACGATAAATTATCGAGAGAGCTATTTTTTCAGGGTCTAAAACTCGTCGACAATGAGTAAGTATTCATCGATGAACTCCCTTCATGGACTCGTCGACAAGGTGATGTGTCTCATCGATGAATTTGTGTTATATAAGTATGCAAACCTCGGGATTTTCTGCGAGAAAATTTTCAAGGAACCCTCTCTCTCTCTCTCTCTCTAAAATGTCTCCCCCTCCTTCTCTCTAAGTTTCCAGCTTTATCCTCAGTCGGTTCGACGATCGGAAGCCTCCATGCTACTCCTGGAAAGATTCTCTTCAAATCTGTTAGAGTAGTTTGTTGGTTAGACCAACTGGGGCACCATCCCAAAATCTGGGTAAGTTGGTTATTTTAGACTTTATATGTTATTTGGTGGTTTTGGACTAAGGAAAATGCTTTAGATAGTATTACACTAAAGTTTGGTTGGGAAAAATACAATTTCAGGGTGTTGTACTAGGGAACACACGGGTGTAAATTTTGAGTTTTTTGTGGGCTCCACAGTTAGATAGGTAAGGGGATAAATTAAGTCAGTATTTTTCATGAAATTATTATGAATTAAACAACATTTATTTTTAAGATAATATGTATGATTTTAAATTATGAGTTTATATGGCTAAGTACATTTGTGTGGCATGAGTATAATATTTCCATGAAAATTATGCTATATTGAAGTATTATGAGTTTTCCCAGATAAGTATGTTATAGTAGTTTTTAGGAAAACCCTAACAACAGTACAGGAATTATGTTTTAAAGATTATGTTAAATAATGTAAGAATTTATGATTAATACATTGTATATTATGCCCGCAAAAATGCCGTGATTTTACATTATGGATTATGCCGGCAAAAATGCCGTGATTTTACGTTATGAATTATGCTGGTGTTAATGCCGTGATTTTAAGTTATGAATTATGTCGGCACTGATGCCGTGGTTATGTATGATATGTAAGAAATCATGAAATATATTTATGTCAGATATTACTTTGAATTATGAAAAAATTATGTTTAAATATGAAATTTATTATATGTTTTCAAAACCCAAAATAGCTTAGTTTAGTTTTATGAAACACGGCACCATAGTTATATGTTTATGATTATGAATATGTTAGTGCTACCACACATCTTATGTAGAGTGTGAGAGATGATAGTCGATGTGGCTTTATGGGAGTGTCATAGTTCCCCTGATAGACCGGCACAGGTGGAACAGGCTCATCGTACTTATAGACTTATGTTTGATTTAGCATGGTTGGCCAGCCATTGCTATGTCCCGCCTTCAGGTCGCACAAACCTGTCATGTGGGGGGGTAAGACATGATGATAGCTAACTAACTATCTATCCTGGGTAATAAGTTACGTATGATATGGTTATATAAGATGATTTCTCAGTGCAGAAATTTAGTATGATATACTATGATTTGATAAACCATGTTTTATGCAATATAGTACGACTGTCATACCAATTATGAATTATATACTGTTTATATGTATACCATGAAAAATACTCATGTTGCCACACACTGACATTAATTTGTCTCCCTTACTGAGAGGTGTCTCACCCCAACATTACAAACATTTCAGGAAATCTAGGTAGGAGGGAAGATAGAGCCCTGTAGCAATAGAAGTGGTTTGAACTACCCTATCTATAGGGTAAGTGGATGAGCTAGGGTCAGATGGATTTTTGGGTGGAGACTCTAGGAGTACTTTTTGGTCTTTTTAGTGAATGATTGTATGTATATGTATATGACAGATTTAGTAGAACTCTGGTATGGTTTCTGGTATTTATGGCATGTATATGATTTCATGTTTTTCCGCTACTTAGGTATCAGAGTTTTATAACAGATATATCCCTAGTACCCATGGGTTTGGTTGATTACAATTATGATAGCTTAGCAAGAATATTACGTATGTTATGATGTGGAAAAGGAAAAAATATATATATGTAAAAATATGCAGGTTATTACATCCTTTGCCACAATATTACCATCCAGGGCTTCGAAATCCTGAGAATTTGTGTTATGGAAATACAAGGAATGTGCTGCAACCTCCTCAAAGACTTGATAATCAACATAGCGAGAAGAAGATGTCACTTAAGGAAGCCATGGTATCATTTGTTGAGGAGGCAAAAGCAAGGTTTAAAAAGACCGATTCACGGTTGGATAATATTGAGACTTATTATAGCAATATGGAAGCTACTATGAAGAATCTTGAAATGCAAATTGGGAAACTAGCCACGAACATCAATACCCAACAGAGAGGAACTTTTCCTAGCAACACAGAAGTGAATCCTAAGGAACAATGCAAGGCCATCACACTTAGGAGTGGAAGAGAAATCGAGAAATCACCAACAAACGAAACCATGTCCACCCCTACAGCTGAAAATAATGACCAAGGCAAGAATAAAGTGGAAGAAGACAAGATTGTGGATGACACACCAAGACAAACTGACACGTCTCCATTAATTTCATTTCCAGACAATCCTTATATTCTCTCTACTCCACTTCCTTATCCTCAACCTTTTCAAAAGCAAAAATTAGATAAGCAATTTTCTAAGTTTTTTGATATTTTAAAGAAAATTCACATAAACATTCCTTTTGCAGATGCTTTGGAACAAATGCCAAATTATGTCAAATTCCTGAAGGACATCATTTCCCAGAAAAGAAGGTTGGAGGAGTTCGAAACAGTGAAGCTTATTAACGAGTGTAGTGCTATTCTTCAAAAGAAATGGCCTCGAAAATTAAAAGATCTAGGGAGTTTTACTTTGCCTTACATTATTGGAAATTCATTTTTTGATAAAGTTTTATGTGATCTTGGTTCTAGCATTAATCTTATGCCACTTTCTATTTGCAGGAAATTAGGACTTGGAGAGATGAAACAAACAACCATTTCTAAGCAACTAGTAGACCGATCCATCAAGTATCCACGTGGAATCATAGAAGACATATTTGTAAAGGTAGACAAATTCATTTTTCTTGCTGATTTTGTGGTGTTAGATATGGAGGAAGACCAAGAAGTTCCACTAATTATTGGCCGACCATTCTTGGCCACTGGAAGGGCCTTAATTGATGTTCAAAAAGGTGAGTTAACATTGAGAGTGGACAAGGAAGAGGCTATGTTCAACATCTACCAAGACATGAGATTCCCATAAGACCCAAGCACGTGTTTTTGGGTATATGTCATTCAGCAAGGTGTAGAAAAGCGTTTGAAAAAGATGTACCAGTTGATCACCTAGAATGATCCTTGCAGCAGATTACAACACAACAACGTGTGGGGAGGCTAAAACCTATGGTAGCAAAGATGGATTTTGTAATCTCTAAAGAAAAGATGCAACAACCTATATCTCCAGAGTTGAAGCAATTCCCTAAGCATCTTTGTTATGCGTTCTCAAGTGATGCATATGAAAATGCAAAAATCTGCAAAGAGCAAACGAAGAAGTGCCAAGACAAACAGATTCTTAGGTGTGAGTTTGCTCCAAGACAACATGTTCTACTCTTCAACTCACGATTAAAACTCTTCCCAGGTAAGTTAAGTTCAAGATGGACAAGTCCTTATACAATTGACAAATTTTTCCCTTTTAGAACAATAGACTTGAAGGACAAGATAGGGAATATATTCAGAGTTAATGGTTAGAGATTGAAGCACTACTATGGAGAACAAATGGAGAGGAACTGTGCATTTATTCCGCTTGGAGATCTTGGTTGATGAAGATTAAGAAGTTTGGTTGGAGATGTTGACCTTATAGGTCACTGATTACGCGTCAAAACTGCGTAATTGGGCAACTTAACCCGAACTTTACGGTTTATATTTTTAATTAAATGTCTAAAATTGTCCAATATTTTAATAAAGTGCCAAAATTATCATTCTTGAACTTTATGGCATTATTTATTAAGTTTTGGTAATTTTTTGTCGCAAGAAAATTCCTGGGAACCAAAACCAACACCTGTTCGTATTTCATGCATAACTTTTCCGTTTGAGTTTCGATTGAGATGATTCAAATTTTTGGAGAAAGAGGAAAGGATTATCTACAACTTTTATGTTTTGAGTTTTGCGAGAAATAGGCTCTAGAAGAGTCAGATTTGTGATGAATAGAGAACAAATAAAATGAGAAAATAAAAAAAATATATGTTTGAATGGATATTTGATGTGACCCGGCCATGCATGGCCGGGTAGGGTTGGCTAATCTGGGTAGGGCAATCTTTCTTCCCTCTTTATAACCATGCCTTCGGCGCCCATTCTCCTCTTCTCCTTCTTCTTCTTCTTCTTCTTCTTCTTCTTCTTCTTCTTCTTTAGTTTGTTTTTTTTTTTTTTTTGTTCTTTTCAATTCTGCTTTGCTCCTTCTCTGTTTCCCTTTCCTTCTTCCCCTGTTCTTCCTTAGTTCTGCCTTTCCCTATCCTCTTCCTTGCCCTTTGTTCCAGTCCTCCATCAGACTCTCTGCCCAGCCTGCTGAAGCTCTCCCACGGCTAGCCGACTTCACAGCAGGTTTAGATCAGCTTCCACTGCACAACTCCTCATCCAGGTCTTCCACAACAGACCTGTGGTTTCTCCCTTCTCCTGCATCTGCAACCAACCATAGTAGAACCACCAAAGCCCAGCAGCAATCTGCTGCCAAGAAGAGGACAGCAGAACAGAGCCACACCCGAGCCTTTAGCCTCTGCACAACCAGCCTTCTCGCACAGCAGAGGACAGCGGAAACCAGCAGCACCGAGCCTCTTCTGCAGGCCAAACCAGTAGCAGTCTGCTGCCAAGAACACAGCACCGGAGCTCCTCTGTTCCTCCAACCGCTGTTTCATCCTCCCGAGGCTCCCTCCAACATTCCTTCTCTTTCACTTTCTCTTTCTTTTAATTTCTCTGCTTTATTACTGCTGGTTAATGTTTTTTTTTTTTTTTAGATTATTTCTTCATTAAAGTTGTTAAAACACTTTAGTATTGGATCCTTGTTTAAGTAATTTTATTGAGGGTTAATTTTGTTTTTGTTTTACTTATCTTGCTCTGAAGCAAAGGATTTAATTTGTTTGTCTTTTATTTATTTGTTTTTTTTAATTTAAATTCTGTTTTAATTTTTTTTTTTGGAAAAAAAAAAAATTGTTTTTATTAAACTAGTTGTCTTCTTTTCTTAAAAATTTAGTTTTTAATTGCGGTTTGATTTAGTTTAGGTTCTTTCATGTTAAAGTTCATGTTTTTATATCGTTTGAATATTGTTGAAGTGTTTAAAGTACTAAGTTTTGGTTTGAATTCTTGAATTGTGTTAAAGTTATGGTTTTTAGTGCATGTTTGTGTCTGATTAAGTTTCCATTCCTGCGTGTTTTAATTCTGTGTCCAAAGTTACCATATTTAATTAGCATGTGCTTCGATATTTCCTCGAGTAGGTAAGGGTTTCCATTAGTGTTCTTTAATTCACTGTATGTTAGTCTTAGGACTTTAAATTGCGTGTCATTTAATTTGTCAAAAGTGAAATTGAACCATCTTGAAAATCCTGAATCTGAACCAAGTTCAGTGCAATTTAATTTTGATTGGAAGAATGTAAAATCTGAGATTAAACGCATTTCCTGAGGAGACGATCTAGCCCTTTGGCTTAATATTACACGACAGAACTCCTATACTTGGGATAGCTTCCGAGCTGCTTATTTTTCGAGTGAGTCAGTCACGCCCGGTTTTGATTATGACAAATACTCATTGTATCTAATAGGTGTTTGAGGTTTTGTGTAAGAACTAAAATTGTTAAGATCGAGATGGGCACAAAGCAAGTAAAGCTTGAAGACCAATTCTTATTTTCAATTGTAATATATTCAGTTGCGTAATAGGTCTGTAATAGTAAATAGGGATTGGTTTGTAATAAGCTCACACACATCACATGCATGATCTAATAGGTAAGCTCAAACAAACCATAAACTAAAAGTGACCTTAGAATGACCTTAGGGTTTCGGTCGACCGACATCGGACTTTTTTAGTGTCTTTAATTGGACATAAATGACCCTAGGACACTCACCATTGCACCTATGTATGTTAGGCACTCGATTAGGGTTTGTGTGACTCAAAATAGGACCGAAATGCACACATTGTGCACTTTCGATCGACCGATCTTGGCAGTTTATTCTGTCTCGGTCAACCGAAACAGGTTTGGGTCAACAGTTGACCAAAGTCCGGGTCAACAGTTAACCATGGTCCTGGTCAACCGAACCAGTGTAGTTTAAATCCCCCGGTCAATCGAAACCCGTTGAAGTCAACAAATTGACCATCTGGTCGACCAAGCCAAATTTGTATTGCAACTACTTGGTCGATCGAGGGTCCTTGGGAGAAATCCCAACTGTCTCGTCGACCAAACCATTTAGTTCAAAATGGTCTGGTCGACTGAATCTCGTAAAATGGAAAATCGCCCTTTGGACAAGCACTTTCGGTCGACCGAGTCTTCAGTTCAAAAGTGTCCTGGTCGACTGAACCATATGAACTTCGGTCGACTGAACTTGTTCTGGTTGACCGGACCTCTCGGGTTGCCCTGATTTTTATCGCCGTTAAATATTTTTAAACAGGATTAATTAGGGTTAAAATGATCTTAAACAATATTAATAATACCCTACATGTCCTAACGACTATAATTCTTCCAATGTCTATATATAGCCCATCATTTGCTAAGATTAGCACGAGATTTGCAGATTTGATTAGGGAAAATTCTTTGAAAATCCAAAAACCTATAATACTCATTTTTTAGCCTCTTACACTCATACTTACCTTCTCATACTGATTAAACCCTCTGTAAGCTGATTGAGTGTTAGTCTAAATAGGTTTGCTCTCCCACTCTTGATTGATTGATTCAATTTTTTACGAGAGCTAAACCTAAGTGTTCTTAGGGGGCTTTTGCTAATAAGCCTATCCTAAGAAGACTTGCTTAAGCTTTTGAGTATTGCATTTGTGTTGCAATATCTTAGGAAGCTTGCATTTGTCTTTGGGTTGCAAAATCATTTTCAAAACATACTCAAATATCTTGTGTGATTTATATTGATATATTTGTGAAAAGATATTTGTATTTGTGATATTGATCTTTGCTGCAATATTCATTAACTTACATATCCTTTGCTGAATACAAAGATTGAATATCCTTTTTGCAAACCAAATATATACATTACTAGAGCATCATACGATTGAGAAAATTTGCTGATTGAAATATACATATATATTGCCTGGCTAGTATCTTTGTGTGAGCTATTATTTTGAACACATATTGTGATACAAAGGTCATACTGGTTGACACTCTCACATACTCATTACACTGATAGCAAATATTTTGAGAGTTGAAATATTGGACCACACCGAGCTTACATATTAAATCATATTGTGGTGTATGTGATTGAGCGTAACTGAGTACATATCTGCTTTACCTGAAAGCAAAATCACTGTACCGTTTCATTTATTGAGCAAAACTATTGTATTCTAGGCACGGGCCTGAAGAGGGAGACTAGCCCTGGAATAGTCCCGGATTGGCTTAGACCCGGTTAGGAAAGCTAGGTGCGCCATTCTGTTAAGGCGTGTAGGTTGAGGTCAGCCCCGCTAATTGACATGGTTAAGGTTGAGGTCAGCCCTGTGCTAATTGACCTAGTTGCAATCGGTGCCGCTCTACCCTTAAGTGAACTATTAGTGGAATCCTTAGGCTTGCGAGCTAGAGGCGGGGACGTAGGCACAGTTGGCCAAACCCCGATAATATATCGTGTGTTTGTTTATATTTTCGCACTTTATATTTACCGCACGTGTATGTTATTATGTGAATGATGGGCTTGATTGAAATTTCCGCATATTATATTTATCGGCGTATTTGGAACTGCATAGAAAGACCCTAGGTTGTAATATTTTGCTAACATCTAGTTCAACCTAGGAGAAAAGTTTAAAATTCCAATTCACCCTCCCTCTTGGGATACACCCATTCTAACAAGACATTAAAACAAGCGCTTATGGGAGACAACCCAAAAAGTTTTTCTTTTGTTTACTTCTTTTATCTTTATTACTTTATTTATTTATCTATTCACTTTTGAATAATTTGGATTTTTGAAGCAGGTTTATTTATCATGAATAAAGAGCTAGAAATTTAATTCTTCAACTGATTCACCAAGAAACCAGGGAATCTCCTTTCTTTTCTTCAATCTTTCTCATCTTTATATTACAATGAGGACATTGTTTAGTTTAAGTTTGGGGGTGTGATTTTGTCTTCTTGATTGTTGGTTATGTTTATTTTTCTTATTTATTTTTCTTCTGATTTTTTTTCTTTACGTGTGATCCTATAAGTCTTGATGTAGTAACCCATATAATTATAGAAATTAAATAATAAAGAAAGGAGAGAGAGAAAAGAATTTTTCTAGAAGATTCTATAGGGGCTCGTCAACGAACACAGAGAGTTCGTCAACGAACAGTCTTCTTGGGCTTGTCGACGAGGACTCACGTCTTGTCGACAAAAAGATACCGAGAGGGGTGATTTCAAGACTTGAAGTTCGTTGATGAGGGTAATGAGTTTGTAGATGATTCACTTCTTGGACTCGTCGACGAGATGACGTGGCTCGACGACGAGGCCATGTGGCCAAAGGTATATAAGTAGCAAAAAATGATGGTTCATTGAGGAAATTCATTTTCCTTCAGTTCTCTCTCTCTCTCTCTCTCTCTCTCTCTCTCTCTCTCTCTCTCTCTCTCTCTCTCTCTCTCTCTCTCTCTTGCTCAACCCTCCCTCCTTCTCTCTATGTTTTTGGCTCCATTTCTTCCCGTTTCGATGATCAGAAGCTGCCATGTTGATCCTGGGGAGATTTTATACAAGTCCGCTGGAGTAGATTATTGGTTTGAGCAATTTGGGCACCATCCCAAAATCAGGGTAACTAGATTATTTGGGTACTTTCAGTTTAATCAGGCTTATTTAAGTTTAGATTTTGAGTTATATGAGAATATACAGGTGTTTTGTGAAGTACAATTAGGGTGTATATTTTCAGGGTAAAGGTGTTTGTGGGACCCTTCTGGCATAGGTTGAGGACCCCAACAAATATTTTTCCAAGAGCTCAGGTATATTATAATTTAGGAAACTATGAATAGGCTGGTTCATGAAATATAAATGTGATGATTTTCTAGGGAATTCAGTGATTTATTGGGGAATTGGTATATATGTATTATTTTAGGATTTTGAGGATAGTACACCAAGGGCGTGAAAGTGGAGTTGGAGGCAAGCCTCCTAGTCAATTAGGTAAGGGAAATATACTATGTTAGGAACTTCAGATTGTTTATAGAAATTATGTGTTTTCCAGATTATTACTCAGTTTACAAATTATTAGTATATTAGAAAATACAGTTTTTTATAATATGAGGTATTTACAAGTTTTATTGTGTGGCATGAGATTTTAACATATTAGTTAAGAAATTATTCAGTTTCCAGATTATTATGATTTATAGAATCTACACAGACATATGTTTATGAGACCTTATCAGATCAGTATAGGAATGATATATTTTCAAATTGGTATGATTTATATTATTATGTAGAGATATGTTTTATCAGATTTTACACGGGTATGAATTACAGTGTTTATACAAACAGATGTTTTACAGTATATGTAGATTACCATGATTTCTAAAATATTAAAGCCATAACACTATGTAATTACAATTATACAATTCGGATAATACAGTATTTTTAGATCAGTTTCCGGTGTTATGGTTATTTTCCATAACACTATGGTATTGTCGTTTACACAGTACAAATATTATAGTATTTTCATATTAGCTTTCAGTGTTATGGTTATTTTGGGATCATGATGAAACAGTAAGATAATTAGGTATATCAGTATTATATAGTATCAAACCCTAAGGAATCAGTTCAGTAAATATTCAGTTATCGGAGCACGGTACCCTTACTATTACAGATCAGAGTGCAACCACACATCTTAGATAGTGTGTGGAAGCTTTCCGTCAACCATGCTTGGAGGGATTGTAGACTCCTCAGAAGATTGGGTGAGTTAGCTTGTTTGATGAGGTATATACCAGTACCGTACCTTGGAGAGGTTGCAGATTAGCCAGGTTGAGGATTAATAGAGTTACAGTTGACTTACTTGGTAGGCCAACCAGTGTTAAGTCCCACCTACGGGCTGCACAATTCTGTCATAAGGGGTTAAATCATGTTGTACAATTTTCCAGGATAAATGTCACAGTTATGTATATGTATACAAATTTTTAGAATATCAACAAATATATTATGATACTAGAAGTATGGAAAATTAGAAAACTCTAACACTATTGTTGTATTTTAAATTATAGAAGATGCAAGTTTTACTGTATATTATTCTACCAGTTTTTACAGTTTCATATATATATTGGTATAGTTTTATGTCGCTCTGTTGCCACACACTAATAATATCATATTTCCTCTTATAGAGGGTTGTCTCATCCCAGTAATTTAATATTTTTCAGGTGACCCAGCTAGATGAGCAGAACAGGCTCGTAGATAGAGGAGTTATCAGTATTGCCCTATCTAAATGGTGAGTTATTTTGGGAGATATGTATTTTGTATAGATCCTAGAGGATCTGATATCTAAAAGTAGAGTAATGTGTATAAGTATTGAGAAATTTTGGTATTGTGTTTATGTTGTACACTTTATGTTTTCCCATACCTAGGTATATGAATATGTTACGGGATATTAGAGAACAAGACTATTTGCCAATCAGCATTATTTTAGTAAAAAAAAAAATGGCATGAAAAATGGGGTCTTTACACTTGAGTTGTTTGATTCTCTTACCAAGCATGTATTTGAGTATGATTGAATTCCGTATTACTCTGAAATTTGTGATTGAGAAAAATTTTCAAAAATTTCTTTTATGTCAAGCTGAGTTTTGGTTGATTTAAATCTCTGTCCTTGAACATAAATTGCGCACATAGTCGTTTGTTTTCTCTATTCCATTTTTCTTATAAAGAGAATAAGTAGAATTGATTGGGTTAGAGGAGTTCAATCTTGCTTTGCTCTAGAATCCATTGATGAATCCTTCAGGCGAAATCCTAGTTGATACCAAATATTAGAGAATTGATCTAGGAAAATTTTTTTTTTGGTCATAACCAAAAAAAAAAAAGCCTTCCCAGCCATCCTGATTATCATGCCATCATTGCATGATGTATTTCCATAGTCAACCCCCTTAAGCCTCATGTTACATAAGCCTTTATTTGTTCTTTTAACCATATAAACCATTCCCGTTCTAAGCCTAAAAAACCATGAATTTATCCTTTCATTTTGAGAAAATACTTTGGCGAAAATTTACATTTAAAGAGTACTATTCGTCTAAAAAAATGAAAAAAAAAAAAGAGAAAAAGAAAAAGAAGACTCAATAAGTGGAGTATGAATCACTTCAGATTTTGTTAAAGGTGTTCTTGATACTACTCCATTGGTTACAACAACAACATTATTGTCACTAGTATGAGCATATTGTCGAGGGAAAGTTATGGTGTGAACCCTAGGGATATCTCTTTGATTCTTCTTTCCACCAAGTATTTTCCCAGTTTGCTTTAATTTTCCTTATCCATATCTTTTGTAGCCCTCACCTAGTGGTCTATCATTACAACCCTGATTAAAGACCTTTTGATCTCTAATTTTGGCTTTTGACTACATTAGTGGAGAGGATTTCTGAAAATTGGACTTATGGGGTTAAGTTTTGAGAGAATTCTTCTGGTTTCAGTTGTTCTACTGCTATCTGAATTTGCTGGTGGTTTGGAGTTAAATTGATTGTTGACCTCTAAGGTCATACTTGGTTTGATGATGACATATACTCAAGTATTTGATAGTATCGAGTTTGTGTACAGGTATATAATTAGCAGATCAACTGATGGCACATAAAGTGTAATGATCTAAAAAATTTTAATGACAAAATAATTAGGAAAAATAATAGATGGAAAAGATAAATAAGGAATAAAGAAGAAAAAGGGAAAAGAAATTTTGAAAAGGTTAACAAGTAGGTACTCGTCGACGATCACCATTTTCTCGTCGACGAGATATCGTGTGAGCCTCGTTGCCGAGTAAGTATATCTCATCGATGAGGATTAACTGAGAGGGTTTGGGCTGTTCTGAAACTCGTCGATGAGTGTTCTTTAGTGGTTCGTCGACGAGTCCTATCTTCTTATCGACGAGTCCATGTGGTAGCAGCATCTATAAATTGAACTAGGGTTGCTTCCACGCAAAGGAAATCAATTTTACTTTAATTTTCTCTCTCTAAGTTGTCTCCTCTCTCTTTTGTCTAAGAATCTGGCCCAGATTCATCCCGAATCGATGATCAAAGGTCACTATGGTGTTCTAGGGAAGATTCTCTACACATCTAGCAGATCAGTTTCTTAAACTGGGCTTTTTGAAAAACACTCCTAAGTGGAGGTAAGGGTCTGTATTCTCAGTTTTGGGTTTGTAAAAGGTTATTTAAGATTATTAAGTTGAAAAAATATAGAAATAGTAGTTTATTTGGGATTATTTAATTAAATTAGAGTTTTTGAACCAGAGACCGGGTGAGCATCACAGGCATCGATTTGGGATACCTGTTGGTGTAATTTGAGGATCCAGGTAAGGGGGAAATTTATATATTAATTCAGGTTTTTCATGAATTAATTAAAAATGGACTATGTTATATATGTATATATGTTTTCATGAGGGTATAAAATGCCAACCATTTAAATTATGTTTTCTGAGCTTAGGGTTGCTTATTTAGCTACGTATATGTGAAAATGAATTGATAACAGTGGAAAATATTTCAGGATAATTATGTAAGAAATGAAGGTATATTTTTAGTATATAAACGTTAAATGTTGCTTGGCTTATTTTACAGGTAATGTATGAATTTTATTACTAAAATTATGTGGCATGAGTAGATGGTAATGCAATGTAAACGTATGATATATGTGTGAGATGCAGGCTATGTAAGAAATGCATTGATAATGAAGTGTTATAAGGACTATGTTGCTTATGTTTGATAATGCAACCATGTATGCAATGACAGCTAAAAGGAGCTGTAGACTAATTGATGTCAGCTAAAAGAAGTTGTGTTAGCAGACCCTAATGCATATCTATGTGGACTAACTGATGTACAACAAAAATGAGCTGTAGTACGAATGAATGAAATGAAAATTAAATGAAATGGAAATTTGAATGAAATGGATATGAAATGTGAATGATGTAAAATGCGAAAGGTTATAGAAAGTGAAATGTTATGAAATGCTAAAGTTATGAACATGAACAAATATGGATAGTTGAATAATGACAGACAAAATAATGTATTATGGTATTATCAAGTATTTATGCTGGTAGAACATGTTATTCTAGAGCGGGGCAAACTCTTCGCCTGAGAGCTTGCTGAGAAAGGCTAGTGCACTAGTAGTATCAGATGTAGCCGTAGGCTGCATAACGCACTGGAGCAGAGGCAAGCTACTTGTATAGGCAGGTAGATTTCCTTATTCTTAGGGGCCTTCGCTGGTAAACTTTGTATGAACTGTGTGAGTACGAGAGTAATTTATCACTTGAGGGCTTACTGAGTAAGGTGAGTGCCATAGTATGTTTCAGTTGTGACCTTTGAGTTGCCTAATGTATTAGGATAGAGGGGTGCTACTTGTATGGGCGGGTAATCACCCCTATCCTTAGGTAGTCTTGTGGGCAAATACTTTGCATGTGTTTGAATAGGATCAGAAAATGGTTTTAAGAATTTAAGTTAATAGTTTGCAAATGATATTAAAATTTTGATTCTATTCTTATGTTGACCACACGATGTTTTAATATATATAGCTTCTTCCCTTACTGAGATGTGTCTTACCCGATTACAAATTTATCTTTTCAGGACCACCACGTAAATGAGCTTTAAGAAGCTCGAGGTTGATAACATTTTTGGGGTTCTAGATAAAGAAAAGGGTATAAATATTTTTGATGATATTTGGGATGTAAATAAGTTATGTTTTATGTTTTATGTTTTAAAGTTTTCTTAGGTATGGTTGGTTGTGGAACATACTGGTGTTTGCGAATACTGTATATTTTTGGAGATATGTGTATATATGGGAATACATGTGATGAATAGCTATTATGGAGTATGGATAGAACTAGTAAATTCTAGTATTTTTTATTATGATTGAGGATCATAGTTATGTTTTCGCTGCGTATGTACGTATATATGTATTTATTTATGGGTTATTAGAATTTTATCAGGTATAACGTACTGGACCAGGTTTAAGGGTTCAGGGCGTTACATAAAGACTCAAAGTATAAAGACCTTGAAGTTATCTTTTGTTGTAATTTATATTATTTCTCAATTCAGGTCTGTAATAGTATAGGAAAATGCCTGTAATAATCTCTGCATGTCATGCATGTAAGTAATTGTAAGCTCAAAAAGACCTAGACTGACCTTAGGGCCTCATGTGAGCATTAAAATATGCCCTATTGAATTAAATTCAATCATCATATGAATAGGGATAATTTTATGAAGGGACTAGAACCGAAATGCTCAAAAAAGGCATGCTTGGACGAGCGAACTGTAATGCATATAAAAAGAAACGTAATAAATAGAAAAGTCGACTTGAACCCGTGGGTAACAGGGACACCTGACAATCACAGCGGAAACCTAAGCAGCAGTAAGTATAAAATCTCAATCATACAACCATAAAACATAATACTAGAGTTTACTACATCTTCAAAATACTATATTTATATACAACCTCCAAAACATCAAAATAACCCTAGGATCATATAACAAAAATCTCTTGATCCTAGATCAATGCTTACCCTTATAGTAGGGAAGCTCAATTCACTCAACGACAGCCTTGACCCGCCGGTCTCTCTGGGTTTCCTGAAAATCATTTAATGTTCGGGGTGAGACACTTCTTAGTAAGGGAAAATAAACTAAATATAGTTGTGTGACAACATAAGTATATAATGCAGTTATACATATACAATACATTTCGTATATCTATAAACATTTGTCATAACATACTAAATCATCATATACTTTCATATTTTTCTAGTAATTCGTATCATTCATAAATCGTCTGTTATATCTGATAATATTGAAAACATACCTAGGATGAATAGTTAGTTGATGTCATGTATTACCCCCCATGACGGGTTGTGCAGTCCGAAGGTAGGACTCGACAATGGCTGGCCGACCACTGCCGAGTAAAAAATGTCTGTAAGTATGATGGGCCCGCTGCACCCTGGTCCGGACTGCTAGGTGGACGTCTACAACTTTACATCGAAAGCCACATCGACTATCCATCTCCCACCCCCTCGTGGGGTGGTTAGCACAAGTCTGAACATAGATATTTGATCTATATAGCTACGGTATCGAACTCCTAAAACTGAACTAAACTACATCCGGGTTCTGATAACATATAATACATGATATTATAGCGGCCTTGTGCTGATCATTTCATAAATACGGTCTCGTGTCGAACATTTCATAAATACAGCCTCTTGCCGAACATTTCATAATTATGGCCTCGTGCCGAATATTTCATAATTACGGCATCGTGTCGAACATTTCAGACATATCATTCTGAAAATAAATCAATTATCATGTATTTCAAAATCATCATATACTACATTATTATGTAATTTCTAAAAACATGCTTATTCGTAAAATTGCCGTAACATAATACATTTCATGAAAAATAATACTCATGCCACACAAGGCTGAATGAAATCATACGTTCCATCTAAAATCGTAATTCCTGTATACAACAGTATTTTCCCAATATATACATTTACTCAATAATATTCATATATAATACATGTTTTTCTGAAAATCAATTTATTGAGAAATAATAGTAATTTGCGTGGAAAAATAACTGCTTTAGTTTATTCCCTTACCTAATAATTAAAAAGCCCCAATGTATTCTTGGACTCACACCCGTAGGATTTCCTGATCAATACCCTAAAAATGAAAATTCCCAGTACTAAACTTCAGTATTTTCACATGTGTATCATTTCCTATAACTATCGTAAGACCAAATTTGACTTAAAAAGTCTTACCTCAATTTAGGGATGAATTTCAACTTGCTTTCACCAACGATCCGCTTCAGTAGATTTGGAGAGAACTTCCCCAGGAGCGTCGTGGTGGCTTCAAATCGTCGAACCGGTGGAAATCCGGCCCAAAATCGAAAAGAGAAGAGAGAGAAATCGTTGGGAGAGAGAGGGTGAAATTTTCCTAAATTTTTACATTTGAATCTGGATTTTCGATATTTATAGGACTGGATTTCTTCAACGAGCCACGTCATCTCGTCGACGAGTCCTTCAATAATTTTTTCGATAAAACTCACTCCTCGTTGATGAAATTCAGATTGCTCAAAACCTCTCTTAGTATTTCCTCGTCGACGAATTCGTCGACGAGGTCATCTTATACCCTCGTTGACAAATCCCTTGTGTTCGTCAATGAGACCCTCTTATACCCTCGTCGAAAAATCCCCTGTGTTTGTCAATGAGGCCCTGTAACTTCTCTCAATTATTCCTTCCAAAGTGCAGTGTCGTCAACGAACGCGAAGTCGACTTCCTCCTTCTGTTACTGTTTCCATTCCCTTCCTCTTTATTATTTAAAACCCATTATTATTTGGGTTGGTAGATAAATTAAACTAGTTATTTCATGAAAATGTATGTATGTTACTACAATATCTGATTTCAGGAAAATAAATAAATAAATAAATATATATGTATATATATATATTTTATATTTGAGAAATACTGCTGAAAAATGATGGTATGTTAAATATACGAAAAACCTACTTCGTGTGGCATGAGTAGAATTTATAATAAAGTACTATTTTCTAGGAATATGATAATGATATGGATATGATTTGCTGGCGTACGGGCCGTGCTATGCATGTGATTTGACAGCGTATGGGTCGTGTTATGGATATGATTTGCCGGCGTACGGGGCGTGCTATGGAGATATTTTTCCGGCGTACGGGCCAAACTATTTGTATGATTTTCCGGTGTATGTGCCAAACTATGGATATGTTTTGCCAGCTTACGGGCTGAGCAATGGTAAAATGTGAAATACAAGCGTATGGGCCGATGATTTTCATGATATACGTATATATGCAAAGCGATATGATGATATTGATTTGGTAATTAATGGAATGAAATATTCATGTATCACAGTTTCATTATATGTTATATGTTATCAGAACCTGATTGGCTTGGTCTAGGCTAACACTTACACGGTACCGCTGCTTTGTGTTCATGTTCATCATGATATTGTGCTAACTTTGCTGTACGGAGTAGCGTGAGATTGGATGGTCAATGTGGTTTTAAGAAGTATGAGCGCCCCTGGTGTACAGACCAGGTCTAGCAGACCCATCCGACTTACAGATTGTACTTTTGACTTAACAGTGGTCGCCCAACCATTATCAAGTCTCGCCTTCGGGCCACATAACCCAGTCATGTGGGGGTAATACATGACAACATCCAGCTAACCTACCAGGATTGTTTTCATATTATTGTTATGATATGAGACAAACTATGCTTGTAGAAATCCATTATGTTCTACTTTGAAATGAGTATACATGTTTTTCCCAGATATGATACTTGCAGTTTTACTAGATATGTTTATGTATATGATTATATGTATAACACATAAATACTCACGTTGCCACACGCTAGTGTTAGTTTATTTCCCTTACTGAGAGGTGTCTCACCCCAAATTATATGATCATTTCAGGAGCCCCTGATAGGAGCACGGATAAAGCTTCGCTGAGGTAGCTATGGTTGGTTTGCCTTTTCTAAAGGGTAAGTGTTTGGAAGGGTTAGATGGTCTTTGTGAAGAGTGACCCTAGGTTTCTTTTGGGTTGTGTATTATGTATACATAAATATAATAGATATAGTAACTCTGGTATTGTGATGAGTGATGTTCTGTTTATATTATTATATGATTTTATGTTTCCTGCTGCTTAGGCTTCTGTATTGTGTTTCTGGTATGTCTTTGGTACTCACGAGTTCAGGTTGATTATGACCTACCGAATTTAATGTGTTGATATTGTATTTTATTATTTAAGGAAAAAAAATGGAAAATAAGCAGGTTGTTACAGTTTGGTATCAGAGCCTAGGTTGTTAGGTTATGTAAACTTTAGAACCTAACGGAAACAATACCAGAGCATAGGAAATGATTTAAGGTTTTGTTCTATAGTCTAGAGGCAGGACTTCCGTGGTGGTTACTGTGTTTTTCCTATGGTGACGATTTCAGGAAAGCCATAGTAAATTATTATCGGGTTATGTTCCTAAAATGTAGGACTGGGGTTGGAAATAAGTTGAGAATGTTGAGATAAGAGGCTAGGTTAAGTGGGTAAATTATAAGGATAGGATTATTGAGTTGCATTTGTTGTTTTTTAGGATGGATCCAGGAGGAAGTAGTGCCCATGTGAGCAGCAGTGATGGGGCAGGGCCCTCGAGTGCATGTGGGACTGACTCTGATGCAGTATTACGTAACATGACTCAGCAGGTTATGGCTGAGATCGCTAGGAGCTCTAGGGAGCAAGGTGGTCCATCAGTTGGCCATGGATGCACTATCAAGAAGTTTATGAAGATGAATCCTCCTGCATTTTCAGGAGGGGTCGATCCTACAACTGCTGAGAATTGGATGCAGGAGATCGAGAAAGTCTTCGTTGTGTTGCAATGTACTGAAGAACAGAGGGTTCTCTTCGCCACCTATAAACTAACAGGGGAGGCCAAAAGGTGGTGGACGGCTATGAGACTGTTGGAGTAGTAGAGGACTACGCCGATATGCATGACTTGGGATCGGTTTAAGGAATTGTTCTTCGATAGATATTTTCCAACTACTGTTTGGGAGGCTAAAGTGGAGGAGTTCCTGAGTTTGAAGCAGGGACAGTTATCAGTCCAGCAGTATGCGGCGCGTTTTATTGAGCTCTCTCACTTCATTGATGAGGTAAAGAAAGCAAGGTAGTTTGAAAGAGGCTTGAGGTGGAGTATATTCAAGCAGGTGGTGGTGCTACGGATCCAAAATTTTGCTGAGTTAGTTGATAGGGCAGCCTTGGCGAAGGTTGGTGAGCGTTTGGATGCAGAGGAGCAGGGATAGAAGAAAAGATCTGCATCTTCGGGCTATTAGCAGGGTCCTAGATAGAATCAATGGAGGAAAGGAAACCATGGTAGAGGAAAGAGGCAGGAGATTGGAGGTCGTGAGGTTCGGGCAGTGCAGGGTCCTCCTATCTGCCAGACTTGTGGGAGGTGACACTGGGGGGAGTGTTGCGTAGGTGGATTTGTCTGCTACCGTTGCGATAGGTCGGGTCATATAGTGCGAGATTACCCTACACCACCAGATGCAGCTCCTGCTCCCAAACCATACAAGGGAGGTTATTAGGCATCACGTGGGGGCTAGTAAAGGAATACGACTCCAGCTAGAGTGTTCGCTTTGACGCCAAGTGATGCTGAGACAACCAGCGACGTGGTGACAGGTATGGTTATTATGCTTTCTTTTAAAGTTATAACATTGTTTGATTCAGGAGCTACACACTCGTTTGTGTCTTCGGAGTGCACTAGACTATGTGGGGGTAGAAACACAGTTGTTAGACACTGAGCTGTTGGTATCTACACCGACTAGGTTAGCAGTGAGGTGTAGTAGGGTACACTGGGGTTGTTCAATTAATATTCAAAAGGAAATTCTTTCTACCAATTTGATAGTGCTTGATATGCATGTATTCGATGTGATCTTCGGCATGGATTGACTAGCAGCTAACTTTGGCAGCATAGAGTGCCATTCACTAGAAGTGATATTCAGACCTCCAGGATGAGTAGAATTCAAGTTCGTAGGGTCACAAATGCAATCCCCACCTCAGCTAGTTTCAGCTATCCAGGCCAGAAGACTGCTGCTAAGTGATTGTCAATGGTTTGTAGCAGTTGTGAAGGAGATGTCAGAGAATGAATTGAAACTTGCGAGCACGCCTATAGTAAAAGAGTTTATGAATGTTTTTCCAGATGAGTTACCAGGCTTGCCACCTAACCGCAAGGTAGATTTTCCTATTGATATACTTCTAGGTACAACACCGATTTTCAAAGTACCTTACCGAATGATGCTAGCAGAATTGGCAGAATTAAAGGATCAATTGCAAGATCTGCTTGGTAAGGGTTTCATACGACCTAGTGTATCTCCGTGGGGAGCTCCAGTTCTATTTATGAAGAAGAAAGATGGGTCTATAAGGATGTGCATAGATTATAGGGAAATTAATAAAGTGAAAATCAAGAACAAATATCCTTTACCTCGCATAGATGATTTGTTTGACCAGCTCCAGGATACACGGGTGTATTCAAAGATTGACCTCAGATCAGGCTACCATTAGATGAAGGTGGAAGCAGAAGACATCCCGAAGATGGCCTTCAGGACCAGGTACAGGCATTACGAGTTCCTTGTTATGCCATTTGGTCTGACGAATGCTCTTGCGGTATTCATGAACTTGATGAACATAGTCTTCCACCAATACCTGGACCAGTTCGTTGTCATCTTTATTGATAATGTATTGGTCTACTCGAGGAGCTATGAGGAGCACGAGACGCATTTGAGGCTGGTTCTGCAGACACTACGGGAAAAGAAGTTGTATGCTAAATTTAGTAAATGTGAATTCTGGCTTGAGAAGGTCATGTTCTTGGGGCATGTTATGTCTGGAGATGGTATTTTTGTAGATCCTAGTAAGATTGAGGTGGTTGTGAATTGGTTTAGACTGAGGAATGTCTAGGAGATCAAGAGTTTCTTGGGGCTAGCCGGGTATTACCGTCATTTCGTTGAGGGATTCTTAGCATTATCAGGACCTTTAACATGACTGACGAGGAAGAATGTTAGATTTGAGTGGGATGACAGCTATGAGAAGAGTTTTGAAGAATTGAAGCAAAGGCTAGTCACAACACCAGTGTTGATCATCCCATCAGGGGGTGAAGGTTATGTCATTTATAGCGATGCATCCTTAAAAGGACTTGGCTGTGTGTTGATGCAGCATGGCAGGGTGGTGGCGTATGCTTCAAGACAGTTGAAAGAATATGAAAAGAACTACCCTACCCATGATCTTGAATTGGTTGCAGTAGTACACGCGTTGAAGATTTGGAGGCATTACCGGTATGGCGAGCGGTGTAAGATCTTTTTCGACCACAAGAGTTTGAAGTACTTTTTCATGCAGAAGGAATTGAATATGAGGCAGAGATGGTGGTTGGAGCTAATTAAGGATTTTTATTGTACCATCAGCTATCACTCAGGGAAAGCAAAAGTGGTAGCTGATGCAATGAGCAGGAAGTCCAGGGAACTAGTGTTAGTGGCTATGGAGATCCAGTATTCGACCATAATGAATCTGGAGAGGCTCGACATTGAATTAATTGAAAGTGGTTCTCAAGCTCACATTGCTAGTTTAGTTGTACAGCCTACTCTGCAGGAGAGGATTAAAGCTGCCCAAAAGGAAGACCCAGAGTTAGCAGAGGTGATGGATAGAGCGTATAGTGGTCAGGGGGAGGAATTCAGTGTTGCAAATGATGAAGCTTTATGGTTCAGTTCCAGATTATACGTTCCTTCCGATACTAAGATCAGAAAGACTATTTTAGAGGAGGCTCACAGATCTTTGTACACAGTTCATCTTGGTAGTACAGAAATGTATAGGGATCTACGAGAGTCATACTGGTGGAGTGGAATGAAGAAAGAGATTGCTGAATATGTAACCTAGTGTTTGACGTGTCAGCAGGTAAAAGCTGAACACCAGAGGCCGGCAGGGCAATTACAACCATTATTTATCCCAGAGTGGAAGTGGGATCATATATTTATGGATTTTGTGTCAATACTGTCGACAATGTTGCATGGCCAGAATGCCATCTAGGTAATTGTTGACCATTTGACTAAGACCACTCACTTTTTGCCTATCAAGATCAGCTACTCCCTTAACCGTTTGGCGGAGATTTACATTTAGGAGATAGTTCGTTCTCATGGGGTGCCAGTATCTATTGTGTTGGATTGAGACCCATGCTTCACGTCATGATTTTGGAGGAGTTTATAGGAAGCACTAGGGTCTTAGTTATCGCTTAGCATGACATTCCATCCTCAGTCAAATGGGCAGACTGAGAGGACGATACAGATACTATAGGATATGCTTCGGCCGTGCGTATTAGATTTCGAAGGTAGTTGGACTCAGTTCATGCCACTAGTGGGATTTGCATATAATAACAGTTATCACACCAACATTGGCATGACACCGTTTGAGGTTCAATATGGCAGGAGATGTCATTCTCCTTTATTTTGGGATGAAGTGGGTGAGTGGCGAGTAGTGGGACTAGAGCTTGTTCAGCAAGTGCGTGATAAGATTCAACTCACCAGAGAGAGAATCAGTGTAGCTCGGAGTCGACAGAAGAGCTATGCTGATAATCATCGCAGGAATTTGGAATTTGATGTTAGTGATCATGTATTTTTGAAAATAGTTTCGTTAAAAGAGGTTATGCAGTTTTGGAAGAAGGGTAAACTTAGCCCTAGGTTTATTGGTCTATTTGAGATCCTAGAGAAAGTGGGGCTGGTAGCCTACAGGCTAGCTTTGCCACCTGTGTTATCCAGAATTCACTATGTTTTCCACGTATCTCTGTTGAGGAAATACGTTTTAGACCCTTCTCATATTATTAGTTATGATGAATTAGAGTTCAGTGATTCACTTGTGTATGAGGAGGTGCCAGTACAAATTCTGGATAAGAAAGTGTAGGAGTTACATAGTAAGAAGATTTCTTTGGTAAAATTTTTATGAAGGAATCATACAGTGGAGGAAGCTTCCTGGGAATCCGAGGAGCAGATGAAGCAGAAGTATCCACAGCTATTCTAAGAGATTTGATAAGTAAAATGTAAGGAAATAGGTGATTTTTCTTTTGCATATACATGTAAAAGTTTAGTTAGTAGGTAGCATTTTAGTTTTGGGAGAATTTTATTTTGTATATGTAATCTCCCAGGACTTGGAATGTAACCACGGTATTCCTCCACCATAAGTGAGGGCAAATAATAAAATAAGTAGATGGCTTTGTTTTAAGGAATGATGGGTTGTATGGATAGTAAATTTTGAGGACGAAATTTTATAAGGAGGGGAGAATGTAGTGACCTAGGGAAATTATGGTATTTTAAATAATAACAGAGTGGGAGGAAATAGAAATTGGAAAGGAATAGAATGGGGCAGTAGGCCTCATTGACGAACGCTTCGCGTTCGTTGACGAAGTTACAATTGGGCTCATCAACGAGGGTACATTTTGTCGACGTGAAAACACCAAGAGGATGATTTTAGTATCTCTAAATTTCATCGACGTGGGAAGAGTTCATCGATGAAGGCCACAGTATAAATAGTTCTAAACGCCATTTCTTGGCTGCATTTTGTTGCAGAAGTCCTCTCTTTCACTCCCTTCGATTTCCCTCTCTTCTCTCTCAATTTCTGGGCTGGATTTCTGCTGGTTCGACGATCTGAAGCCACCACGACACTCCTAGGAGAGTTCTCTTCAAATCTTCTGGAGTGAATCGTCGGTGGGGCTGAGTCAAAAACCATCCCAAATCTAGGGTAAGACTTTCTACTCAGTATTTGCTTTCTTGACAATTGTAGGAAGTGTAGTACGCGTAGAAATATTGAACTTTAATTCTGGGAGACGTGGTTTTCAAGGTGTTGAGCGGGAAACCTTGCAGGTGCGGGACTGATATCTTAGGGTCTTTTCAAGAATCGGGTAAGGGGATAAACTAAACTAGTTATTTCATGAAAATGTATGTATGTTAATACAACATCTGATTTCTAGAATATATAAATATGTTTTATATTTGAGAAATACTACTGAAAAATGATGGTATGTTAAATATATGAAAAACTTACTTCACGTGGCATGACTAGAATTTATAGTGAAATACTGTTTTCTGGGAATATGATAATGATATGGATATGATTTTCCAGCATACGGGTCGTGCTATGTATGTGATTTGCCAGCGTATGGGCCGTGTTATGGATATGATTTTCTGGTGTACGGGTCATGTTATAGAGATATTTTGCTGGTGTACGGGCCAAGCTATATGTATGATTTGCCGACGTATGGGCCGAGCTATGGTAAAATGTGAAATACTGGCATACGGGCTGATGATTTTCATGATATACGTATATATGCAAAACGATATGATGATATTGATTTGGTAATTAATGGTATGAAATATCCATGTATCATAGTGTCATTATATGTTATATGTTATCAGAACCTGATTGGCTTGGTCTAGGCTAGCACTTGCATGGTACCGCTGCTTTGTGTTCATGGTCATCATAATATTGTGTTAATGCTACTGTACGGAGAAGCGTGAGGTTGGATGGTCAATGTGGTTTTAAAAAGTGTGAGCACCCCTGGTGTACGGACTAGGTCTAGTAAACCCAGCGGACTTACAGATTGTACTTTTGACTTGGCAGTGATCGGCCAACCATTGTCGGGTCCTGCCTTCGGGCCAAACAACCCAGTCATGTGGGGGTAATACATGACAACAACCAGCTAACCTGCCAGGGTTGTTTTCGTATTATTGTTATGATATGAGATAAATTATGCTTGTAGAAATCCATTATGTTTTGCTTTGAAATGAGTATACATGTTTTTCCCAGATATGATACTTGCAGTTTTACTAGATATGTTTATGTATATGATTATATGTATAACACATAATTACTCATATTGCCACACACTAGTGTTAGTTTATTTCCCTTACTGAGAGGTGTCTCACCCCAAATTATATGATCATTTCAGGAGCCCCTGATAGGAGAGCGGATAAAGCTCCGCTGAGGTAGCTACGGTTGGTTTGCCATTTTTGAAAGGTAAGTGTTTGGTAGGGTCAGATGGTCTTTGTGAAGAGTGACCTTAGGTTTCTTTTGGGTTATGTATTATGTATACATAAATATAATGGATGTAGTAACTCTGGTATTGTGATGAGTGATGTTGTGTTTATGTTATTATATAATTTTATGTTTCCTGCTGCTTAGGCTTCCGTATTATGTTTCTGGTAAGTCATATGTTGATATTGTATTTTATTATTTAAGGAAAAAAATAAATGAAAAATAAGCAGGTTGTTACATCTTTGAAACCCTAATCTAATATTAAGATTTTTTATATCTTGTTTCGAAGAAATAGCTTGTTTATACACTCTTGAGCATATTTGAGATTATACATTATTGAGTGTTGTTTGCACAAAATCACATCACCAAGCTTACAATTCCTATATTGTTGATGTGTGGTTGATTGAGTATACTATGCGTATTGTAGTACATATTGGCTTGGTTGAGAAACATTTATTTGTACGCAAAGTTTTAATTTCGTTGTATTCCAGGCGTGGGCCTGAAGAGGGAGACTAGCCCTGTTGAATAGTCCCAGATTGGCTTAGACCCGATTAGAAAAGTTAGGTCCACCATCCTGGTAAGATGTAGGTTAAGGTCAGCCCCGCTAATTGACCTGGTTATAACCAGTGCCGCTTCACCCGTTAAGTGAGCTCATAGTATAATCCTTGTGCTGGTGAGCCAAGGCGAGGACGTAGGCAATATTAGCCGAACCCCGATAACATATTTGGTGTCAGTTTACTTTCCGCACTTTATTTTCTGCACTTGTATGTTTATGCTTATTGGTTAAATATCTTTTTGGGCTTGAAATTGCCTAGATTGCCTCTAGGTTGCATAATACTTATATAAACTTAGGAATAATTTTTTAAATCTCTAATTCACCCCCCTCTTGGGATTGCACCAAAGCTAACAATTGGTATCAGAGCCTCGTCACTTAGACTTAAACGTTACTTAGTAAACGATCATGATGGCTTGTGTTAGTGGATCCCCTTTATGCGAGGGAAGGTTAGTCATGCACCCTCCAGTATTTTGTGGTGAAAATTATGCTGCATGGAAATTTGGAATGATTGTATTTGTGAACGCTTTAAAATGGAGGTTCAGGAAAGTTATTGATCAAGGTGATATTGTGCTTGTAAAAACTGTTGATTGTGCTAATGTTCTTAAATTTGAATTTGAGTTGAATGATAACGATAGGAACTTAGTGCAAGTAAATTTTGATGTAATGAATACCCTGGCGCATGCTTTAGATTCTAATATTTTATGTGAGGTTATGCCATGTAGTAGTGCTAAAGAGATCTGGGATGAACTTGAGAGAGGATACGAAGCATCCATGCAAAATAAAGTGATCACTACTTGTGACTAAAGCTTTACGAATCTTGAAGGAGGTAACTCGTGCTTTGTTGCTTTGACTAATAATGAGATAATCTCAGCTCCTTCTATTTTATTAAATAAAATTGGCAATGATTCATATGATGAATTGAATGATGCATCTGATACTGAATCATATGATAGTTCTGATAGTGAAAGCATGCTTGCTTTTGAAGAATTGCAAATTGAATATATTAGAATTCATAAGTCACTTGTTAAAGCTAATAACAGATATACTGTTTTGAAAAACAAGTATGAGGCATATGTGAAAGAATGTGAGTCAAAAGTTCTTGTTGAAAGGGAAAATGTTTTAAAAATAAAATAGTTAGTAAACAAGAATGAGAAGTTAGAAAAAGAGTTGAATGCAGTAAGATCTCAAACATCGAGTGATAGTAATAAAGATATTCTCATTGCAAAACTTGAATATAAAGCAAACAATATGACTAAAGAGCTTATTAAATTACAAAGTGTTTGCAAAGACTTGAAAGAGTAAAAAATGCAAGACTTAGAAAAGAAAATAGAAGACCAAGCGAAGATCATCTATACATTCACTTGAGGCAAGTACAACTTTAATAAGTTGTTAGGATCATAGAAGATGACCTTAGATAGGGAAGGTATAGGATATAATGGAGTTAGGAATAAAAAGAAGAAAAATATGTATATGGGGTACTTTGTGAGAGAGTCTAATCATTATGCCAAAACCTCCTCCAGTCTTTATACCCATACCTATTGTGCTTTATGTAAAAACAAGGGGCACATAAAATTTGATTGTCCGTTTAAAAGGAAAGGTGTTAAATGCAAACAAGTCTGGAAAGTCAAAGTACCACCTAGTTCTAATCAAAGATAGAAAATTAGTATGGGTTGTTAAGAAAGAAAACCCCTTGAAATTCAAGGAAGAATTTGCTCAAATAGGAATTACATGATCACATAATTCTTCCTTAACATTTAGGATTGGCAATAGGGGGTAGTGATGATTATAAGCTTGGGAAGTGGTTGTTGCTTAAAATGAAAATCTTAGTATATGCACTTACTAAACACTATTTTGCTACACTAGGAATCCTTATCCACTTCCAAATGGACATGACATCTATGCCTGGTATTTAATTCATAATGCTTAAACCATGCTCACAAGAAAATAACAAGTTTAAGCATACTTTTGTCCATTGCACAAAATTGAGCTTTAGGGAAATCTTTACCATACCACGATCATATCAGATAAAGATTCATCCTCTCATTGGTTCATATCCTTGCTCCAAAATTGTGATCATATCTAAAGGATACATTCCAATCACCAAAGAGCGTCGGTTACTAGTTATTCACATCCTCCACAATGCTCTTTGCCACAATAAGTTAGGACATATTCTTTAGAATGCTTATCTTGTATAATGTCCTGCTACTTCCAAAATACTCTTCCGAAAATAATATATATTAAAACTTTAAGAGTATCTATCTTAATTCGTTTCATAAGCTCTCAAACATTAAATAAAATTGATTAGAGCTTCATCCTCATGAATTAGGTTGAATGGCTAAATTGGTTTTCTAGGTCCTAATCTTGATGAATGTGTATATCTCAAAGTGACCTATGCTCATGTAATTATCATTCAAAGTCATTCTAACTTGGGCCTCTCACGTACTACAAATCATAAGAAAAGAGGCAAATTTTGGTTTAGTTCACTTTAAAAAATATTCATTGTGACTTTTTGGTCCAATAAACCTAAGAACTCAAAGCCAAGCTAAAATCATTGAAAATATTATGACTCTTGGCTAAAGAACCTGAAAAATAAGAAAAGGCATCCAATGAGTTAAGTGCATAACTCAGGGGGAGCATATATTCTTTCATGGTTATATAAATTAAAATGCTCTCATATTTTTATTTCATGCCTAGATGTCCATACGAGTATTGCATTGAATTCCTAACTATCCATGGTTATTTATTGTTCATGGTATCTAGTTGGATGATTTACATTTTATATGGACTATTGATTATGCTACAGGAATGCATGCTTAGTTTAGAATGCCTCCCGCATGGTGGATGTAGTTGATGTGAGTTACATGCTGGTAGTGGATTATAGGTTCTTGCATACTTCAATTGAACTATATATTGCTTGCTTGAATCTATTAGGTACAAGTTTTATGGGAAAAAGTCCAATTTACAAACGACATGCTGCCAAAATTTCGACAGGAATTTTCCCAAAAGTAAAACCTTGTACATAGATGATTATGATAAAATTAATGTTAAAATATTTTTAAAAGGATGAGTGAAAATAATTGAATATTAAATTTCATCCTAGCATAATCATCGAATAATTAGAGGAGCCCAGCTCGATCCCTATAGAAAGAACTTAAAGGATTCATATGCATCAATTCACATTCTTGAATATTGAAGCCTCTTTGGAAAACCCTGAACATCATATCCAGTGGTCAAAGGTCTATGTATAGATATGGATTGTTCTAGGTTATGAGTATTAGTTCATGCCTTAATATATTTTCTAAGATGCATCTGTGGCCTATAGGGATAACCATACTAATCAGTATACTGTTAATAAATCATCCGTATGGTTGGTTTAAATGATTTCAAATGAATGACTTATACTACTGAGCATAATGAAATTAATCTTTGAATAGTATAAGTAGTTAAAGAATTTAAGCACGTACTCAAATTGATAGGGGGAGCATATGAAATTAAATTCCTATCTTGTTATGCTCACTAATATTTTTGGCTTAGATTAGTTTGTTATTCACCGTGGCACGTGCTCAATTGTGATGACCTTATTGAATATCTTAATTGAAAAATATAATACTTAGCCACACGTTTTTTGTGGTTGCCATATGATCTTACATGCGATTGTTAAATCTTTAGGATCATTATGGTTGTAATTTTTTGGCTATATTTTTGTATGTGCTTAATTGACAAACTAGAAATTTGTGCTTGCTTGATCTTTAAAGCTTCTTTTTCAGCAAACACCCCCAGTACTTTTTTCAAATATCAAAAGGGGGATATATATTTATATGCATATACATATATATATTTATTGTAATACTTTATGGCAAGAACTAATTTCAAAACTATTTTTTTATCTTGCCTTATATTATCATTATATACATATATGCTTTTAAAATTGCATAACTAGTTCGATAACTTCACATAAAAATGCATGCGAATTTGTTAGACTGTGTTTTTATGCTCAAACCTTCTACTTGCTTTCATATGTCGGTGCTTTGAACTAAAATCTTTCACGGGTCTTATGAAAAATTTGAATTGAAATGGTTTGCAAATAATTTTGGTCTAACACTGTTTTCATGTCATTTAAATCAGTTTAATAACCAGTTATATAGTTTGTACACTTAATTGCTAAACCTGTCATCGCTTTATACTCTACGAATTTGTTTGCGCTATGAAATGCATGACTATCATATCTCTTGCATGATTGATAGTTATATTTATGTTTTGAGAATCTTGAACTATTTGAGTAAGTAGTTGTGGATATTTTGTAAATATATTACTCAATCAAGTCACTTGTATATCGAGATTTTTGGGAAATGTTCTATTTTCAAACGGCATGCTGCCAAATTTTCTAAAAACCTTTTCCCAAACATATCTTGTATTCAGATGATTAATACTCAATGCCTATGCCTATGTGTTTTATGTTTATCATAACCCTTTTAACTGTTGCCAAAAAGGGGAGAAGAGGCAAAATTTGGGTACTTGAAATTTGCATTGATAAACCTTTAACATTATGCATATTGTCAGGGGGAGCCTTTCAAGGCTATACCCACTTTTTGCATAGTGTATTTGTCATCATCAAAAAGGGGGAGAATGTTGACCTCATAGGTCATACCCGGTTTTGATAATGACAAATACTCCAGTATTTGATGGTTATCGAGTTTGTATGCAGGTATATAATTAGCAAATCAACTAATGGCACATAAAGACTCAAAGTATAAAGACCCTGAAGTTTTCTTTTGTTGTAAGTTATATTATTGCTTAATTCGAGTCTGTAACAGTAAATATAGGAAAAGGTCTGTAATAATCTCTGCATGTCATGCATGTAGGTAATTGTAAGCTCAAAAAGACCTAGACTAACCTTAGGACCGTTATGTTTGTATTAAAATATGCCCTATTAAATTAAATTCAATCATCATATGAATAGGGATAATTTTATAAAGGGACTAGGACCGAAATGCTCGAAAAAGGCATGTTCGGTTGATCGAACTGTAATGCACATAAGCATTCGATTGACCGAACCTTCACTGGGTCAACATTTTGACCCTTTGGTCTATTGAACCGAAAATGAGCTATAACGCTTTGATCGACCGAACAAACATGTGGGGTGTTTCCAATCACCTGGTCGACAGAACTTTCAACACAAATAATGGTTGGTCGACCGAACACCCATGTTCGGTTGACCGAACTTCGGAGGTTTAGAAATCACCTTATGAATGGCCGACCGAACACATAGTTCAAATTTTCCCTGGTCGACCAAACTAAGCACTTCGGTCGACCTAACACTCAAGACGGTTGACCGATGTTCTTAGGTTGTTGAAATTTACCGAAGCTAAAAATGTTGTTATTATTATTAACCTCACTTAAACTTTTACCAAATTGACATATATGTCCCCAACGGTTATAATTTTTCACCTTTTCTATATATAGAGGCTCATTTGTGAAAATTAGTAGGAGATTAGTAAGATCATTAGTGAAAAATTCTCTCAAATTCAACTAGCCTATTTTGCGTATACTACTTCCAAATACTCTCATACACTCATTTCCTTAATCATTCAAGCATTGTGAGAGTTCCTAATTGTGCTAGTGCTTTATTTTACATTGCTTAAAACTTTAATCTTTATGGTTGTTGATTGTTTGATTTTTGAGAGTTAAACAAAAGTGTTTCCCACAGATTTAACTTGATAAATCTTGTGTTGGGAAAACTTATTAGATTGAGGATCTTTGCATTGTTATTGCAAGATTCCTTAAGTAATAATTTTTGTGTGCAAATTGTTTTACAAACTATAGTCCGAACAACTCTTGTGCTTATTTCATTGAGGAAAATATTTTTGAGTTAGTTTGAATATTTTTACCAGCATCTTTAAAACCTTAATCTAATATTGAGATTTGTTATAATTTGTTTCAAAGAAATAACTTGTTTATACACTTTTGAGCATATTTGAGATTATACATTATTGAGTGTTGTTTGCACAAAATCACATCACCGAGCTTACAATTCCTATATTGTTGATGTGTGGTTGATTGAGTATACTGTGCGTATTGTTTTACATATTCGCTTGGTTGAGATGCATTTATTTGTACGCAAAGTTTTAATTTCATTGTATTCCAAGCGTGGGCCTAAAAAGGGAGACTAGACCTGTTGAATAGTCCCGGATTGGCTTAAACCCGGTTAGGAAAGTTAGGTGCACCATCCTGGTAAGGTGTAGGTTGAGGTCAGCCCCTCTAATTGATGTGGTTGTAATCGGTGCCGCTCCACCCGTTAAGTGAGCCCCTAGTGTAATCCTTGTGCTGGTGAGCCAAGGCGGGGATGTAGGCAGTATTGGCCGAACCCTGATAACATATCTTGTGTTAGTTTACTTTCCGCACTTTATTTTTTGCACCAGTATGTTTATGCTTATTAGTTAAATATTTGTTTAGGCTTGAAATTGCTTAGACTGCCCCTAGGTTGCATAATACTGATTGTTGGATTAGATAAACCTAGGAAGAATTTTTTAAATCTCCAATTCACCCCCCTCTTAGGATTGCACCAAAGCTAACATTGAGTTTATCACACACACACACACACACACTCAAGGACTTAGCTTTAGGTTGAAGTAAATACCTAACTCTTGCTTGACAAATTGCAAAATTTTTGATTGATTTTCTTGCCATCTTTGATGTTAAAAGAGTAAGATACTAGTGATGAAATCTAAATTCAGATTGTGGCTTGGTGAGTGATGATACTTCTCTATGGGGTCTAGTTGATATTGTCTTTAGAGATCTTTTATTTTGTTTTCTTTTGTTTAAGGACAGACAAAGTTTTAAGTTTGGGGGTGTTTGATGAGTGGAATAAATTAGAATAATTTGGCACTGCTTAACTTTAAACTTTGGCCTAATTTTTTTAATTTTTGTCGATTTTAGGTCTCACTGTGATCTTTTTGATTTTATTGTAGATTTGAAGAAAAAGAAAGGCAATTTTTGGAAATTAAATCTGAAATTAAAAATGTGGGAGAAGTTGTGCACTACACGAGGAGACGTCGCATGCACTATGCGGATCGTGAGCATGAAGAGGTGTCATGTACATGAGTTGTTAAATAATCGCGGGTTTGTGCGTGGGCCAAATGAGAAGCCGTGTGATTTTGGAAAAAGAGCAATTTTGGACATTTAAAGAAAAATTAAACAAGAAAAATATATATGTGTGTGTGTGTGTGTATATATATATATATATATATATATATATATATATATATATATATATATATCTGTGTGTAAGTGGGCTGGTGCATGCAAGTTAAACTAATTTTGAAAAGTCAAAATCAGTGGGTTGCATTTAGATGGAAAATCTAATTTTGAAAAGTCAAAATTAGTGGGCTGCAGGCAATTTAAATGGAGAACTAGGCTTGTTGTGCGTGTGGATATTGGAAGGAGACGGGCTAGAGCAAAATGGAACAAAAAAAAAGAAAAGAAAAAGAAAAAAGGTGTGGCTGGGTCTTGATGTGACCCGGCCATGCAAGAATTAAATGGGAGGCTCCAATTGCACAAGGGATGCGTTGGAGGTAGGGTTCCATGGGGGCATGCATTGGGTTCAATTGGAGACGGATAGGTACGCTAGGGCTTTTAAAGGAAAAGAATAGGGTTTCACTATTTAGAGAAGGGAGGCCACACCACACATAGGGGATTTTTGAATAATATTTTTTTGGGAGATACAAAGGAGGCCGAAATGGGGGAGGCACACGCATAGGAAGAGAAAAGAGCCATCTTTTTGGGATTTTTAGTAGGTTTTTTTTTTCTTTTGGGAGGTTGTTTTTTTGGAGGCAGCACAATAGGGGGGTGCATAGGGAGGAGGCCGAACAGAAAGGGCCTGGGAGGTATTCAACAAAAGGGCTTCTTGGTGGGAGATAAAGGGAGAGGATTTTATTTTGGGGGGCACATGGACTGGAGGCCGAAAGGCAGTAGCTATAGCAGGTTTTTTTTGGCTTTGAGGAAGGTTGCGCAAACTCAACACATGAATAGCAAGGGTGGTTGGCAGTATGCTGAAAAATTAATATTTTTTTGGGAACCGGAAAGCGGCAAACTACGGCGGTGCTCAGGGTGTTCACGGCGCACGACGACGGTGCTGTGGGTGTTGTTTTATCTTCTACTCTCCAAATAAAAGAAAGCATGATGAAATCATTTATGTTTGATTTAATTTTCATCATGAACTAATTTTTGTATTCTAGGAAAACGATGCAGCCCAGTTTTTAAACTATGCTTGCTCTTCGATGCTAATCTAAAGTAGTTTTCTTTAATGTTTGTTTGAGTTATTCTGCGCTTAATGTTTTTAATTAATAATTGGCCATTAATTAGATGATCTTGGTCTTGTGATTTGTTACCGAAAGGGGGAATTATAGGATAGGTGAATATAGAGATCGAAAGATTTGTATGAACTTACGTAGCGTTAAAAAAAAATCAATGGTCTTATTGCATTCTTACGTCATTAATTTGCATATTCTTATGTTAAATAATAAACAAAAATAGGTTCTGATTGACTATTGAAAGAGGCTTTTGGAAAAAAATGGAGATTTGCTAACAAACAAAGAAAACGAAGTCGAATTAACTAGATGAGTGAAGCATAGTAAGAAACTAGGTGAAATCGGTTTCCTAGAAGTTTTCCCCCTCATTAATTTGATACGTGACAACCAATTTTATTTTCCCTTAAATAGTTTATTTAAAGTAACCTTATTTTAGTTTCGTATTCTAAAATTATTAATCTTTCTAAATAAAATTAAGATTAGTACAATTTCGGTACTTAGTAAAATTAAGACATCAATCCCTGAGGATGATACTCTTCACATCACTATATTATAAAACTACGATATTGTACCCTTAATGTTTTGCACCGATCATTTATTTATTTGTGTATTATTTTATAACACGTTATCAACATGATGCTTTACCAAACTGATATATTTTTATATATACCACCTTAATGGAAGGTTTTATTTTTATTTATTAATACCGCCTCAATGGCTGGTTTTATTTCTATATTGCCTATATATATTACCAATTTCCAGAAGAGATGGTAAAATAGTCCTCCTGAAGAGGCCATATATTTAATCTCCCGAAGAAATAAGTCTCCTGAAGAGACAATATATTTAATTTCTAGAAGAGATAGTAATTGTTTACCTCTTAAAAAGGGTATATTTTTAATCTTTCGAAAAATTATTATATTACTATTTCTGTATTATTTCAGTTAGTATGTTTCGCTTTTCTAAATCACTTTATTATTGTTAATTTATTCATATGTTGTGCCTAAGCAAAGTTGAGTTTCTTCCCCTTAACATTGAAGGCAACAACTATCTCTCATGGATTATTGATGTAGAAATCCATTTGAATGCAATGAACTTAGGAAATACGATATTAGATGGAAATACCACATCACTACAGGATCTTTATCCGACATCATTTAGAAGAAGAATTAAAAATAGAATATCTCATTGTTAAAGACCCACTCGTCCTATGGAGAAATTTAAAGGATAGGTTTGACCATAAAAAAATAGTGATTTTACCAAAAACTCCATATGAATGGTTGCACCTAAGGTTGCAAGATTTTAAAACTGTTAGCGAATATAACTCAGCTTTACATAAAATTCGCATGAAGCTAAAGTTATGTGGAGATAATATTACTGATGAAGACATGTTAGAAAAAACTTTTACTACTTTCCATCCCACTAATGTGCTCCTAAAGCAACAATATAGGAAAAGGAAATTTACTAAATTTTTCGAACTTATATCATGTCTTCTTGTCTCTGAACAAAATAATGAACTTTTGATGAGAAATCACCAACCCCGTCCAATTGGTTCGACCCCACTCCCTGAAGTGAATGTAAATACATCTTGTGGTCGAGGGAGAGGTCGCAGGAATGGTCGTGGGTATGGTCGCGGCCGTGGTCAAAATAATTACCGGCATCGACATGAGGTAACAAACCCCTAGAAGAGGGATGACTCCAAGAAGAGGGCAAATGATCAGAATCAGCGACCCAGACACTATGAAACTAAATGTTACAGACACGAGGAAAAGGTCATTGGTTACGTACCTATCGTATGCCAAGACACTTGGTATATTTATACCAAGCATCAATAAAATAAAATGAAAGGAGTAAAGAAATTTAAACAAATTTTGCCAATAATATTGTTCCAATGGACCTTGATACTGAACAGTCCAACTCTATGTATCTTGATGTTGCTAATTTCCTTATAAATTCAGATGAAAATAATGATGTAATATTTTAGGACATAGTAAGTAATACTATATTTTGATAAATTGTTGCTATTATTATAGTAATGAGTTTTTAAAATATTTACTTTAGTGAAAATTGTCTAAAAGCTTTGAATGAACCTAAGATGTCTATGGAAGAATTTTGTTTAGCTAATAGTGTTATAACACACACAATTCTCCGAGATAGAAAATATTTCCATTATTTGAAAATATCATCAACAAATGTTAATACAATATCTGGCTCTACAAATTTGGTTGAAGGCTTCAGAAGAGCTAATATTGAAATTAGGATAGCTTTCAAGAGGGGGAGTGAATTGAGTTTTTTAAAAAATATTTCCTTTTTAATGTTTTTGTGTTATAACAATGAGTACAACAAACACACTTCCAACACAATCACAAAATTAAATCTAGCCAACCACGACCAAAAAACAAAGTAATCAATATCTTGATCTTTATATCAATAGCCCTGTAACAAAGTGTAAACCACGCTAAATTTATATAAGCCCTGTGTTAATTCACAATCACACTTCTTCCTAGTGTTTAGTTTTTAAATAAACTTTCAGTTTAATAAGTTTAGGATGATCAACCAACGTAGCCTTTCGATTTTCGCAATCAATGCTGATCAAGCCAAAACAAATTAACTTTCGGTCTATTTAACAACCATACACTTAGAATTTATCAATTTTAAAGCATTCTCGCAGGTTGTAAATTTTTCTGAAAAATAAAGAGTAAGGAAGAAGAGAGAGACACAAGGTTTTACAAGGTTTGACTTATACCCAGCCTACGTCCTTGCCTTTGACAAACCACCAAAGGATTCACTAGTTCAGTTCTGTTGACAGGTGGAACAATACTGATTACAACCACTCCTTTCTTTAGGCTAGAGTATCGCCTCTTCAAACGATATTTCCTCGTTCGGTCCAACGATTCTATAGCCTTGAATCGTCTATACACAAGAAACAAGATAAAGAAAGATTTGTGTACAAAAGACACTCTCACAACAGAGTTGATTAGTACAAACTTCAGCACAAATATACTTTAAAGTAAATTAATATAAAAAATTGAAGCTCAAACTAAGTTTAGATTACCAAAATATATCTTCCAAGTATTGAAAGATTCAGACTTTGAAGGCTCTACTTCGGAATTTGTATCAGTAGCAATTCAGTAGTTGAAGTAAGATGAACACAAGAGAGTTTGCAAGCTTTTAAAGAACTTTGATTGTTGGAAAATTTCTTAGTGTATGAAATCTTTGAAGTTTGGGGCTATTTATAGATGTTTAAAAGTAATTCCTTACCCCCCAAGTTTACTTTGAGTATTCCTCAAGTTTTTCAAAAGAGTAGTACCCAAGAAATCCATTTAAAAAATCTTCTCGTTAAGAATTTTAAAAATCTATTTGAGTGGTAGTTGCCTGCCATAGAAGAAACTGAACGGTCCAGAATACTGGCAGTCGCCTTCCAGAACCCAGGCAGTCGCCTAGCTTGACCACCTAGGCGTCTAGCTGTGCTCAGGCAGTCGCCTGGCACCCTACTGCGTCTTTAAAAATCCTTTTCTAAATTGGACAGTCGCCTGCCACATGTAGGCAGTCTCCTGGCTCTTCAGCTTCACTTAAAAAAAACTTGTCCTCTTTTGAATCCTTATTTACTTTGATTTAAAAAACATACTTTAGGGTTTTTCTAAAAATACATTTCTAAGTTTCTTTTGATTTAAAAGAGTTTCAATTCAGTTTATATTGAAATTTACATGAAGTACTTATATACAGACATCCTTAAAACTCTATTCTTTTTTATCTTCAAGTAAGTCCTTGTTCATATATCATCTTTGAGCTTTTGATTATCTTTCTTTCTTGAACCTTTTGTATAGGATATTTATCATGAGCTTTATCATCCATTTGAGCTTGGAGTTTCTTTAAGCTTTGCCATCTTCCTGAAAGAGTGTCACTTAAAACAAACCATGTCGAACTTACCGTGATTTGTTATCATCAAAATAAGAATTGTAAGCCTTGTTAGGCCAACAACTATATAGTTACCTAATGGTACTTTATTACAAATCAATGAAGTTTTATATTCTAACAGATCCAGAAGAAATCTGTTAAGCTTCAAAGATTTAAGACTCAATGGGTATCATATTGAAACCAAAAATGAAGGCAGTAAAGAATTTCTTTACATTACTTCCATTATTTTTGGTAAGAAACAAATTTTAGAAAAGCTGCCAACCTTATCTTCTGGACTATATTATACAAAGATTAAAATAGTTGAATCATATAATGTCTTGCACCAGAAGTGCAATGACCTAAAGTTATTTACACTTTGGCATGATTGTCTTGGACATCCTGGAGATGTAATGATGCGAAGAATCATTGAGAACTTATATGGTCATCCACTAAGGAATCAGAAGATTATTTTGTTTAGAGATTTCATGTGTACTGCCTGCTCTCAAGGGAAATTAATTGTCAAACCATTTGTTTTGAAAGTAAATTTTGAATCACCCAGTTTCTTACAAAGGATTCATGGTGATATATGCGGACCAATACATCCACCATCTGGACCATTTAGATACTTAATGGTTTTAATTGATTCATCTACTAGATGGTCACATGTTTCTCTGCTTTTTACTCGACATGTTGCCTTTGCTAGATTTCTTTCTCAATCAATTAGATTACGAGCTCATTTTTCCGATTATCTAATTAAATCTATTCGTATGGATAATGCTAGTGAGTTTACATGCCAAACTTTTGATAACTATTGCATGTCACTTGGAATAGATGTTGAACATCTTGTTGCTCATACTCATACAAAAAATGGTTTAGCCAAATCTTTTATTAAAAGACTTCAACTTATTGCTAGACCTATGATTATAAGAACCAAATTGCCCATATCTGTTTGAGGACATGCTATTCTTCATGCTGCATGTTTAGTTCGTATAAGACCAACTGCTTACAATAATCTTTCACCCATACAATTAGTCTATGGGCAACAACCTGATATTTCTTATTTAAGAACTTTTGGTTGTACAGTATATGTTCCTATTGCCCCTCCTTAAAGAACTAAAATGGGTCCTTAATGTAAACTTGGTATCTATGTTGGTTTTGATTCTCCTTCTATTATTAGATATCTTGAACCTTTAACGGGTGATTTGTATAAAGCATAGTTTCAAGATTGTCATTTTGATGAAACGATATTCCCTACATTAGAGGGAGCAAAATTAGTACTTGAAGCACAACATGAAATCACATGAAATGCCATGAGTTTATCTCATTCAGATTCTCGTACAAATCAATGTGAACTTGAAGTTCAAAAGATAATACATTTGCAAGGGATTACAAATCAGTTTCTCGATTCTTTTGCAAATACCAAGGCAATACTAAAATCTCATATACCTGCTGCAAATACTCCAGCACGTATTAATGTCCCTAAAGGACAATAGTCAGCTAATAAATCTAAGCCGCAAGTTAAGCGTGGAGGGCCTGTTGGTGTAAAAGATAAGACTCTCAGAAGGAGAAAATTGAAATTTGTAAACGCTCAAGAAAAGGTTACAAAGTTAAGTAATCTAATCAACATTCACAAACCCATTTCTCCTGAAAATGAAATCCCTATTATAGAATCTCTTGAAGAGAAATCTCCTCTTGAAAAGGGACCTCCTGAAGAGGAATTTACTGAAGAGAAAACTCTTGAAGAGACATCCCTTGAAAAGAACAGGTACCTAGAACTAATAATAAGATCTCAATACATTACACAGGAGAAATATGGGAAAGAAGTAAAGTTGTTGTCAATAATACAATTGTATATGCAACAACCACTAACATTACTAGAAGTAATGAGGATCCTGAACCAAAATCTGTGGATGAATGTCGATATAGAAGTGATTGGCCAAAATGGAAAGAGGCTATCACATCATAAATAAACTCTCTTTTAAAAAGAGAGGTTTTTGGACTTGTAGTACAGACACTAGAAAATGTCCAACCCATTGGATACAAATGAGTATTTGTGCGCAAGAGAAATAAAAATAATGAAATTACTCGATATAAAGCAAGATTTGTGACACAAGGTTTCTCGAAGAAACCTGGAATTGATTATGAGGAGACATATTCCCCTGTAATGGATGGAATCACTTTTAGATTCCTAATTGGGTTAGCAGTCGTTGAACGACTAAGCATGTGTCTTATGGACGTAGTAACAACATACCTATATGGATCATTGGATAATGAAATTTATATGAAAATCCCTAAATGATTTGAGTTGCCTAAAGCAAAACCTAGTAATTTATATTCAGTCAAACTCTAACATTCCTTATATGAATTAAAGCAATCTAGGCGTGTGTGGTATAATCGATTAAGTGAGTACCTAGTGAAAGAAGGATTCATAAATAATCCAATTTGTCCAGACATTTTTATGAAAAGATCAGAATCCAGATTTGCTAAAATTGCTGTTTATGTTGATGATTTGAATTTAGTTGGGACTCTTGAAGAGCTCACTAAAGCTGCTAATTATTTAATGGTTAAATTTGAGATGAAAGATTTAGGAAAGACAAAATATTATCTTGGCTTACAGATTGAACATTTAAATGGCAGAATTTTTGTTCATCAATTTAAATATACCGAAAAGGTATTGAAGCGATTCTATATGGATAAAGTTCATCCTCTGGGATCTCCAATGATGGTGCGATCACTTGATGTTAAGAAAGATCCATTTCGACCTCGTGATGAGGGGGAGGAATTACTTGGTCATAAAGTACCATATTTAAGTGCTATCGGTTCTTTGATGTATCTGTCAAATTATACAAGACCTAACATTGCATTTGCTGTGAATCTACTAGCGAGATATAGCTCTGCTCCTACTCGGCGGCGCTGGAATGTAATTAAATACATTCTACGTTATTTGAGAGGTACATCTGATTTGGGTCTATTTTACTCGTTTAATTCCAAATCTCAACTAGTAGGATATGCAGATGCTGAATATCTATCTGATTCTTACAATGCTAAATCTCAAACTGGATATGTGTTTCTTTATGAAAAAACTGTTATATCTTGGAAATTAGTGAAGCAGACGATTACAGAAACATCCTCCAATCATTCTGAAATACTAGCTATTCATGAAGTTAGTAGAGAATGCGTGTGGTTCAGATCAATGATTTCTCATATTCAAAAAAATTGTGGTTTTCAATCAATCAAGAATATTCCAACAGTTTTGTATGAAAACAACGCCGCATGTATAGCTCAACTGAGAGGAGGATACATAAAGGGTGACAAAACAAAGCATATCTCTCCGAAATTCTTTTATACACATGAACTCCAGAAGAATGGTGATATAAATGTACAACATATCCAATCAAATGATAATCTAGCATATTTATTTACCAAGGCTTTGCCAACTACAACATTCAAGAGACTGGTATATCTTATCAGAATGAGACATCTTAAAGATTTTAGCAGAAGGAGTGAATGTATGATTGATAGCCAAGGGGGAGTGTTATAAAATAAAGTATGGTGACTGTCAATCACATGACTGACAATCATCTCTCACCTGCTCCCTCTTATCAGTTCCCCAGCTATCTTCCTCATCTCTCTTATCCCGTCTCCCTCATTCCTCTTTTCTCTCATCCATTATCATACACCTACCTCCATTAAGATAATAAATCCAAACCATCATTGATTGCTCCTCGGCTATATAAAGATGAGCTGTGAAGAAGAAAGGAGATAGTGTAGATGTAGAGAAGAATGCATGTACAAGATAAACAGAAATGAGCAGAGAGCAGAGTGCAGGGAAAAAAATACGCAGAAACTGAGAAAAGAAAGAAAGAAGAGAAAAGAGTGAGATATTTTATAAGGTAAGATAGTGAAAAATTTGTATAAATCTAGATATATGTTGTAATTCCTCTTAACATAGTGGATTACTGATATCATCCATCCGTGAAGTCGGTATAAATCGAGTCATATAAATTTGGTCTTACTATTTATTTATTTATTTTATTTTACTTATCTTCATTACTTTCTAATTATCCATATTTATTTATTTCTATATTATTTTATAACAGTTAATTTATTACATGCCTAACATTTATAATTCCGACACATGGAAATATGGAGGGAGGGAGGTTCTGTATAATTTTTCCAAATATGACATAACCGTCACTATTACAAATATATCCGGATGTTGTCAACTGCTATTCTGCCAATCACTGGTAACCACTGCTATTAAAAGTCTCTCTCTCTCGGAGTCACAGTAGACTCACCACTGCACCTATCCCCTCGGGTCGAAGGTTTAGGTAAGGAAAACGCCATTTGCTTTTCTCTTTGCATCACTCTTGGTCTTTCACAAGCGTTTTAACAAACAGCTTTCATGCAAAATCTTTACGCTTTCTAGTTTCGGGAAAATTCAGTTTCTTTTTCATTTTTTTTAATGCGTATTAGATTCCTGCATGGCTGTGATTATCCTCTGTTATTCAAGAATTAGTTGTAGCAGTGTCAAGTATAGTGATATCGCCGATACTAAACCGCCTGCTTTACACAATAGCGAGTCATTTGGAGGAAGAAATTTTGGAAATTTGAGAGTCTTACCAAGTGGGTCTACGTTGAATTGGAAGAAACACAAGAAAAAACAACTGGGTCTTTGTGGTTTTGTGAGGAGGAGTCCATGTGAGATGATGGAGGTGAGGGGCACGCGAAGAAATGGGATGACTTCTGAGGAAGTTCTAAGGATTCTGAAGTCGACGTCGGACCCTAATCAGGCGTTTGCATTTTTTAAGTCTGTCGCTGGGCTGCCTAATGTAGTTCATACGACTGAAACTTGCAATTACATGCTTGAACTCTTGAGTGTCCATGAGAGGGTGGGGGATATGGCTGCTGTGTTTGATTCGATGCAAAACCAAATCATACCCAGGAGTTTGAACACTTATTTGTCTATTTTTGAGGCTCTTCGTATAAGGGGAGGGATTCAGCAAGCCCCATTTGCGCTTGGGCGCATGAGAAAATATGGGTTTATTTTGAATGCATATTCGTATAATGGTTTGATTCATTTGCTTCTTCAATCTGGATTTTCTAGAGATGCTTTAGTGGTTTATAGGAAAATGGTATCTGAGGGTATTAGGCCTAGTCTTAAGGCTTATTCTGCGCTTATGGTGGCTTCTGGAAAGAGAAGGGATGTAAAAAGCGTAATGAGATTGCTAAAAGAGATGGAAAGCTTGGGATTGAGGCCAAATGTCTACACGTTTACTATATGCATTAGAGTGCTAGGGAGGGCTGGGAAATTTGATGAAGCCTATGGTATTCTTAAAAGAATGGAGGATGAGGGATGTGGACCTGATGTTGTTGCTTATACGGTTCTCTTAAGTGCCCTCTTTGATGCAGGGAAACTCAATAGTGCCAGGGAATTGTTTTTTAAGATGAAATCTAGCAGTCCCAAACCTGATAGAGTGACTTACATCACTTTGTTGAGCAGGTTTTGTGATTGTGGAGACTTAAACATGGTGAGAGAATTTTGGAAGGAAATGGAAGCTGAAGGTCATGTTCCTGATGTGGTTACTTTCACCATACTTGTTGATGCTTTCTGCAAAGCAGAGAAGGTTGATGATGCATTTGCTACTTTAGAGATCATGATTAAAAAAGGGGTCTCACCAAATCTTCATACTTATAATACACTGATTTCTGGGCTCTTGAGATGTAATAGACTTAAAGAAGCACTGGAACTTTTTGATAGCATGGAACATCTTGGGTTTGAACCAAATGCCTATACTTACATCCTTTTCATTGATCACTATGGAAAGTTGGGAGACTCAGGCAAAGCTCTCGAAACCTTTAAGAAGATGAAAGCTAGAGGGTTTGTTCCTAATGTTGTTGCTTGCAATGCCTTGTTGTATAGTCTTGCAGAAGAAGGTAGGATCAGGGAGGCAAAAGATATTTTCAAAGGATTAAAAGCTAGTGGAATTCTTCCAGATTCTATAACTTATAACATGATGATGAAGTGCTACAGTAAGGTAGGGAAGGTAGATGAAGCCCTGAAGCTACTTTCTGAGATGATAAAAAGTGGTTGTGATCCAGATGTGATTGTTATCAATTCATTGATTGACATACTTTACAAGGCTGATCGAGTAGACGAGGCATGGGCAGCGTTTAGCAGGCTGAAGGAGATGAAACTTTCTCCTACTGTTGTGACCTATAATACATTATTAGCTGGATTGGGGAATCAGGGTAGGGTCCAAAAGGCCATGCACTTATTCAAGAGCATGGCAGAAGAAGGGTGTGCTCCAAACACAGTTACTTTCAACACACTTCTGGATTGCCTTTGCAAAAACGACGAAGTTGATTTGGCCTTGAAGATGCTGTATGATATGGCGGAAATGAATTGTAGCCCTGATGTTATAACTTACAACACCATTATTTATGGCTTAACTAAAGCAAATAGAGTTAATGATGCATTTTGGGTCTTCCATCAGATGAGGAAAATGTTCTATCCTGATCCTGTAACTCTCTGTACTCTCCTTCCAAGTGTTGTGAAAGGAGGACGTACTGAGGATGCTCTTAAGATTGCCAAGAACTTTTCTGATGAGGTTGGAAGTCAAGCAGACAGCTCTTTTTGGCAAGTTTTAATGGCTGGGATTTTAGTTGCTGTCAAAATAGATGATTCTGTTATATTTGCAGAAAGATTGTTATATGATGGGATTTGCCTAACTGACACAGTTTTGATACCTTTAATTAAGGCTTTATGCATGCATAAGAGAGCTTTGGATGCTCATAAAATATTTTCAAATCTCACAAAAAGCTTTAGAATCCAGCGAACAGCAGAAGCATATAATTCTTTAATTGATGGCCTTCTAGAAGATGGTCTTGCTGAAATGGCTTGGGGTCTGTTTGAGGAGATGAGAACTGCTGTATATGCCCCTGATGTTTCCACCTATAACTTGTTACTTGATGAACTAGGGAAGTCTGGGAAAATCAATGAACTGCTTAAATTGTTTGAAGAGATGCTCCGTAGAGGATGCAAGCCCACCACCATAACTCACAATATTGTCATCTTTGGCCTTGTAAAATCTGGTAGCTTAGATAAGGCCATTGATTTTTACTATGATCTTATAAGTGGAGATTTATCTCCCACTCCTTGCACATATGGCCCTCTTATAGATGGTCTTGCCAAGTCAGGAAGACTGGAGGATGCAAAGCAGTTCTTCCAGGAGATGGTGACTTATGGATGCAAACCTAACTGTGCCATATACAATATTCTTATGAATGGATTTGGGAAAAATGGTGATGTGGAAACTGCTTGTGAGTTATTTGAAAGGATGGTTGAAGAGGGCATACAACCGGATTTAAAATCCTACACTGTTCTCGTGGATTGCCTCTGCATGGCGGGGAAAGTGGATGACGCTTTGCACTACTTCGAGCAACTAAAGCTAACTGGCATTCCTGACTTAGTTTCTTACAACCTTATGATTAATGGGCTTGGAAGATCACGAAGGGCAGAAGAAGCTCTTGCGCTTTTTGATGAGATGCGAGATAGAAGAATTAGTCCTGACTTGTACACCTATAATTCCTTAATACTGAATCTTGGGATTGTTGGAATGGCAGATCAAGCACAAAAGATGTATGAAGAACTCCAACTTATGGGCCTTGAACCTAATGTGTTTACCTACAATGCTCTTATTCGAGGGTATAGCATGTCAGGAAATCCTGATGATGCATATGCAGTGTACAAGAAGATGATGGTTGGGGGCCACAGCCCCAACATGGGAACATATGCTCAGCTTCCCAATCAATCTTGATGGGCATCTGATATACTTGTTTGCTGATTTCTGTCTTTGTGGAATACTAGGTATTCTCTCTTTTAATTTACTTGTAAATCTGGAAAACCAATTTCTTATAAATTTCTTTTATAAATATCTTTGCTGTTCCATTTATTTTTTCCTCTTTTACTCAAGTTTATTTTAACTTTGTTTTATGCAGGCATGTTTTAGCTTGCTTGTGGTTGATGGTTTGGGTCAAAGAGGCTCGAGTAGAAGTCAATTGTATGGCTGGTCCGTTGTGCTTGTCCTTGCAGCTGATGTGCTTGACAGGTTGGAGATTAGAGCCCTGCCTTAGAAGTTTCCATGGTACTTTGTCTATGAGCACTGTGACTATCTTTGTAAGGTATTCATCAATCTTTAAGGTTGTGTTTGAGAAAAGGGGTTTCAGGCCTTGGGTTAAGATTTGTGCGGATTTGGACAAAACTCAGTACAAATTAGTGTTGCATTTATCCAAATCAGTACAAATCCAAATCTAAGGATTGAATTCCAACCTTCCAGACCTGGGTAAGTGTAGTTTATGATGCACTAAGATGCATAAGAAGTTTTCAAAACTATTGTACATGATCACTGTGAATATCTTTGTGAAGAATTTTTAAGTTTCTGTGATGTATTATATTGATTTTTAGGTTATGTTTGCTTTATGGAATCCATATTCCTAGGAATAGAATGGTTATAATGAAAGAATTTAATAGATTTTTCTAACAAATGTATTACTATCATAAAATATCAATGCAATTTTTTTTTTGAATCCATAACAAGGAATGGATAAGGAATAACTACTACCAATTTTCACCATGGGAATGTCTATTCTTTTCCTAGTCCTTGTAGAGTGGAATAACATAAACTTTTGCATAAGCGACTTTTTTTTTTAAAAATTATTACATCCCTATACAACTTTCATCATATTCTCATTGTATTCCATCCTTGTTTTACTTTTTTTTTTTGGCATAATTGTCAATTTTTTGTTATACAGAGGCAAATTTCAGTCATTTTGTTCTTCTGATTATAGTTTAGCATGCCCCATCAATTATATGGATCTAGAATTTTTTTTATTGTTAAGGTCACTGTTTCAAGGATTTATTTTGAAGAGGAGTTAGCGAAAATCCATTAGAAAGTACATTTTACAATATCAGTGAAAATTTATGTGTGAGAGAGCATCACATCAGAAGGGGTTATATCAACTTAGGAAGGATTGATGGGTGATGCCTACCAACAGAATACCCTTTGCTGTGAAGAATTTTAGATTATGTAATAACAGGAATTCAGTAAAAGATAAGGGTTAAAGTAACCTGCTACAAAACAGGTCAAGTCCTTCCAATTTTTTCTCCACATCAAACTGTGTTGGATCATGAAGCTGCTGTCACCATGAGAACATTTGACTCCATCACTGCAATCTCCAACTTGGCTTGTATTCTCATAAACTATGGGAGAACATCTCCAAGCATGTGGTATCTCCACCATGAAGCATAGTACGCCCCCATTTTATGTGTCGAGATGCAGCCACCACATCATCTACAAGAGAAATGTTTAAGTCCAGGTAATATTCAAATTTCTCAGAAGCGAACTTAGGAAGCATGTCACCTGCTTTCTTCTTGGAGTGAAACTTGCACAGATGAATCTCAATTGACTTATTCTGAACTTGAATTTGTTTTTCCTTGCATTCTTTGCCAGGTGAATTGCTCTGTGACTGTTACACTGAAGTGATAAACTGCATGCGTGAAACCAAGCTGTCCAACCAGTCTCTTCAACCAAATTGCTACCTTGATTGCTTCTTTTATCCTCTGTCATAGATAGACGAACAGTATCATGTAACACCAACTTCCAACAGATAGGCCCTCAAGCCAACTGAAATATAAAACTCATCAACCTCCTGCTATCAAGATCACTAGCATAGTTAGCATCCACGAAATCCATACCTCTATTTGAGGATCTTTGTCAAAAATGTAGCAGAATATTCTCAGATCCCTGCAATATACATTAAAATTTATGTGACTGCATTGCTCCTTTACTAGAATCTAGTTTTCTCATGAATTTGCTAACCACCCTAACTGCAATTGCATGCCAAATGATAGGGAGGTGTGTAAAGTCAAATTGCCAGAATTCACTGGCTGGCATGCAAACTGGCAGAATAAATTGGCAAATCAAACTGGTAGAATAGTATTTGCTGGCAGGTTTAGGATCCACTAGTGAAAGTGCTGATATAACAGTGCAAACTAGCATGGTTGGTTTGAAATATCAGGCTAATATGAGCTAGAAGATGAATGGGTTAGCATAAGTGTGATTTCATGTGAAAGAAATGCTAGTATGAGTTGATGGGTTGTCATACTAGCATCAAAACAGTCAAAGGTGTAGTGAGTTCAGTTGGCAATTAGATAAGAACCCATAGTCAGCCAATTGGTAATTAAAGGCTGAAGGAGCTTTTGGGACATACGAAGCCTCAGACAACAATTGGATGAGGACAATGGCAGGAGGAACCATGGTAGGAAAGCCACAAATAGGTAGAGAAAGGCCATGCCTTGGCCAACACTTGGATGAGGATGAAAACGATGGGAATCTGTGACCATGAAGCAAAAATGGATACCCGAAACTAGAGATGCTTAGGCCAGCATCAAACGTAACTTGACTTATTGGTCCACGCCATGCCTACCTACATAATCCATGATGATGAGATCAGTCAAAGAAGATGATTGTGATATTCCAGAGAAGGTTGTTCTCAAATAAGGAAATTAGAAAAGTCTAATGTAATAAAAGGTGGAATATGGAAGATCCAACTGCTTAGGAAGTATTTTTGGAATTTGTGTTTATCTAGGCAAGAACTATCAATCAATTGTTTGTAATTTTAGAGCTGACATAGGTTATGTGAATTTGAAATTAATGTTGATTAGGCAAATGGCAATCAGTCAAGGGAATATTTTGATACTTGAAATTAGGGGAATAGTTGGCCAAATTCACAGCCATGTAATTCAAGTGCAAGGACACCCTTCAACACATCATTTGAATTAGCCCAGTGCTAATACAACTAGCCACGTTGCCATTTTATCTCTCTTTCTCTCTCTCTCCTTTCCTCTATCACTGTTTTTTAATCCCTATTTCCTCTATCCTTATATCTTCTAATTTGAGTTCGTTTTTCTCCCTCACATCTCTCGACGTCTACAATTTTCTACAATTTGTACAATTGTACATCCTCTTTTGTGTAGTATCCCGAACCAGGAGATAAAGAAATACATTAATAAAAGAGAGGGATGGAAAATTTAGGAAAAAGGGGCAGCATGGCCTCGTTGATGAATCCCAGTTTTTGTCGACGAGTGCCTTTCTAGGGATCGTTGATGAAGTTCAGGTCCTCATCGACGAAGAGATCCCTAGAGTTTAGAATAAATTCAAGCTTCAGGTTCGTCGACGAAGCCAGGTGGTTGTTGACAAACGTTCTTCTGCGGTTCGTCGACGAAGACTCCATTTCGTTGATGAATGTGGCCGGGTCAAAGACTTAAAGGTGAAGTAAGGTTTGATATTTTAGAAAACTAAATATCTCTCTCTCTGGAACCACGAACTGAACTCTCTCTCTTTGATTTTCACGCCGATTGTCGCCAGATTCAACGATCGAAAGTTACCACCAAGGTCTAGGAGCAGTTCTCTACATATCTAGCGGAGTGGATTATTGATCCGGGCATTTCAGGTCCCACTCCCAAAAGCTAGGGTTTCAGCCTTTTGGGACGTTTTTCAGGAAAACAAGTAAGGGGATTATATTATGTTAGCTATATTTATGAGTTCTAACCGAATGGAATGTTAAAATGGTGTTTATATATATAGTTACGGCTTTTCTAGGGTTCCTGAACCTAGGGTTGGGTTAATCGACTTTATTTTCGAAACCTACTGTGTAAATTTAAATATGATATTTTTAAAGTATAGTATTGGACTTTCTGAACGTTTTTACCAGTTGGAAAATTATTATTTCAAACCATAAGTTTGTTTTAAAACCAACCAAAGATGGTAGGATTGATTATCTCCTTTTTTCCCGTATTTAGTTATAAACCTATATTTAGTAAGATAACAACTTGGAGATATTCATACCCCAGTTTTAGAAGCAGTATTTACTTTCTCAAGCAGATGATTTAATTATGAGTTACCAGATGAAAAATTGTGTGACATGTGTATAATTTTTAATTGGTATTAAATGAGTAGGTTTTGTGTAATACTGAAATGTAACGGCTATATGCCGAGATATGAGATATGATGGTTATATGCCGAGAGATGAGATATGACGGCTAAATGCTAAGTTTATGAAATGCCGGTTTTTATCGAGTCAGTTTATGACAGATATGATACGCCGATTTTTACCAAGTCAATATCTAGTAGATATTTTCACAGAATTATGTATAGCTTATGTCCTATACAGTTTTATGAAATGAATTATGATTACAGTTTTATACGATGTAAATTGCCATATATGATAGTAGAGGCTTGTTGTTACGATCTCATGTTAAGAGTACGGTATCGTAGCTATATGTATGTAGGGGTGCAACCACATGTCTCAGATAGAGTGTGGATATGGGAAAGGCGATTGGTGGCCTGGGTAAAGTACTCCCCGATGCAGAAATTTTGGCGCTCCATCCAATGCAATAATTCCGGATGATTCTGCCTTTGGGCACAGGGTAGGCACCATTGTACTACTATTATGTTTGACTTAGCTATAGTCGGCCGACTATTTGCTAGGTCCAGCCTCTGGACCGCACAACCCGTCATGAGGGGAAGCATGTCGCACGTGTATGTGATGGCGTGATGACGCTAGTCCTACAAACTAGGTTGTATATTCTAGGCATATATGGGCATATTTACTATAAAAAGGTCTATATTGAGCCAGCAGTATGTATTTTCAGATTTACAGAGTAATACAGATTTTAAAATGCCAATTAAATGTATTTAAATGTTAGCAGTATATGTACACATGAAATCTCATGCTAGCCACATACAGATGATAATATAATCCGTTTTACTGAGAGGTGTCTCACCCTAGCATACAAATGTTGTTTCAGGTCCTCCGAGGGATCGAGCCTAGCGTTCTTCCGGGTTGAGTTTAGACAGTAGACAGTCCTTACCAGAGCTGGTGAGATGTTAGACAGTGTCTGTCTATTTTGGGAATTGTAATAGCAGATTATGTTTTTAGTTATGTATGGATGTATATGGGAAACAGTTAGAAACTCTGGTAAGTATTAGATGATTATGTATTTTCGCTATTTATGTTTATACAGATCAGTATGGAACACCCGTTTTTCCCTTATTTGGGCGGGTTGTATATGTATGATATCAGATAGATGTATGTTTAGTAGCACTCTAGGCCCACCTAGAGGGTCGGGGCGCTACATTTTGTGTTGGGCACTCCCTTGTGCAACACGATAACTTTCCTACACCTCTGAGGGAGGCAGCCATAGCAATCCCAATATCATATCCATTTCTACTAATCCACCATCCCACCACACATTAAATGGTGTTTGCACACATTTTGAACAAACATATTTTTGGCATGCTCAATGGGATCCTTTGTGCTGTCCATTATTGGAACTGCAGGACAAATTATCAATGTAGACAATGTGTTTTCAATGCCATCAAGACTCATATTGCTGATTTGGTGGCGATTCAACAATAAATAGCTGAAAAAATCTTCTTTTGGTTGTTCACACCCCTCACAAGGTAGTAATCGCAATGAGGATAATTGTTAATGATTTAAAGGGTGAGATGGGATCTTGGATGGAGAGTATATGCAAAGGCATGTTGAGTAATTTAGTATTCACAACAAAAACATTAGTCAAAGCTTCCCTGTAACTTGCCCTTAATCTACTGAACCGTAGCTCACAATTACAGTGATCCATGGGGTTTCGGCCAACTTGCTCTTTGTCAAGTAGACATTGGGAGGCAATTATTGGTCTCCCCACAGTCTCCTCTTAGCTGAACCTTCACTCAAGATGATTTTGGCTATACTCAATAGCACGAGGGGCAGTAGAATCTTTTTACAGACAATGTCAGGTATGAGGATTATAAGAATCTTCTGCTAGTTGATTACATTGATTAGGAAGAAGAATCTAAGCCCACCATACATAAAAGATATGGAGATCCCTAGTGGTTTATTGACTAAGGAGGAGAAGGATTTCAACCTTGCTAAGTATGAAAAATTCAAAAGCCCTTTTGTGACTGAGGATTCAAAGCCTGCCAATGTTGGAGGTTTTAATGATCTTAATAGAAAAAAACATCTCAATGATCATAAGGGTCCTAAACAAATCATCGTATAGGCTTGAATACCTATGTTGAGGCTTCAATAATTAAAGACAATGTTTTGAAAGGCCCAATTGAGGCTCGCCTCAAAGCCAGGCATGCTTGAGGCTCAATCTAAAATAATAAATTTCAAAAAAAGGCTAACGCATTACCTGTTGAGGCTTACACATTTGTACAAAAGGTATGCCTTTTGCACCTTTTTAGTTGAGGCTTATGCATTTTGAGTGTGTGATTCTCAAGTTAGAATTGGCTAGAAAATTTTATTTATGTGTTTATACAAAAGGAATGTCATAGTATGAATTGATTTCTAGAAGTCTTGAACCTCAACCTTTCCAAAATGACTGAGAATTGTATCTTAAATCGTGAAAATAATTTGAACTTTGTAATAATATGACTATCTCTTGTTATGATTTATGTCATGAATTCAAGTTAGCAAGCCAGCAAGTAGTTTCTAATGTATATCTTTTTTTTTAACATTATATTTGTGATTTTCTTAATTTTCATTTATTTATTTACAATATATAATTTATTTTACATGTTTTTATCTAAAAATATAATTCTCAAAAGGCTTATACCTGAATGCCTTAAGGCTTATGCCTTGCCTCTTAAGGGTTAAAATGCCTTGCCTTATGCCTTTGCAAAGAAAATCTTGATATGGTTATAGGTGCATTCAACAGCAAAACTTTTGAGTCGGGTGAGAATCAGTCTTTGGATTGGCCCAAGTTGGTTGATAAGATATATCCTTAAGTCATGATTAGTCAAATGTGCTCCAATGAATTTGTCCGATCAAGACATCATTCAGCCCATGAAAATAAAATTGTATATTAAACCAAGTACTATAATATTATGATGGCCAATCATCTATGCTATACATATATGTGTGTGTGTGTGTGTGTGTATTATTCCATGGTTTTTAATTTTATTATCATTATTATTTTTTATATGCTATTTAGTATAGGCCTAAGCATGATGAGAGCCCAAGACCATGTGGTTGAGGTCCAATGCTTGGATTTGCACACTTGAGGATTGATAGTTACCCCATTTTATAGGCAATAATTGCCGTCAAAGTGGGTAACTATTGGGGGCATTGTTTGTGAATTCTTTGCGCACCCCAAGAAAAAATAAAAGAACCCATAGTTGGCCATTTGCAATTGAATGCTGAAAGAGCTTTTGGGACACAAGAAACCTCAGACAACAATTGGACGAGGGTGATGGCAGGAGAATCATGGTAGGAAAGCCACAAAATAGGGAAGAAAGGCCACACCTTGGCCAACATTTGGATGAGGATGAAAATGGTGGGAATCTGTGGCCGCAAAGCAAAAATGAACACCCCAAACTAGAGACACCTGGTGAGCATTAGGTGTAACTTGAGCATTGGTCCACACTTTGCTTGCTTTCATATTCATGGTGATATGATCGATAAGACAATATGATGATTGTAACATTCCAAAGAATGTTGTTCTCAAATAAGGAAATTAGAGAAGTCTAATGTAATAAATGGTGGAATATAGAGGATTCAACTAGTCAGGAAGTATTTTTGAAATTTGTGTCAGTCTAGGAAAGAACTATCATTTGACTACTTGTAATTCTAGATCTAGAGTTGATTGTGGGAAAGTGATTTTGAAATTAATGCTGATTGTGCAAGGGCAACCAGTCAAGTGAATATTGTGATACTTGAAATTAGGGGAATAGTTGACCAAATTCATGTGTAAATTGCCATGCATCTCAAGTGCAAGGACACCTTCAACACATCATTTGAATGGGTCTAGTGCTAATACAACTGGCCACTATGTCATTTTATCTCTCTCCCACTCTCTCCCCCTCACTACTTTTTAATCCCTATTTCCTCTGCCAGTTCCTTAGCTCTTTTAATTTGAATCTATTCACCTCCCTCGCTTCTCCCTCGTTCTACAATCTTCTATGATTCCACATCTCCTATTTCACAGGGCACTCGGCAATAGGACAGGTTTCCCTTACTTATGACGGGGGAAGGCATAACAATCCCAATATCATATCCATTTCTACTCATCACCACCCCACCACGCATTAAAAGGTGTTGTTTACACACATTTTTGAGCAAACACATACAAGGGCTAAATCTTGAGAAACTGGGAGTAGAGGCTTTGGCCCCCAAAAGCCCAACTGTTTTCTTGTTTAGGTATTTTGTGTCATCTTATGCCTGCATACTACTCCCCATGTTTCTTTTGGTACGGACTTGGTTGGGGTGCTTGGGGTCTGTCACGATCTGCACTACATCATGCATGATTTGTATGTGTCAGCTCAGTCCTTTACGTGCTTCTTATTCAGCAATTGTTGGTTATTGGTTGAACTTGTTAATATTAGATTGAGGTTTTTGATATGAATCATGCTATCATGAGTGTTGGGAGCATTACTTCTCTTTATACATGCCATGTAGAGATGACACGCTAATCTACAGAAATTTTTAGGTGATGTGTACTTAATGTTGCCATGTTGGGGCTTTCAACAATGACCATCAACATTTAGCTCCTTGTAGCTGTTGGAATTTGGAAGTGGCATGAGCGGCAGGTTCGGTTTGCTATCTTGAGTCTCTGTTTCTATTTTCTAATATCTTTAAAAATATGTAATCCTAAGCGTGAAAAATGGTGGCTGAAAAAAATAGGTTGTGGCAACTTGGAAAACTAGCGCAATTGTAGCTGTGAGACCTAGCGCTATCAGCTTGGAGAATCGGCAATATTAACTTGAATGGCCAGTGGCATGTTCATAGCTTGTAGTGAGAAATGAAGAACTAGTAACAGTGGTTCAATGATTATAAGGTAGGCCTATTTCACTTGCTATCACAGAATTTTGGAAGTCTCTATTGACAGTCAGCCTCAAAGCTGGGGGCGCCTAGTTGATTTGAGGAATAAAGTAGCATGTTACATGTTCTATTCTAATGTTGATTAAAAAGACTATAGCCACCAATAAGAAAATTGTGGTTCATGAAGATGAAGATTTGTGTGAGTTTGATATCTGCATTGAGAAGGCTAAATTGATAGTGAACTGACTATGCATTTAATTGCCTGTAAGATGGACGTATTCTTTCTGCATGAAACACTGAGTTTGCTAGTATATATATTGAGTTCTTCTAGAGTCAATATTTATTGATGTTGTTGCAGTGAAATTCGTATGTTCAGCAGCGGCAATTTTGTTGAAGAAATTGTGCAGCATGAAATAAAAGCTTTTCAGTCCACTCATTCTGGGCAAAAGATGTAATGTACACAAGTCTCCAAAGAACCCATATGAGCTCTACTACTTTAGGCTCCAGTAAGGTATGCTCAGTTAGGTCAATGCACAATGCAGATTAATTGCCAATTTGTTGATTTGAATCTACATTTTGTGGGAATTTTATTTTTATTTTTTGGTGGGTTGGCTTGATTTGGCATAATTTCATGGTTAAAAAGCTTGTAAAGTTTGCCCATTATGTCTGCTTTGCTAACATTTTTTGAGAATTGTAGGTCATAATTTTTTGTTATTTTTTTTGGGCCCTCTCCTGTGCAAGTACTATTATTAACTAATAAGATTAGGATCTGTGTATTTCTAAATCCCACAAAAAAAGTTAAAGAAACTTACATTAATATTTTATGGTTATTACACATTGGAATGCATGCTGTCTGCTTTTTCTTCTTCTAAAATGTTCTTTTTGTTGGAAAGTTAATGTATGAATCTTTTTGCGTATTTATTTGATTCTCCACTCAAAATATTGGTAAGTTATTATTCCAAAAATAGACTGAATTTAAAGCATTTATTTTTTAAAAATTTCAAACAATTTATTGCCCAAGAAAAATTTGATTGCCTAAATAATAAAAACAATCCAAGAAGTATCAGCCGTGCTTTTGAGATGCTGGGAAGTAATGTATGGTGGGTTAATTTGTAGATTTTGGATGTTAAATCATTTGAGATGGCTCGAGGGAGAACACCTCGAAGCACGTGGAATCTCCACCTACAAGGCATCAGCATTCCCCCACGTTATGTGCTGAGTTGCAGCTGCCGCATCATCAACAGGTAAGGTGGATTTTGTCCAGGTAATATTCAAACTAACCAGCAGGAACAAACTTTGTAATAATGTCAACTGCTTTCTTTTCTGTTGGGGTAACTGGTGACTCCTTGAGATTATACTGCAAAAAGAACTTCATGAATATATTGGGCATAATTGGGGTAACTTGGAAGTCCAAGTTTGACTTGGGAGGGTATGAATATGTTTAGTTTCAATTATAATGGACCTTCAATACATTCAACTTAATTCACACGTCGTACTATTCTTATGTTGATTAAAAAGACTTTATAGGCACCGGTAAGAAAATTGTGGTTCATGAAGATGAAGACTCTTCGAGTTTGATATCTGCACGTAATAATGGAAGGCTAAATAGATAGTGTAATGATTGTGCATTTAATTGCTAGTAAGATTTTTGTTGAAGAAATTCACTCATTATCGGCAAAAGATGTAATGTACTTAAGTCTTAAAAATTGCAACAATAATAGTAGCGATAGTAGTAAGTAATAGTATGCACTAGTGGTAATAGAGTGTCCAACTAGGTTGGCTCAAGTTGGTTCAAGTGGTAAGGGCAATTTATGACTTGGGTGATCCCTAGGTTATGAGTTCGATACCTCCTTGAGAGTTTATCCTAGCGAATTATCAGGGATGCGTCAATGGGTGGGTGACTTTTATCCTTTTGGGTTTGGCGCCGCACCATAGTGTCTATAGTGGCGTGATGGTGGTTGGAGTCCTCAGGTTATGAAAAAAAAGAAGAAATAAACACAAAAAAGAGAAGAAAACCTCTAAAAGAAAAATCCTACTTTGTTTAAGAAAATCAACACTTTAATCTTTACCCGAACAACCACAAATTTTAGCCTAAAGCAAACAGACTTAAGCAAGGAATCTTAAATAGGAACCACTCACTATTATGCTTACATACTCCCACATGCTATGTATATCCAAGGATTTTCAATGAAACATGAAAAAACTATATTTGTTTCATTAAAAAAAAAAAAACAACAAAGATTTAAATGAATCATACACATATCTTGTTGAGAACTTTCTCCAAGGCAGAAGATTTTCAAGCTTGATCCCATTTAGATGTTGGGAGCATATCTCACTACGTGAGCTCTTCTTCGTTCCTTCCTTGAGCTTACTACCCTCTTTTATTCTTTCTAGCATATCAAAATCTCTCTCTCTCTCTCTCTCTCTCTCTCTCTCTCTCAAGTGTTTTAATGTACTCTCCCTCCTTTTTCTCAAGCATACTCCCTCTTTTACCCTAACCTCCTACTTACAAGCAAGAGGCTAGGGTAAAATTTGAAATCAGAATAGGTTTTCTTGTATTTCTTGAATAATAATTTTGTACAAGATGATACATTACACTTATAATATAATTGGGTATGCTAAAGATGGGAACAATCTCCTAAACTAAACTCTCTTAATAATAGATAATCTTCTACATAAATATACCCTAAATCACTGCAAGACACTCGGGATTTCTATACTCGTCCTCAAGTTGGATCATAGATATTGATCATATCCAATTTGCAGATGAAATCATCAAAACTTTGTTGGGCTAACCCTTCGGAAAAGATGTTTGCTGTTTGTTCTTTGATAGGAACATAAGTCATACAAATGGTTCCTTCTTCAATCTTTTCTTTGGTAAAGTGTCGGTTCACTTCTACATGCTTAGTCCTGTAATGTTGAACTGGATTGAGAGAGATACTGATGATTGTTTTGTTATCATAGTAGAGTTTGATAGGGAATTTCACCGTGATCTGTAGTTTTTCCAAAAGTTTTCGTAATCACAGTCCTTCACATATCCTTTGTGCAACTACCCTGAACTTAGCTTTAGAACTACTTCGAGCCACTATATTTTGTTTTTTACTTCTCAAAGTCACCAAATTTCCCCATACAAAGGTGCAATATTCGATGGTAGACCTTCTGTGAAAACTTCTACTTGCTTTCACACTTCTTGAAGAAGAGTCCTTTGCCAGGAGAACCCTTGAGATGCCTGAGAATCTTGTACACAGCCTCTAGGTGAGTCTTCTTTGGTGAATGCATGTGTTGGCTTACCACACTTACTGCAAATGCAATGTCGGGTCTGGTATGTGATAAATAGATTAGTTTACCAACCAATCTCTAATATCTCTCCTTTTCAACCGATATTTTCGTAGTTGTCAACTCTCTTTACTACTTCAAGGGGGGTTTCACTAGGTTTGTATCCAAGCATGCCAGTTTCAGTTAGGAGAACAAGGATATACTTTTGCTGAGAGACACGGATACCCCTTTTTGATCTAGCAACTTCCATTCCCAAGAAGTACCACATATGTTTTGGGTCTTTAACTTCAAATTCAGCAGCTAATACTATCTTCAATCTTTTCATCTCCACTGTATCATCTTCAGTCAAGATTATATCATCAACATACACAATCATAATTGTTTTCTTCCCACTCTCAGATTGTTGGAAAAACATAGTGTGATGTGATTGCCCCCTGTCGATATCCTTGGTTCTTTATCACCTTCGCAAATCTGTCAAATCATGCTCTAGCAGATTGCTTGAGTCCATATATGGACTTCTTGAGTTTACGTACTTCGTTTTTTTCACCTTTCTTACTGAAACCTGGTGGTATCGTCATGTAGACTTCTTCTTCTAACTCGCCATTTAGAAATGCATTCTTAATGCCGAGTTGCTGAAGTGGCCAATCCAAGTTGGCTGCCAAGGACAGAAGAACCCGAACTATATTCAATTTTGCCACCGATGCAAACGTCTCCGTGTAGTCAATGCCATAGGTCTGTGTAAACCCTTTTGCAATAAGACGACTTTATACCGTTCAACTATCCTATCAGCTCTATATTTCACCGCGAAGACTCATTTGCAGCCTACTGACTTCTTCCCTTTTGGCAAATTCATAACATCCCAAGTTCCATTCTTTTTTAGGGTTCGCATTTCTTCCATGACAGCTTCCCTCCATTAAGGAATCTCCAAGGTTTCCTAGATATTCTTTGGAATTTTTATCCTGTCAAGGTTAGAGGTCAAAGCACAACACCCTATAGACAGAGTTTTATAAGACATGTATTTTGACCAGGGATAGAGAGTACATGACCTAGTTTGTTTTTTGAGAGCAATAAGTATATTGATGTCATCAGGTGCACACTTATCAGAAAGAAGTTCATAGCCATTTGGATTTATTACCTGATCAGGATTGGGTGTGGACTCGTGGTTATTCGGAGCTATCACTGGTTCCAACTCTGTTGGTGCCTAAGGTATGAGATTCTCCTTATTTTTTTTTTTTTGGCTTCCTTGAGTAAACAAGTATCTCATTATTATTTTGTTTTTCTACATCTCCCCTTGAGTTTAAGTGGTCTTTTGTACATGACAGATCAGAGAATGGTGTATTGGTGTTGACAGACTCAGTGTATGACACAGATTCATCAATAGAGAAATCAAATAACCGATTTTCACTCCAATTCTCCCCTTGAAGATAGGACTTTTAGAAGTAAGGAGTGGTTTCAAAGAACGTGACATCAAGGCTAACAAACAATTTTTTTGTGACAAGATCATAACATTTGTAGCCTTTCTGACTAGGAGAGTAATTGATAAAAATGCACTTAATGGCACGAGAACCAAAATATCCCTATTGTGTGCATGAATATGCACAAATGCAGTACACTTAAAAAAATTTTTAGGGAGAGATTCAAGTTGAGCCGAGAGTTGAGAAAATATTTTTGGAATTTTTGGAGAGGAGTGGCAAAAAAAAGAACCCCGACTAGACATTCTATTAATGAGATATGTAGCTGTTAAAATGACACCACCCCAAAAATATTTTTTTATTTTTGTTGTGAACATTAATGATCGAGCTACTTCAAGAATATGCTTATTTTTGCGTTCGGCAACCCTATTTTGTTGAGGGATATCCACATAGGAACTTTGATGGATAATTCCATTTTTTTTGAAAATAATTTTCCAAGATATTATTGAAATATTCTGTACAATTATCAGTGCGCAAGATTTGAATGTAAGTTTGGAATTGTGTTTGAATTATGGAGTGAAAATTGATAAAAATAGAACGGACTTCAGTTTTATCTTTCAACAGGTAAACCCAACAAATATGAGTGTGATCATCAATAAAAGTAACAAATCATTTCGTGTGAGTGCGATTAAGAGAGCGTGAAAGCCCCTATAAATCACTGTGAATTATAGTAAAAAGTCTAGATGGTTTGTATGTGGATTGTAAAGGAATTACAATGGTGTTTTGCAAGTTCACAATTCTTACACTAAAAATCAGAAGACGTCTTATTTGAACAAATGAAAGGAATAAATGTCTTTAAGTATTGAAAATTTGGATGACCCATCCTAGAATGCCATAACAAAATTTCACTATCCCTAAAAATAGATGCGGAATCACAAATAGCAGTTTGACATTGTTCACTCATATTCGCCTCTTCAAAGTAGTAGAGTCCCTAACTCTCCTTAGCACAACCAATTGTCTCCCCCGATGATAGGTCTTGAAAAATACAGTGAGAGGAAACAAATTTAGTAGAGAAATTGAAATCTTTTGTCAATTGGCTAATGGATAACAAATTGCAAGACAACTTAGGGACGTGTCGGACAGATTCTAGAGTTATAAAGCCAGAGATTTGAATACTCCCTTTACCTGCAATAGATGAGAGTGATCCATCTGCAATTTTAACTTTCAAATTTCTAGCACAAGATGAATAGGATGAGAACATATAATAGGAATCAGTCATATGATCAGAGGCTCCAGAATCAATTATCCATGGTGATTTGTAATGAGAGATGGTATTTAAGGCTGTCAAAAAATTATCTTTGTGGGCTAAAGAACCAGAAGGAATACTTGTGGAGGACTGACCTGATGCTTGAATGGTAGAGAACATTTTATAGAGTTGCTCCAACTGTTCTGGGCTGAATGCACCACTTGAACCAATCTGCGGGCTTCCCATGTATTTCCCAGAAATTATCTTTTGAGTGACCCGACTTGTCGTAGTGCTCACACAAGTGTCTTCCTTTTTGCATTTTTTGGCATGTCTCAGTAGGAGTTCCTCTTGAAATGAGGGCAGACATTTCGGGCCCATTATTTCCGATCAGAGCGGCTCCTTCAACATCACCTTGCAACGATTCTCTCGCCTCATCTTTGAGAAAACTTCTCGAGTTGAAGGTAGAGGATATCGGCCGAGAATCCTCCCTCGCACCTCCTTCAAGTCTGGGTTGAGTTCGGCTAGAAATTCGAAGACTTGTTCATTCTCGAGTCTTTTCTTGTATCGGGCACTGTCTCCAGGGCATTCACATTCTTCCTTAATGCTCAGGTCGAGTTCTTGCCAGAGATTCGTCATCTCCATATAGTAGTCTGTGACTTCTCTTCCTCTTTGCCGCATCTGCCATAACCGAGTTTTGATCTCAAAGATTTGAGAGTAGCTTTCAACGTCTGAGTATGTCTCTCGGACAACATTCCAGACATCCTTCGCCGTCGGGAACAAATAGTCTTGCCTATTGAAGGTTTCATGAAGTTCACTAGCCACGCAGTCACCTTGGAATTCTCGGACTTCTACTTCTGCAGAGCTGCAGCGTCGATTAAGGTGGACTTCTTCTTCTCGCCGATAAGGTAGCCTAACTTTCCTTTGCCGTTAATCATGAGTTTGATTGACTGAGCCCATTCATAGAAATTCTTTCCTTTCAGTCTCTCCATTAAGAGTGGGAAAGATGAGCTGTCTAGCCCACTCGAATTCAAGGTGGAGGTGGCTTCAGTCTTGCCGTCGAGAGCTTCAGAGGTGCTTGACCCTTTGCTGTTGACAGCTCTTTCTGCCATTGTTAACTAGGATTATAGAAACCCTAGCTCTGATACCATGAAATCAGAATAGGTTTTTTGTATTTCTTGAATAATAATTTTGTACAGGCCGATACATTACACTTATAATACAATTGGGTATTCTAAAGATGGAAACAATCTCCTAAAATAATCTTTCTTAATAATAGACAATCTTCTACATAAATATCCCCTAAATTACTCCAAGACACTCGGGTTTTCTACACAAAATAGATTCCCAAGAGTGCGATTGGGAGCAAGGAAAAATACCTCCTTGCCCCCTCAAGGAGTTTAGGCACACAAAATATGTTGAAATAAACTCAAAATGACCTATCCAACTATCCAACTAGGAGGAGACCGTAAAATCTCAAATTGATGCTCTAAAATACTCCAAAAATCTAATTAAGGCTAGAAAAATACCAAAATGGGCTTCAAGCCCCCTCTATGCCCACTGAGCAAAGGAAACAAGACCTAGTCAAATTGGGTATTGACAAATGTCGTGCTACTTTAGGGTTCCATCATTGGATTAATCAATGAAAGTTTTAATTTTGTTCAATCTCAAGCTTTTATAGAAAATTTAAAACATGCTATGGTGATTTTAAGATTTTCCCATACATACAACTAACATATATTTCAAATTTGTACGTAAGTACATCCATGCTTTACATGAACATTTTATGTCATAGTTTCTAGATGTAGCAAATTAAATAGGCATGCTTAGCTATCGACCTAGCCAAACCAATCTATGCTTAATATAAGTAAATCATGAGTGATACACAGGTGTGACTCGACTTCTCCAGTGATGGTTCCGACGACTCGCCACAACCCTAGCTGCTACTGCTGACACATCCTCACGATTCTGGCCACTTTTATGTTGAAAATAGATGGTCGCGTTTGATCTGCAAAGACTCCCCGACCACCCCAATGTTCTTTTTTCTCCCTTCTACATTCAGAAACTCTTCGAAATTCAATAAACTTGCCATCGCTGATGATAATGATAGTGACCTCGATTTGAGCTCTTAGTGCCATTTTGATATGTTTTTTTGCTTGTTTTAAACCCCTGTATCTAGAATTTTTCATTTTCTATCCTCTTAACCCTTATGCAGGCTAAAACATGAGTTTTCATAACTCTCTCTCCCTCTCTCCTCTCTTCGGCCAATCATGGATTTCAGTCAGCACTCAACCCCACTATTTTCACCCATTTAAACACCTCAAGCTTCAATTCTTAAACGTAAACATCATCTAGCAACAAAAAGAAACTCATATACTTCATGTACAATGCTAAAAAAAAAAAAAAAAAAACTTTTTTATGAAATCAAGAACAATAATATGAGCTTTTACAAATACTTACCTACGCACGAACTTCAACATCAAAATCCAGCCATCTAAGCATTTCAAAGATGCTTAAATATCAATGATTCATCGAGTGTGAGCTTTGGGGTCTTGCTGCTGTTTTGGAGTTTTCACTGGGTATGCCCAGTTTTGTTTGTATTGCTACTTTTTGTTGACTTTATGAGTAATCCTGTTTTGATAATGACAAATCATTTGGTATTTTACGTGCATTGAGATTTTGAACAAGATCTTTGGTATTTTGCCTATGCATTGAGATTTTGAATAAGATCATGACTTAGCATGCATGAATGATAAGTACGCTATAGAAGTTATGAGGAACTTGAAACACATATAATTTGGCTCAATCCATGGAAGTAGAAGAGGAAAAAGATAAAGACAATCTAGATTTTCAGTTGTAATTTGCATTTAGTATTAATTGTATTTGCATGTCTCATAAGATATGATGGGAAGCTCAAAATGACATATAGACTTACCCTAGGATGCATATTTTTCATGAAATATTCATAAGCACTTGATTTAGGTTGAATCTGCATTTTAAAAGGTTAATAGTGCTGAAAAATAGGGCACTCGTCGACTAGTCCCCTGGCCTTGTCGACGAGCAAATATTGAGACCATATAAATCTTAGATAGGCAACTCGTCAACGAATCCCCTGGTCTCGTCGAAGAATGAATGAAGGACACTCAGCGACAAATGTATCCACTCGTCGACGAGTCTGTCGAGCAGAACGACACTCCAGCACTGAAACAGACATATCTTTTTTATTAAAAATATTTTCAATGATCCAACAACTAGAAATCTTTTAGATGCCGTGAACACTTATAAATATCAACCCAAAACTCTAATTTGTAACCTTTTGCTAACCTGTTGCCTACATTCTAATGTATTCACATCAAGTTTGAGCATTCTCCTCTCTTATCTTCAAGATCCAAGAGCTTACACTCACATCATCTTGTAGAACTAGTTTGATCTTGAGGTTTGGTAGATAAAGTTTATTGTGTGCATTCGATATTATTATTAAAGCTTATCTACTCTCATATTCCTTTTATTTAAAATCTTTATTGGGAGCAAGAACCCTAGTTTCCTGTATATACTTGTTTGAAAAATCTTTTGGGAAAAGTTTTTTTTAGAGCTTAAATTTTTGTGATATTCAAGCGTATATTTTTATTCAAAAGATTTCATGGTTTATTATTTTTGCAAAAAGGTATTTGAAAGCAAACCCTAGAATCTCAAACATACATATTTTCAAGAAATTATTTTTGGAGAAGTATTGAATAGGGTTAGATCTTTGAAGCATCATACATATACATATTTTTCATACAAAGATCATATTTTTTATTGCACATACATCTTTAGGCAAAACCACATATTCTCTCATGAGCTTCATATTATATCTTAAGAGAGTGATTAGGGTTGATTGTATTCATTAGCTTATTAAGAAGTGTCTAAGTATATTTAAATCATTGTTCATTATTTGTATTAACGGTTTGGATTGTGAATCGTGAGGAGGAAGTTACGCCTCTTATAAGTAGCATATTGTAAGGAGGTAATTACGCCTCTTTTAAACAATGGATTGTAATGGGAAAGTTCCGTCCTAGGTTAATGAGCAGTATAGTGGAATCCACTACCCAAGGCGAGGACGTAAGTCAGGTTTGGCCGAACCTCGTAAAAACTGTGTTTGCATCTCTCTTCCCTTATCTCACTTTAATTTCCGCTTGCGTTTACTTATTTGGTTATTGTGTATGTATGAAATATTTATTACTTTTGTGAGTGATTGGGTAATATTGGTTGTTTGACAAAGTCGCACTTTGAAGTTGCTAAGTTGTGTAATACTGAATTGTTTGTCACCTAGCTTGTGCTTGTGTGGTTGAGTTTTTTCAAAATTAGAACTTAAAGACTAAGATTTTTTTTATAAAAAAAAAAAATCCAATTCACCCCCCTTTTAGGATTGCACCTAAATTCACACTTTTTAGATTGTGTTTTTGGAATGCTTGTGTTTGAGTTCAATTGTTCTGTTTGCCTAGTCATAGGCTTTTGATGCAACTATGTTCTTCCTTTGGGTGGCCTTTATGGTTTGCCCTTTTGATTGTATTGCTTTGTAATTTTGGTGGGGCTTAGCTTCTTCTATGCTTGGGTATGCCAAGTGTATACTGTACATATCCATTTGATCAATATAATTTACCTTTTACTGATAAAAAAAAACAAAGATAACATCATGGAATCTAAGAAAATACGTAAAAGACACTAATGCCTTTCTTCTTCAGAATTTTGAAAATCGAGGTCTGAAAGGATCAAGCACGAATCTTCCACTCTTGTTGCACATATACTCCTCCTTGGGTTGAATGTATGTCTCTTCCTTAGGTTAAACGTACGTCTCTTCCTTATGTGTCAATCTCTCTATATCTAGGATGAGAGCATGGCTTCGTTTTTATAGAGAAAAAGGAAACTGGCATGCCCTAACTTCAAGGTTCCAAATTTGCCCTTATGAGACAAAGAAAACTCCTTTATCCTATAAGGGTGTTTTGATGAAGGTTTCTCCTTATATTGGGATGTGTTCATAATCATATTGAGGATAAACCCCTAATCTAATCAATTAAGACCCTTACTTTCGAAATTGAATCTTTAAAGTACCTTGGCTTGACAAATTATGAAGCAAGATGTCCAAAGAGGGTAGACAAGCTCTAATTATACTCCAAATCATTTATTTATTCACTAATTGCCTAATTAAACGAGGATCGACCCAAATATTTTGCTAAATTGATGCTGAACAAATATGGTGTCAAAAACTTTCCCTCTTTATATGTTTTATACCATGAGAAATTAGAAAATTTCCTTCATAGTACTTATTAAGTAGGAGACATAGAAAGATAAAGGCCACTATTTGGTCATAGAAGCAATTTGACCAACCACATACATGAGCATCAAGTGAAGACACATGCTTAAGAAGGGACAATGATAATGCTTATTGATTAAACCATCGATAGGGGCAAAGGATGGTAGGCATGATATTATTGTGGTAAATGACCATTTATTAGCTCAGTCGGTAGAAAGATGAAAGATTGGATGAATACCCACCCTTTCTTCATTCTAAAAGATGTAGTAGCTAGACAACTACTAACCATATATACAAAAGGATATAGAATCACTTGATAAGTTCTTAGTTAATTACACAAGGATATCCTAAGATAAAAAGTTGAAGAAGTCACCTTGTAAGAACCTAACCAACACATAGGGATTATCTAGGCTTGAAAAGATAATGTGGCTGCCTAGCAAGAAGCTAGTCAGTTACATAAGGGTATCGTGAGATGAAAATCTAAAGGGATAACCTAGTACGAACCTAGCAAGATAAACATGGATCACCTACTCTTGAAAAGATAATGGGATAGCCTAGTAGCAACTTAGCCAATACATAGAGGTATTCTAAGATGGAAAAAAGAGTCACCTTAAGAACCTAACTAGTTACACAAGAATCATCTATCTTTGAAAAGATTATGGGGCCACCTAATAAGAACCTATCTAGTTACACAATGGTATATTGAGATGGAAAGTTGAAGGAGTCATCTGGTAGGAACCTAACTAATTACACAAGGATCACCTATTCTTGAAAAGATAATGGGGCCACCTTGTAAGAACCTATCTAGTTACAAGGAGGTATCTTGAGACAGAAACCTAGAGGAGCCACCTGGTAAGAACCTAGCTTGTTACATAGGAATCTCCTATGCTTGAACATGTAATGGGGCTCACTTGGTAAAAACATAGCTAGTTACATAGGGGTATCCCAAGGTGAAAAGCCAAAGGAGTCACTTGATAAAAATCTAACAAATTACAAAGGGATCACCTCTGCTAAAAAAGATAATACCAACCATAAGGATTGGATTGCACGGAGGACAAGACTAACGATCTAGAGTGGACTATCTAGCTCGGGTTGAACAGTAAAATCATTAGCAGGGTTCGAACCACAAGCTGGTGTTTAACTAAAAGTGTAGTTAATAAAGGCTAAATGACCTGAATAACACACACTTCTAAGAATTATGCAATTAATGTGTAGAGTATGCTACTCTTGAAGCATACACATGTTCTTTATGTTGATGGAAAATTTACAAATGACATAATATGGGTGCGATGAATGAATGAGAAACCTTGGGTGGGTTCCATGAATCACTTAAGTATGGATTTCGAAAGGCCTTCAACAACTACCTTTATTGCATTTGGTTTCCTACACCCATCTCTAGGATCCAATTTCACCACCCTCATGCCTTTTAACTTTGCTCGTCTTTGGTTTTTCCTAACAACCATTTATACTTCAAAAGTGTGGACAATTTTTCAAAACAAAAGCAAAAACATTTGCAACTTGCAACAAACTTGTTGTCGTGCTTTAAAATTTTGGAGCACATAACTAGGATTGTTTGTCCTAGTGACTGTACTTTCTTTTTCTATAGGAGCACTTCTTGAACTCTGGTTACTTCTATATGAACTTTTGAGTTCTCCTTTCCACTTGATGGAACTGAAGTTTATGGATTCCTAATACGTGAACCTTTTTTTTTTCCTTGTTTTTTTGGTGCCTATTTCCCTTATAACACCATTTTCGTTTTTCACCTAAGGTTGGCATTGCTCTAAAGTTGCCCTTTCAAGGATTCAAAATGCAAACAAGTCTAATTTTCTCTGAGGCTATAATGCTAATCTGACATCTTTCTTCTTTTGGCTCATGAATATGTTTCACATCCTCATTTTGAATGCATGATTTATTCTTGATCGAGCAATCGTATTGTCATCTCACCCTCAAAGTGGAATTTTAAAATAAGTACAACACAAAGGCCAAGGATATTAAGTTAATATAGAAAAGAAAACCATGGCTGAAACTCTCCGTAGACACTACCCAAGCCCCTCATCAATGGTTTTTCTGAACTTTCCAATAATGAACAAGTTGCTTACGTACCCTTTTAAGATCACGTCATTACATATTAAAAGATATTTGTGTATACAACTTATTTGAGCTAAACATGCATATTCCAATTAGGTTAGGACTTTTCTTTTGGATCATAATGTAGGTTGAGGGTATTTGGCTTCGTAAATGAAAGGATATAAAGACTCAAATTTTATTTTCTTTAGATTACTTTTATTGAAGATAATTTTTGTGGAGTACATTCTTTCACATTTTCTCTTGGACTATCTTTTTTGCCTATGCTTTTGGGCCATTATGATCCCTACCCTTCACTTTCATTTTTGTAATTGCTTTTTTCTCTTCAAAAGAACTTTTTCCTCTCATATTTTTTTTTTTTCATTCACACTTCCTTCTATTGGTGCCCTAATGAGGAGGTGATCCTTCAACAAGTAAAGAAAAAAATTACTTTCCAGCTCAAAAGGGGTTGCAAGTGGTACACTTTCGACAAATAGAAGAATTAGGACCTACTTTCATTTTGACTTTTACCTATACCTTAATTAAGTTGTTATACTAGGGGCCCCAATCCATAGGTTATTTTAAATAAGTGACTTATAGAACAACCAAATTTTATTTTAAGGCACAAAGGGTTAACAATAGGCAAGATTTTTTGGGGGGGAGGGGGGGGGGGGTGCTTTGTTTGGGCATGAGTTTGAATACCATGCTCAACCAAACATAAATTACACATTGAACTTATAAAATGAATTTTTTATTCATTAAATCACTGAAGAACAAGATTTTATTAAGCACAATATTTTATTATAGCATTAGAGTTGATAGAAAATAGTAAATCATCTCTATCCATATTTGCTAACAGCAATGCCTCTCCAAAAAATGTTCTCTTTACCACATGTGACCCTTCATAGTTTGGAGTCCACTTCCCTCAAGGGTCATTATTTATCAATAAGATCTTCAGAACTAATTCCCCTTCTCCAAACTATTAAGGTTGTACCTTCTTGTTATATACCTTCATCATCTTCCTTCGATATAACTACCCATGAGCCAAAGCCGCTAATCTTTTTTCTTCAGTAAGATTCAACTAATCATATTGAGTATTTATCCACTTTACTTCTTCTAGTTGTTTAAGACTCATAGTGATGGAATCTCTACCTCAATAGGGACTGTTAGAGATTTATATTGAAAAACATGCTTTATGTAATCAGTTTTAGTATTATTTAATAACTTCAGTTATTCCATTTTAATGAGAATCTTTGTGAGCAATGTTTGCCTGATATTATTTATTTAATGATTATGCATGTGTATCTTTTATTGTATATAGTAGGTGATCTAGTGTGTAGAGTACGACTTATACATAGAAGATTAGATCATCAGTTCTTATAGAATGTAAGTTATTGTTCACAGTCTTAAATGAAATTGGATACACCATTGGTAGGATTGTAGCACAAGGTTTTAATAGGCATGTCTTGACTATTGGGAATGATAAAGTTCTAATTCATTGTGCTAGTACACTTTGTGTGTATTGAACATGACCGTCTTGTGGTAATTGTTTTTATACGAACTATATAAAACAATTAATACCTCGTGGTTATTGTGAGTGCTTATGCTCTTAATCTTGATATGATTATTGGACACATGCATATAGTATTTATTACTCTGATTCATAGAAGAATGAGATTCTTTATGGGTCAAAATACTCAATGAGTTGGGTGATGACATTATGTGTATGGTGAAACATTAATTATTGATGGAATCTACGTCCCGGTATCTAGATTGATGATTCCCCCTTGAGGAAGCTTATAAGTTTTGATTGTGTCAAACCCTATAGGTGGATTTTGAATCCGACACATCAAATAAGTTAAATGGAAGGTCTCAGGGAATTAATATGTTAATTAATTAAATTGTCAGTTATTTAATTTAATAGACGAACATCTGTAATCTTTGCGTGGGGAGATAAATAAACATTTAAGAATAGGAGCTTGAAATTTAATTTCGAATATGTCAGGGAGTGCAATTATAATTCTTTAGTGGTATGAATTATAATTAATGTAATTAAGGATGAATTCGGGTTGAATTAGGAATTCTTAATTATGTGGGAAACCCTAATCATATTTGCCTAGAGGTCCCTACTGTAGCCTATATACACGCGCTCCATTCAGCAGTTAGGATAGACGAACAAACTCTCGTAGAGGCAAAAGTTTTTGTGAGAGAAGAAAATCCTAGCAGCCGCTTATGAGCCTACTCTCTCAAGAGTAAGGTGTGTTCAAGGAATATAGTATAAAATTCCTAATCATCTTCAAGAGTTCGTTTTCGTACTTGCAGATTCAGGATCAAACCAGACATCTCTCGTAGGTATAATCCTAATCATGTAATTAGGGATTGTATGATTTGATAATTTTTTTTTTTGTTATCTGTTTGCACTACAATTGGATCTTAGGGCTATTTTGCAAGTCTCTTCAATTGGTATTTGAGCCTCAATTGATACTGTATACAAATAATAATATCATGTTCTTCGAAAATCGAATCAGTGCATGCTTGGGGTAGAACGTGTGTATGCACTAACATCTGTTTTGCAGTGCTCTGTTTGGCAATTACGGTCACATGAATGTATGTTTTGTGATTGTGATTGTTTATTACAAGATTCGTAGCATGTGAACTCCGGTTATGGAGGCATAGGATTTTGTAATCTAATGCAGCTTCATCACACGAATGTATGTTTTGTGATTGCGATTGCTTATTACAAGATTCGTAGTATGTGAACTCCGGTTATGGAGACATAGGATTTTGTAATTTGATGTAGCTTCTTCCGAGAAGGAGGCACAGTTGTGGCGCGTGCATAGTAGTGGTGAAAAATAGGAAAAACCCTAGAACAATGATGCAATTTTTCGTTCATTTTTTTGAATTTGAATTTGAATTTACCTAGACCCCTACGATCTGATCGGGTAGGTCGAACCCCGCTGGGGGCGCTACCCTGGGGCCTCGTCGAACCCCAGCACTGCGTAATGGCAAATAAGGATTCGCGGTATTATGATGCAAGTTGCTTTACCATAATAACCGGATATTTATTATTTCATATTTCTTGTTTATATATGCTTGCTTGGCGTGTTTGTTGTTCTTGTGTTAATGTCATTAGCATGTAAAATTTAAAATTTTAATGTTGGTTTATGCATGTGCAACTAGAGAATAAAATTAATTCCCAAGTTATAAAACAAATTTTTTTTTTTATAAAAAAATATTAAGGGAATTTAGAATTTTATTTTTTGCATGTAATTTAGTTACCAATATTGGAATATTAAATTTATTTGAATAATAAACACGTGTTTGTATCTCTCATGAATTAAATAACTAAGTGGGTGAGGGAATTTATTACATATAAATCCCATAGTCTTCATCACTAGTTTATAGGTGAAGTAATTAATTTTATGTGATGATATTAGTATTTTCCTTCCCATCGGATGGAATTAATTATAGACTCACCAAGTATAAACTCTAATAATTGTTAGTGTTGAGTTATCTTTCCATCTGGGGATTCACTACGGGACAATAGGTTTAATATTGTGTGATGATACGCACTTAGTTATGAATAATAGTATTCTCATTATCTGAGTCACAAGTATTGTTTATAGGACCAAAGTTAAGTTAGCAGTTTAATTTTGTTTGGCATAGTTACTTGCCTAGATAGTAAAATTAATAGGTCCTCACTTGTCTACACAAATGTTGAATAATAAATGACCTCCCCTCGAGGTATACTACTCACGGTATGCTAGGTTGCTGACAGATTCTTAAAAAAAAATATTGGTAGAGGGAACCATGTTCTTTTAATTGAATTAAAAGTTTATTAATACTTATTATATATTGTTATAATTATGTGATTCTCAGGATTAAAATAACTTTCAATCCCCTGACGGTTATTCTAAAAAAAACAAACTGGTTGGGCTTAATTATATTGACTAGAAAAGGAACTTGGATATTATACTGACTGCAAATGAGTACAAGTATATTCTCGTAAAGATATGTCCACAGAAACTCGGTAAAGGGGCAATTGATGAGGAAACCCAGACTTACCTGAAGTGGGTTAAGGCTGATGAGATGGCGCGGTGTTACATTTTAGCATTTATGTTGAATGTTCTGCAACATCAGCATCAGCCTATTCCTTCTACCTATGATATAATGTAGAACCTCAAAGAAATGTTTGGGGATCAAAATCGTGCTGTTAGGCAGGCTGTTATGAAGGAACTTATGAATACTACTATGGTAGAAGGGACCCCAGTAAGGGATCATGTTCTGAAGATGATTGGTTTTCTCAATGAGTTAGAGATCCTTGGAGCTGAAATTGATGGGGAAACCAAGGTCGATATCGTTTTCCAGTCGCTGCCTGACTCTTTGAAATAGTTTTTCTTGAACTACAACATGAATAAGCTCTCTTAGTCATTGGCAAAACTACTTAAAGAGCTTCAAAAAGCTGAGGGCCTCATTAGGAAGCCAACTATTACTCTTGTGACTGAGAAAGGTTCTTCTAGGCCGAAAGATCGAAAGAAGTAGAAAAAGATTCAGAAACCATAGGGAGCTCCTCTTATAGTGCGTGAGCTGCAGGATAGAGTGAAAAAGCCTAAGGACAAGTGTTTTCACTACAAGCAGTTAGGGCACTGGAAATCACAATGTCCAATTTATCTCATCAAACAGAACAACAAAGGTATATCTTATTCACTAGTAGTTGAAACATGTTTAGCGGTGATATCTACCAGTACCTAATATGTAGATATAAGAGCCACTAATCATATTTGCAATCCTTTGCGGGGGTTCCAGCAAACCCACCAGCTAAGTGATGGGTAGATTTACGTATTTCTAGGAGATGGTACAAGAGTGTCAGTAGTTGCAGTAGGAGATATTCGCATTTCTTTTGGTGGAGATAGGATTTTAATATTGAAAGACTCTTTTTATGTACCTTCCATTAGAAGGAATTTAATCTTAGTTTTCAAGTTGGTTGATCACGGATATTCCATTTATTTTAATAACTCAATTATTATTAAGTTAAATAAACGTTTTATTTGTTCTGGTATATTGGTGGATGATCTTTATATTATTAATCATGTTTCTCTCATAGTGCAACTAAATGAATTGAATAACATTGATAAACTACCATATAAGAGAAAGAAACCTTCTGAATTGAACCAACCTTATCATTGACACTTATGCTTAGGTCATATTAATTTGGGACAGATTTCAAGGTTGGCTCAGAATGGACCATTAGGTTCATTAAAAGTGGAGGCACTACCATTCTGTGAATCCTGCTTAGAAGGTAAGATGACCAAGTGGCCCTTTTCGGCCAAGGGCTATAGAGCTAAAGAGGCATTAGAATTGGTTCACTCTGATTTTTGTGGCCCCATGAATATCCAGGCTAGAGGTGGCTTTGAGTATTTTGCTACTTTCATTGATGATTGCTCAAGGTATGAGTATATTTATTTGATGCACCTTAAGTTTAAATGCTTTGAGAAATTCAAGGTATTTAAGGCAGAAATGGAGAAGCGTTAGGGTAAATGTATCAAGACACTACGATCTAATCGTGGTGGCGAGTACCTCTTAGGAAATTTGTGGATTACTTATAAGAGGGAATTGAATCCTAGTTGTTTGCACCTGGTATGCCACAACATAATGGTGTAGCAGAAAGAAGGAATTAGACTTTTATGGACACGATCAGATCTATGATGAGTTATTCAGATGTGCCTAATTCGTTTTGGGGGCACGCACTAGAAACAACAACCTATATTCTGAACTTGGTCCAATATAATACCTACTACGCCCACAAAATTATGGACTCGGCCCAAACCTAGTCTGCAACATATTCAGATATGGGGCAGTCAAGCACACGTGCTAAAAAGGAAAACAGATAAGTTGGAATCAAGGACAGATGTCTGTTTATTTCTTGGCTAGTCTAGAGGAACAAAAGGTGGTTTATTTTATTGTGCTAAGGATAATAAGGTCATTGTTAGCACCAATGCTCGATTCTTAGAAAATGACTATGTAATGAACCCCAAACCCAGAAATAGGATTGTTCTAGAAGAGTTGAGAGGAGATATACCAGCTATACCGATAGTGCAAGAAGAACCATCACAAGACAAAGTTATTGACATCCCATTACCTCGCTGTAGTGGGAGGAATGTTGTAACTTGAGTTGAGTCTAACCCATCGCGTGCAACTACCATCAATACACCGGTAGTACAACTAGGGCATAATGATGGTGCACAAGGATCAGGATCAACATAGGAAAAGGTGTCTCGTTGTAGTGGGTGTAGAATAACAACACCAAGATCTGTTTTGAAGAAACGATTGAAGAGATAACACAAAATTTTATTACAACAATCAGATTACAACAATCTGTCCAACCATGCACTCACTAAATGAGCTTCAATGGTGAAAGGACAACAAATAGAAAAACAAAAGAGGACACAATCTTGCAGTCAAGATGTGTGTAGTGCTCCGGTGGGGGGGGGGGTCTTATTTATAGCCTCTGGACTGTGGAAGAAGCACATGGGTGCTCACCTACCATGGTAGGTGGTGGTAGCTCACCTACCATAGTCGACTTTGACATTAGTGGTTGACTTTAACATTAGTGGCTGTCTTTGACATTAGGGGCTGACTTTGACATTAGTGGTTGTCTTTGACATATCGTGTCCATTGTTCACACTAGATAAGTCATACCGTCTCGGGGGGCGCTGCCCCCGAACCCTCGTGTCTCGAAGGAGAACATCTTCTGCCTTCGTAATACTATTGTGGTCTACCGTTTCGACCTTATCTAAACCATATGTCAGGTGAGTGTGCCAATTAACTCGTGAGAGGTGGACATTGCACACATATACACCAACACCCCCCCTCAATGTCCACCTACACTCTTGAACCAATACCAAGAGCATCTTGATGCTTCTTAAAGTCGGAACTACCTTATGCTTTGGTGAAGATATCTGTATGATTATCTTCTATTGGGCAATACTCCATCTGAACAACCTCATCCTCAATGAGTTTTCGTATGTAGTGATACTGAATCTCAATGTGCTTGATTCTTGCATGGAACATCGGGTTCTTACTAATAGCTATGCAACTTTGATTGTCACAGTGAATCAGAGTTGCAACATTTATTGTTATCCCAATATTAGTAAGAAGTCTTCCTATCCAGACAACTTCACATAAGGTGAGACAAGCTGACTTGTACTCGGCTCCTGTGGATGATAGCGACAATGTTGGCTGCTTCATGCTTGTCCATGAGATAATTCCATTCCCAAAGAGAAAACAATATCCAGAAATTGACTTTCTGGAATCAATATCTCTTGCCTAATCGGAGTCACATTATCCAATTAGAGAGTTCCCTGATGTATAAGAGATGCCAAAATGAGGAGTCCTTTTTATATACTTGAGAACCCTCATTCCAGCCTTCCAATGAATTTCTTGTGGCTTATTTGCAAATCTACTCAGAATACCAACTGCAAAACTGATATCGGGCATTGTGTTGCACAGGTATACCAAACGTCCAATTAGACTTCTGTACCTCTTTATATCAACAAGTGGAGAGAGATCTTCAATGAAGAGCTTAATGTTTATTTCCGTTGGAGTCACTACTGGAGTGCATTCTGCCATCCCAAATGCTTTCAATAACTCTTGAGCATATCATTGCTGAGAAATAAAGATTTCTTCTGGATGTTACCACACTTCAATGCCTAAGAAGAAGTGGAGTAGCCCCAAGTCTATCATCTCGAATTTTGAGCATAGGTCTTCACGAATGTTGTTGATCTTCTCCTCGTGGTCAACTGTAAGTACAAGATCATCTACATATAGTATAATTATTACATACATCCCATTCTCCTTCAATACATATAAATTTGCATCAGAGGAAATTCTACAAAATTCATAATTGGTGAAGAAAGAATCAATCAGCTGGTACCAAGCTCTGGGGGCTTGTTTCAGCCCATATAAGGTTTTCTTCAACTTGCACACTTTGTTGTCTAAATTTGGCAATTTAAATCCAAGTGGTTGCATCACATAAACCTCCTCTTTAAGATGACCATTGAGGAATGCAAACTTCACGTCCATTTGAAATAGCACCCAACTTCTATGTGTAGTAATATCCAAAACCAAACGAATTGTTTCCATGTGAGCTGTTGGTGTGAAGATTTTAGTAACATCAAAACCTTCCACCTGAGAAAATCCTTGTGCGATAAGGCGTGCTTTGTATTTCTCTAAAGTACCATCAACTTTATACTTTACCTTCCATATCCACTTTGTTTCGATTACCTTCCTATGAGGGGGACGATCCACAATCTCCCAAGTATCATTTTTCATGATACTTTCATATTCAGCTTCCATAGCCGTTCTCCACTTCGGATCCGCCAGCACTTCATCTAGGCTACTTGGTTCCTTAACTGTACTTATTATATCAGCCATTAAGGCCATATTTACCAAGTGTTCTGCTGATAGTTGTTATTCCTCTATTCTCTTCGACCTTTGAGATCCATCGGGTTGTGAACTTTGATTCACAGGTTCTGGATTGCCTTCGTCAAAGAGTTGTTGTACCCACCTGGGGTGTGACTTCTGAACAAGTGCTACTGGTACAACAGATTGGTTTTGAATTTCTTCTGCTTTAAGTGAGGCACATGGTGGGTTACTTTATCGGTTGATCATAAAGTGGGCCGATCTTTATCTCCCACTGAGTGTGGTCCTTCATCGAATATCACATCTCGGCTTGTGATGATCTTCTTTACCTCTACATCATACAGACGATATGTCTTTGATTCTATACTGTATCCCAAGAAGATGCACTTTCGACTCTTGTCATCTAACTTCCTTCGACTATCATCTGGAACATGCACAAAACATCTGCAACCGAATGTTCTAACATGAGAAACAGAGGGTTTCTTACCATAGTAAGCCTCGTGAGGTGTTTTGTTCCCTAAAGCTTTAGTAAAGCATCGGTTGAGGATATACATAGCTGTATTAACAGCTTCTTCCCAAAACGATTTTGGAAGGTCTTGTGCCTTTATCATTGCTCCGGCCATCTCCATCACAGTGCGATTTCGTTGTTCCACAAGGCCATTCTATTGTGGAGTTTTTGATGCCGACAATTGCCGCTTGATACCAAATGCATTGCAATAATTGTTGAACTCCCCTAATGTGAACTCGCCTCCTCGATTTGTTTGAAGTTTATTTAATTGCAAACTTGTCTCATTTTTAACAAGTTTATGCCACACTTTAAATTTTACAAAAGCCTCAGCCTTATTACGAAGAAAGTACCCCCACATCTTTCTACTTTAATCGTCGACTAACAACATAAAATAGAAAGATCCTCCTAGTGCAGGAGTAGTCATTTTACCACAGACATCTGCATGTACTAGCTCTAGAGGAAACTTTGATTTGTTGTTCTCGTGGAAATGATATACGATGTTGCTTGCCCAACATGCAAGCTTCACAAGGCTCTGCAGTATCAACTACTATAGGCAGATCAACCACCATTTCCTTTCTCTGCATCTCCTTTAAAACTTCATAAGAGATGTATCCAAACCTTTCATGCCAAAGTTTGCTTGTTGTATCTCTAGTTGTTGCGGCAAGTGCCACAAACTCATACAGGTTATTCTTTCGAATACCTTCGCCCACAATGATGCCATTACTATCAATGATGTCAGCTTTTGTTTTCATAAATCGTACTTTATAGTCACGATCAGTAATAGTAGCTACAGATAAAATATTCCTCTTAATTTGAGGAACATAAAGGACATCTAAAAGAGTTTTACCTTGGCCATTCGTGGTTTTTAAGGAAATGGATCCAGTGCCCTTTGCAATATTTTCGATATTCACATTCATAGGTTCATGTAGAGGCTTAAGGGAATCATACCAGTCCTTTTTGTTGGTCATGTGTCAGGAAGCTCCACTATCAAGTACCTATGAGCAATCTCCTGGTACTGTTTGAGCAGTTGAGCACATAATGAAAAGATCTAATTCCGATTCTGCACAATTTGCTAATTGTCTGCCATTCCACGTAGGCTTCAAGGTGCCGTTCTTTTCATCGTGGATATGTTTTCTGCAATCCTTAGTTGTATGCCCCTTTTTGTTGCAATAGTAGCACTTACCAGAAAATCTCTTCTTGTTCTTTCCCTTCTTCTTTTCAACATTATTTTCATTGCCTTTGATCCACACGGTGAAAGCACTACTGCTTTCATTTTCTCTGGTTCTTAGCCTCATCTCCTCCTCTAGCAGTAAGACACAGAATTCCTCAAAGGTTAGTGCAGGAGTTCTAATCTGCGTGTTAAAAGCAGTTACCATACTGTCATACTTTGATGGTAGCACTTGAATACATCTTCGAGCTAACTCCTCACTGGTCTTTGCTATGCCCATTGCCGCCATTTGATCACACAGATTTTTGATTCTGGTGATGAATACTTCTGGCATTTCTCCGTCATTTAGATTTTCTGTGGCAAGTTGATTCTCCAAGTTCTGAATGCCTGTCTGGTTCCTTGTTTCATATTGAATCTTTAGATCATTCCAAGCATCTGCAGCCTTGGATGTATGCTGGATCAACGTAAGTACATAATCGAATACACTTATGACAATAGCACAAAGTGCATCTGCATTCCGCCTCTTCCATGCTTTGACGAGGGCAACATCTGGAGGGATGATAACCTTAGGATTGGTGGGATCAAGCGTGCCAATCGATTCTGGATCCATACCTTGAGCAGTATCAAGTAGTTCATATGAATCCAGAATAACACTCATCTTGAACTTCCACAAAGTGTAGTTCGTGCCGTCTAGCTTTCCTTTTGTGAATGCTTCTGGACATATCCGAAGTGCTGGTGGAGATGCAATAGCTGAAGATGAAGTTCTTGCCATTGCAACGTTTCAACAATTATAGTTGTTTCTTCTTAGTAGCCTTCAACTCTGATACTATGTAGAATAACAACACCAAGATCTGTTTTGTAGAAACGAATGAAGAGATAACACAAAGTTTTATTACAACAATCGGATTACAATAATATGTCCAACCATGCACTCACTAAATGAGTTTCAATGGTGAAAGGACAACAAATAGAAAAACTAAAGAGGACACAAGCTTGCAGTCGAGATGTTTGTAGTGCTCCGGTTGGGGAGGGGGTCTTATTTATAGCCTCTGGTCCGTGGAAGAAGCACATGGGTGGCTCACCTACCATGGTAGGTGGTGGTAGCTCACCTAACCACCATCTACCATGGTCGACTTTGACATTAGTGGCTGTCTTTGACATTAGTGGCCGACTTTGACATTAGTGGCCATCTTTGACATTAGTGGTTGTCTTTGACATACTGTGCCCACCGTTCACACTAGATAGGCCATACCGTTTGGCCGAGGGGGGGGGGGTATTGCCCCCTTATACCCCCACTAGGGGCGCTGCCCTCGGATCACCGTGTCTCGGAGGGGAACGTCTTTTGTCTTCGTAGTACCATTGCGGTCTACCGCTTCGATCTCATCTAAACCATACGTTAAGTAAGTGTGTCAATTAACTCGTGGGAGGTGGGCATTGCTCACATATACACCAACAGTGGGAGGGTTGTACACCAGCCTGATTGGTATATGTTCTTGGGAGAGTCTTATGACAGGATCCTTGATTAACTAGATACCGAACCTGACAACTACTGTGAAACACTTCAAGATAAAGATGCAGAACTCTGACAAAAGGTTATGAAATCAGAGATGGAGTCTATGTACTTTAATCAAGTCTGGGATCTCATAGAGCCACCCGAAGGGATAAAACTCATCGGATGCAACTGGATCTATAAGAAGAACAGAGGAGCATACGGGAGGGTGGAAACCTTCAAGGCTAGGCTTGTTGCAAATGGGTTTACTCAGAAAAAGGGAATCAACTATGAGGAAATTTTCTCGCTGGTAGCCATGCTAAAGTCTATCTGGATTCTCTTATCTATTGTAGCTCATTTCGATTATGAAATTTAGCAAATGAGTGTCAAGACAACTTTCCTTAATGGAAGTCTTGATGAGTGCATCTATATGGTGCAATTAGATGGTTTTGCAGCAGTAGGCCAATAGCATATGTTGTGCAAGCTTAAGAAGTCCATTTATGGACTTAAGCACGCATCTAGGTCTTGGAACATTCGTTTTGATCGATCTATTAAATCTTATGGTTTTATCAATGCCCTGATGAGTCATGTGTATACAAAAAGTATGACGGAAACGTGGTGGTATTCTTGGTGCTATATGTGGATGATATCTTACTCATCTGGAAACGATGTGGGGGTATTATCTTCGGTTAAGGTATGGTTATTCGGACAGTTCGACATGAAGGGCTTGGGACAAGCCAGTCACATCCTTGGGATTGAGTTTTTGTGAGATCGCAAGCAAAAGACGTTAGACTTATCTCAAGCTACTTATGTCAGTATGATTCTTGCCCGTTTTAGCATGCAGGATTCGAAGAAAGGGTTACTCCCTTTCAGACATGGAATCTCTCTATCCAAAGATTAGTGTCCTAAAACATCGATTGAGGTAGAGAACATGAAGACAATTTCTTATGCATCAGCAGTAGGAAGCCTCATGTATGCTATGCTTTGCACTATACCTGACATCTATTTTGCCGTATGCATGGTCAGCAGAGATCAGTCTAACCCACGGTGAGAACACTAGACTGCGGTAAAACATATAATCAAGTACCTAAAAAGGACTAGAGATTATATGTTGATTTATTAGGCAGATAGTCTAGTACCCATTGGGTACACAGACTCAAATTTTCAGTCAGATATGGATTCCAGAAATTCAACCTCAGGAAATGTGTTTACCTTAGGAGGTGGAGCCATTAGTTGGAGGAGTATCAAGCAATCATGTATTGTTGATTCCACTATGGAGGCCGAATGTGTGGCAGCCTCTAAGGCAGCCAAAGAGGCTGTTTGGCTCAGGAACTTTTTGTTGGATCTAGGAGTGGTGCCTTCGGTACAATCACCTATTACACTTTACTGTGATAATAGTAGGGCGGTTGCTAACTCAAAGGAACCCAAGAGCCACAAGAGGGCAAAACACATCGATCGCAAGTATCACCTAATACGAGATATCGTGCAGAGAGGTGATGTAATGGTGATCAAGATTGCATCAGCAAGCAACCTGCCAGACCCGTTTACAAAGAGCTTACTAGTTAGGACTTTTGATAGTCATGTAGAGGGAATGAGAGTGAGATGTATGGCAGCATGATTTTGAGTCTAAGTGAGAGATTGTTAGGGATTTATACTGAAAGACATGCTTTATGTAATTGATTTTAGTATTTATTAATAACTTCAACTATTCCATTTTAATAAGAATCTTTTTGAGTAATGTTTGCTTGACATTATTTATTTAATGATTATGCACGTGTGTCTTTTATTTTATATAGTAGGTGATCTAGTGTGTAGAGTACGACTTATACACAGAAGATTAGATCATTAGTTCTTATAGAATATAAGTTTGTTGTTCACAATCTTAAATAAAATTGGACACACCATTGGTAGGACTATAGCACAAGGTTTTAATGGGTCTGTCTTGACTATTGGGAATTGTACAGTTCCAGCTTATTGTGCTAGTACACTTTGTGTGTATTGAACAGGATTGTCTTTAGGTAATTGTTTTTATACTGATTATATAAAATAATTAATACATCATGGTTATTATGAGTGCTTATGCTCTTAATCCTGATATGATTATTGGACACGTGCATATAGTGTTTATTACTTTGATTCATAGAAGAGTGAGATTCTTTATGAGTCAAAATACTTAGTGAGTTGGGTGATGACATTATGTGTATGGTGAACATTAATTATTGATGGAATTCACGTCCTGGTATCGAGATTGATGATACTCCTTTGAGGAAGCTTATAAGTTTTGATTGTGTCGAACCCTGTAGGTGGATTTTGAACTCGGCACATCAAATAAGTTAAGTGGAAGGTTTCAGGGAATTAATATGTCAATTAATTAAATTATCAGTAATTTAATTTAATAGATGGGTATCTGTAATCTTTATGTGGGGAGATAAATAAGCATTTAATAATAGGAGCTCAAAATTTAATTTCGAATATGACAGGGAGTGTAATTATAATTCTTTAGTGGTATAAATTATAATTAACGTAATTAAGGATGAATTCAGATTGGATTTGGAATTCTTAATTACGTGGGAAGCCATAGTCATATTTGCCTAGAGGTTCCTATTGTAGCCTATATACACGCGCTTCATTTAGTAGTTAGGATAGACAAGCAAACTCTCACAGAGGCAGAAGTTTTCGCGAGAGAAGGAAACCCTAGCAGCCGCTTACGAGCCTAATCTCTCAGGAGTAAGGTGTGTTCAAGGAATATAGTAGAAGATTCCTGGTCGTCTTCAAGAGCTCGTTTTCGTATTTGCAGATTCGAGATCAAACCAGATAGATCTCGCAGGTATAATCCTAATCACGTAATTAAGGATTGCATGATCAGATATATATATATTTTTTTTGTTATCCGTATGCACTACAACTAGATCTTAGGGCTATTCCGCAAGTCCCTTCAGTGACAACAACTTCCATTCCATGCACTAATGATATTATCATCTCCATCTGTGTCTAGCATGACAACACCATTATTTTGGGTTCTTTTATACAGCTCAAGAGACTTTGTATGAAACCTTAAGCCATTAACAATGCAACCTGTGTAGTGGTTAATTCATTGATTGGGGCACATGCTGATGCATACAAATATTTAATTTTCGTAGATTCTTTATTATAATAAATGAGTTTCATCTAGTAAAAATTCGTTTAGATGAGTTAACAATTATTGAAAAAATAATTATTATCAAATTCATAGAAAAGTTGTCGCTTCCACATGTTCCAAACCACTTGAAAAATTCTTTGTTACGTCTTTCTTTAACATTTTTTTCATTTTCATTTTCAAGTTTAGCTTTATGTTCATTGTATGCAACAATAATATACGTTAATGTCAACTAAGTATATATGCATATATACAATGCAAAATATGGATTAAAAAATGACGTACTCGATATATGAAACAACTTCATCAGAATTATTAAGTACGCAAAAATGCACCTTTGCTAGCTCTTCAATATTAATGAAATCATAAACTTATCCACCCAATAGTTGGACATTTGCTCTAAATATGGAGCTGATGGGTTCTTCGTCTTCATCATTACCATTCATATTTGCATATCGCTCATCATGAGTGAATCTTGTGTCAATATCTTGTAGATACATTAAGAAAAAAAATGTAAGACATTCACTATCAATGTACGCCTCATTGATTGAACCTTCCGGTTGTGCCTTAGTGCGCACATAGTTTTTTGGAGTGGACAAAAATCTGTGCATTTTACATAAGATTATGACGTGTGCAAGTAGAGCAAGGAAATCATATGGAAATTGTTGCATGATAAAAATTACCTCTCAGTTGGATATATCTAATGATATTGCACTAGTTCTATGATTATGGTTTCCCTCGGTAAATGAATGTCTACGAGGATATTTTTTCTAACTTACATAGTATGATTACAATGTTCTTCTTTAACTATTTAAGTACATTTAATTTCAATTTTTTTAGCACAACTCTTGGGAAAAAAAAAATCCTAACTCAATCAATGTTGAGTGAACGTTGTCAATCAAATATCCACGAAGGAACACTGGTAGAACCCTTTGAAGAAGGATATGTCAGTCATGAACTTTCATCCCTAATATCTTACCTTCCTTTGTGCTTATGTATTGAGATATGTTAGATTCATATCTATCGAGGAACTTCACTAATTTCAACCATTTAAAGAAACTATTTTTTTCATCCTTCAACAACATGTAACATGCTGATAACATGAGAAGCATGTGACTCACTCGAAAAATGAGCAGCTCGAAAGCTATCCCAAGTATAGGAGTTACGTCGTGTAATATTAAGCCCAAGGGCTAGATCGTCTCCTCAGGGAATGCGTTTAAATATCAGATTTTACGTTCGTCCAATCAAAATTAAAAAGGTACTAAACTTGGTTCAGATTCGGGATTTTTAGAATTTTGGAGACTCAAATTACATACACACGCAAATTAAAATCCTAAAATTAGCACGCACGGAATTAAATAACAATAACGGAAATCCTAGTCTACTTAAGGAAACACTGAAACACACACTAATTAAAAATGGTATCTTTGGACACAGAACTAAGCACGCGGGAATGGAAACTTAAACAGACACGAATATGCACTAAAAATCGAAAATTTAACAAAAATCGAGAATTCGAACCAAAAATTAGTATTTTGAAAACTTAAGAAATACCCAGACAATATATAAAAATACGAACTTTAACAAAAAGAACCTAAACTAAATCAAAGTTCAATTAAAAATTAAAATTTTTTAAGAGAAGAGAACAATTAAATTAATCTACTACTAATTTATGGAAAACAAACACAAGAAAAAAAAACACAATTAAATAACCATTACAAAATAAAATAGTATCCAAACTTGCAAATAACATAGATAAATAATAGTAAACACAATAATATCCATCAAAGGAATAAATGAGAGAAAGAATAGAAGAAAAAGAAGAGAGAGAGAGAGTAAAACAGAGCAAGTCCGCTGGTCGGTTGTGGAGGCTCACGGGGCTGCTGTGTCCGGAGATAAAGCTGCTGATGTGTTGTCCTTTTGCCATAGGAATTGTGCAGAGATGGAGGGGCTGCTGTGGAGGTCTCGGGTGATTGGTTTTTGCCGCAAAGGTTGTGCAGCGGTGGTCGGAGGTGCTCGGCTGCAAGGGCGCTGTTGGCCGGATTCTGGAGTTGCTCTAAGATGGAGAATTGCAGCAAGTTGCAGAGGATGGAGCTGTGGTGGCTCGACTGGAAGCACAGCAGGAAGTTCTCGGGGTAGGCTGCTGTGTTGCTGGGAGGCTGGGGACCTGCTGCTGCGGGTAGAGAAGAGGAGGCCGTGTACAGAGGGAGTTCAGCAGGAAAACAGAGGATGAAAAAAAAGGAAAAGAGAAGAAGAAACGAGAAGGAGAAAAATAGAGAGAGAGCTTGAAAAGAAAGACAAGGCAGGGAAAGATTAAAGAAGAAGAAGAATAATAATCAGGAGAAGAGAAGAAGAAGAAGAAGAAGAAGAAGAAGAAGAAGAAGAATTGGTGCGCAGGGCACACCCGGGAAAAGAGAAGAATAATAGATTAAATAAGGGGAGGAGGAGGACAGCCCTAATGATCCAATCGCCTGACCCATCAGGCTGACCCGACCCGGCTGCATGGCCGGGTCAAATCAAAGCCCATTTGATATATATATATTTTTTCTTTTTCATCTTTTTATTCTCTGTTCATTGCAAATTCTGCTCTTCTCGAGCCCGTATCTCACAAAACTCAAAACACGAAAGTTGTAGATGATCCTTTCTTCTTTCTTCAGAAATTTGAATCATCTCAATCGGAGCTCGGACGGAAAAGTTATGCACGAAATACGAACAGGTGTCGGTTTTGATTCCCGAGAATTTTTCTGCGATAAAAAATTATCAAAACTTCATAAGTAGTGCAATAAAGTTCAAGAATGATGATTTTGGCACTTTATTAAAATATTGGACAATTTTGGACATTTAATTAAAAATATAAACGGTAAAGCCTGGGTTAAGCGTCCAATTACGCAGTTTTGACGCTGAATCACACCCCCCAACTAACGTTTTGCTAGTCTCTAGCAAATGACGTGAATGAATTTCAGGGCGGTGCCTACAACTACAAACTCCAATAATCATGAAATCAATGCACATGCAATATAACTATACTACTTCACATACAAGAACATACTGAATTTCACACAAGCTCATTTATATTCAATGCATATGACTCCAAAGCACGTCACTCATGCAAGTTTCATCATTTATATGTCATTTAAGAGCAGTATACTCACATGAAGTTAATCAGAGGTACATTCAGAGTTAATGCAATCATATAAGTTTGAGTGTAAACAGGTAAACTCTCGAGGTGTGTGTGTGATACGTATGACTCAGTACACCTAGGATGCCAGTGGACACCTACAGAACGGTTGCTTTGACTCGGCCTAACTGGTATACCCTCAAAATCACTCAAAGAAAATGGGTTCACTCATCATATGTGAGGAGGAGTGTCGCGATCAAACATCCCACATATTAAAAGGAACAACGCTCAGTATATGGAGTGGACTAGTCTGGAAAGGATCTAACCTATCTATGAGGTGTCGGGTCCTTCACGCTAGCATCTTCTCACCTACTCGCCATATCCAACCGAAACCACCCTAGATCAACTTACTCACAAACTTGTCGTGAATACATCTGAGGCATTAACCGGTTGAAGCATCTTCATACGTGGAAAAAATGTGTCGTCCTTGACTTTTTGTGATAGCATTGACTTTTCATTTCATGCGCATGTGTAACTTATTCTTTTTTTCTACTCATTCTTTATTTTCTGTCTTTTCTTAAGCAATAAGGACAATATTAACACTTCTTTTGTAATCTTCATACCATCAATGGGAATTGAACTCGAATAGGAGTTCATGAATTAAGTATATCTCTAGGGGTGACTCAGCCTTCACATTTTGAGTAGGCTACAAGACCTAGGTTTCTATCTCCCCACTAGGTGTCACCTCTAGGCTAGCAAATCAAAAACAAAGACTAGTGTACAAAGGAATCATCCAGAAAAGGAGAATTGAGTTCTACGAACTCAGATTTGATATTAACGCTCAGAAGGACGATAATAGCTCAAGAATATCTCACAAAGGTGTCATAGTCGCTACGGGTGTTCTCTCAATGCTTCACTGGAAACCTTAAGTGCAATGAATCATGTGAATGTGTTTATTTAGCCTCGTGAGATGTCGTGTAAATACAGGAAATTATATAACCAAATTAACATGAGTGTACTATCAATCAAAACTTCATGGAGTCATAAGATCATATAAAGAGAAAACCATGCATGATTGACTCAAGTGTGTCATTCTTAAGTTATACGCAAGTATGTGAAGGATATACACAATGTTAAGCATGACATGGTGCAATGTAATTCCTCAGTGCTCCTCCTTTCTTTCTCTCTTTCTTTTTGATTTTTGATTTTTTTATTTTTATTTTTATTTTAAAAACCCAGTACGTGTACGTGCACAGTGTCACATGCGAATGCTCATCCTCCCCAACTAAAGTAGAACATTGTCCTCAATGTGAAAGCATAGGGGAAATAGAAAATACTGTGCACGGGAAAAGTAAGGCGTACCTGAGTGGCGAAATAATGGAAAACAAAGATCGAACTACGAGAAAATAGACCTGAAAATTAACTAGAAATAAAATAAGATAAACTAAAAGGAAAATAAGGGAAAGAAAAACATCACAATTGTCTTGGCGGAGGCTCTGGAGGAATTTCGTCTGGTGGTCGCAGGTCTATAAATTGCACCGGTGGTTCTCCAAATTTGAGCCGCCACAGTGGATCAGTCTTCATACCTGCACGAAAATCAACCTCAAATGAATTAATGCGTGTCAAAATACCAAACAATTTGTGTGCAAGTTGACCCTCGTGTGTGGATAAGAAAGGGTCTTTATTCAACATTGTGTCCAGGAAATGTGCTTCTTTACGAACTAACGGTTGAGAGAAAGTGATCGGAATAATTACCTGCAGTTCTTCAGAAGCATTAACATTAAAGGTTTTACCTAATTCTTTGAAAATTATATGCTCACCAGACTGGTCACCCTCTTTATCGGGTGTACATATCATCATACCACTGCAAGAGTCTGCCTCCACATTAGGCTCATTAACATCTGATTCAGGCGGAAGTGACGGTTTCACAATTTCTGAACTCGGAGTATGAGGTACCACAGGTTGGTACTCCGTATGAGTGTCAGTATCCTCATCAACTAACTGTTCCGCTTTTGGGTTCGCTTCCTCTGATTTTTCTTTGAATTCATCTATTTCAGCCGTAACTTCCGGTGCTGGGACAATTATTTGTCCGACGATGAGCATTTCAGATTGGGGGTCGTCTTTCTCGCTATTGAAGGTGATGGTAGCCTCTGCTGTCTCAAGAGAAACATCATGTATTTGTTGTTGCGGTTGCTGGTACTCTTGAGAACTAGGTTGAGGTTCTGCGAGTGTTTCCTCGTTTTCTAAGATGTCCAACTGTATGCTTATCGCATTAATGGTGTCCCGCAATTTATTATTATGATCGACTTGAGTTTGCATGAACTGCTGGAGCATGCTCGCCATCTGAGTTATGCTATCCTCCAGAAATTCTGACGGTGTACAGCTCGGAGATCTGTGGTGGCTGGTATTGAGGCGGAGGAATATCCGGGCAGTTTGGTGGTTCATATGCATTACCATCACTAATTGTGCTGATAGGATGTGCAGTCATTGGTGCCTGAGTGTATCGTGTGTTGCACTGTGGGACATTGTCAGCTAAGTAATCAAAGAATGATAATACCTGATCTGGATCCTCGCTGACGGGCTCTCCATTAGATATAGTCTGGACAAAACACTTGCAATCAGGGGTAAGAGCAGTATAAAAACAGTCAACTAACCTCCATGAGTCGAACCCATGATGTGGACAAGTGCTTAGTAGATCCTTGAATCGCTTCCAGCAAGCCCAAAATGTCTCGTCATCTTGCTGCACAAAATTAAGAATCTGTTCCTGCAAAAATTGAGTTTTCTGTGAGGGACAAAATGCATGCAGAAATTCACGCTCCATATCAACCCAAGTAATGATAGAGTGAGGTCTCAAGATGAAACCAGATTAATGCCCTATCCTGCAAAGTAGCAAGAAATAAATTCAATCGAATAGATTCATCAGTTTTAGCATGAGAGAAAAACATATTGCAGGTTAATTCAAACTCTGTAAAGTGCTGATATGGGCACTCAGATTCCGTCCCGTAGAACTCGGGTAGCAGTGACGTCCTCTCGCGCTACATCATGAAATTAAGCTCGTCATAAGGCAAAACAGTGGAAGAGGATGCAGTGGCATATTCAAGCTGCAAAAAATCCATTATCGTGCGCGGTGCAGGTGTAGCCATTTTTCAAAACTCGATTTTTTTTTCTGTTTTTGTTTTTTGCTTTTTTTTTTTCTTAAAACTAATAAAGATGACGGGAAAAATGCAAATTTGAGACTAAGAACAACATTCCCCGGCAACGGCGCCAAAAACTTGACTCACTCGAAAAATGAGCAGCTCGAAAGCTATCCCAAGTATAGGAGTTACGTCGTGTAATATTAAACCCAAGGGCTAGATCGTCTCCTCAGGGAATGCGTTTTAATTTCAGATTTTACGTTCGTCCAATCAAAATTAAAAAGGTACTAAACTTGGTTCAGATTCAGGATTTTTAGAATTTTGGAGACTCAAATTACATACACACGCAAATTAAAGTCCTAAAATTAGCACGCACGGAATTAAATAACAATAACGGAAATCCTAGTCTACTTAAGGAAACACTGAAACACACACTAATTAAAAATGGTATCTTTGGACACAGAACTAAGCACGCGGGAATGGAAACTTAAACAGACACGAATATGCACTAAAAATCGAAACTTTAACAAAAATCGAGAATTCGAACCAAAAATTAGTATTTTGAAAACTTAAGAAATACCCAGACAATATATAAAAACACGAACTTTAACAAAAAGAACCTAAACTAAATCAAACTTCAATTAAAAATTAAATTTTTTTAAGAGAAGAGAACAACTAAATTAATCTACTACTAATTTATGGAAAACAAAAACAAAACAAACACAAGAAAAAAAAACACAATTAAATAACCATTACAAAATAAAATAGTATCCAAACTTGCAAATAACATAGATAAATAATAGTAAACACAATAATATCCATCAAAGGAATAAATGAGAGAAAGAATGGAAGAAAAAGAAGAGAGAGAGAGAGTAAAACAGAGCAAGTCCGCTGGTCGGTTGTGGAGGCTCACGGGGCTGCTGTGTCCGGAGATAAAGCTGCTGATGTGTTGTCCTTTTGCCATAGGAACTGTGCAGAGATGGAGGGGCTGCTGTGGAGGTCTCAGGTGATTGGTTTTTGCCGCAAAGGTTGTGCAGCGGTGGTCGGAGGTGCTCGGCTGCAAGGGCGCTGTTGGCCGGATTCTGGAGTTGCTCTGAGATGGAGAATTGCAGCAAGTTGCAGAGGATGGAGCTGTGGTGGCTCGACTGGAAGCACAGCAGGAAGTTCTCGGGGTAGGCTGCTGTGTTGCTGGGAGGCTGGGGACCTGCTGCTGCGGGTAGAGAAGAGGAGGCCGTGTACAGAGGGAGTTCAGCAGGAAAACAGAGGATGAAAAAAAAGGAAAAGAGAAGAAGAAACGAGAAGGAGAAAAATAGAGAGAGAGCTTGAAAAGAAAGACAAGGCAGGGAAAGATTAAAGAAGAAGAAGAAGAAGGACAGCCCTAATGATTCGCCTGACCCATCGGGCTGACCCGACCCGGCTATATATATATATATATATATATTCTTTTTCATCTTTTTATTCTCTGTTCATTGCAAATTCTGCTCTTCTGGAGCCCGTATCTCACAAAACTCAAAACACGAAAGTTGTAGATGATCCTTTCCTCTTTCTCCATAAATTTGAATCGTCTTAATCGGAGCTTGGACGGAAAAAGTTATGCACGAAATATGAACAGGTGTCGGTTTTGATTCTCGGGAATTTTCCTGCGATAAAAAATTATCAAAACTTCATAAATAGTGCAATAAAGTTCAAGAATGATGATTTTGGCACTTTATTAAAATATTGTACAATTTTGGACATTTAATTAAAAATATAAACGGTAAAACCTGGGTTAAGCGTCCAATTACGCAGTTTTGACGCTGAATCAGCATGTCACCATCATGAATTAGGCGCAAGTTAGGTCATACTCCCATATCCTCTATATCCAGTCAAGCATTTGCATTATATTTTGTCCTCCTATTTATATCTAGTAGTTTCCCAATTACATTATCACAAATGTCTTTCTTAATGTGCAACATCCAAGTTGTGGCCTAGTAAAAGATCTTTCCATTATGACAAATGAAAAAAGATGCTTCTATTTGTCAAATTTAACTCAATGTCACCGCGTTTCCTTTTTCTACTACCCAGTCCTTTTCAAAATTTTACATTTTTTTTTTAGTAACTTCAACTGCTCTAATATCTATTTCCCACTTAATCATTTTAGTTGCAGCCTTCGTTCGGATTTTCCATTAAAACTTCTATTATTAAGAGTCTTGCAAGAATGTCCATGTGGTAGAAAACGATGATGACACATAAATCATAACATTCATCCATGTTTCAAGGATAAGGACACAATATCGTCATTACACATTGGGCATGCGGAATATCTTTTTGTGATCAACTTAGATAGATTTACGTAAGCAGGGAAATCATTTATTGTCCGCAAAACTGTAGCATGCAATTGAAATGTTTTCCCAGTTTCCACATCATATGTTTTCACCCCTTTTTCCCGTAGTTCTTTCAAATTCATCAATTAGCAGTCTCAAGTAAACATCAATTATCATTACTAGGTGCCCTCAGTCTAGGAATAAGAAAAGATATGTAAATGAAGGGTTCTTTCATACTTGCAAGGCGAAAAATTGCATGGCATCATCATAATTGACCACATGATATATGAGTTGTTCATTTTACTAAAAGAATTGAAACCATATGAAGCAAGACCAAGTTCGATGTCATGAGGATCACTAAAAAACCATGGATGCATTTTGTCAAACTCGGTCCAAGCTTGTCAGTTCGTTGGATGGTTAAATGTGTTTTCCTCTTAAAGACGTTTCTCTTTATGTCATCTCATGTCAGCAGCTGTTTTTGTTAGCATATATAGTCTTTGAAGCCTCGGTATAAATAGACAATATCGCAAATTTTTTTTTTGGAGATCTTTACCCTTCTTGTGATTTTTTTGGCACCTCGGTTCACCAAATTTTGGACGCTCATTTGCATTTTCAAATTCAACATAAAAAAGTGCACAATCATACCTATAGGCATGTATTGGAGTGGATCTAAGACCAAAATAATGTATGTATTTCTTAGTCTCATAAAAAGACTTTAGAAGTGTATCACCGTCAGACAATGCCACCTTAATTAGCCTCCAATTTATGTTGAATGCACTCTGAGTTTGATGATACATTGTTGTTGAATGAAACAACTTTATCAAGAACTCTAATTTTGAGAACGGTTTACAATTTGGATAAAGTGGGACCTGTGCATCTCTCACAAGATTGGCAAATGGTTTACTCCAATTGATCTGACGGACTATGATTACAACGTATGCTACCTGCTGAACTAGATTCATGAGCAGTCTACGATACATTGCTCTCCTAAATGTCCACTACATTCCTCCTTTGCAAGTCACATAATATTTCAATCAACCCATCCAGACATGTATCACCACCTCCTGCATTGACCCCCTCATATTCATCTTCATCATCATTGTTAATAATTTTATAATTTTCACCGGAAACACCCATCTTGTGTAGCTTTTGTCCAAACCATAGTATAATAAGTGTTTTTCAACCACATCAATGTGTCAAAATGTTATGTTTTGGCATTTCTAACAAGGATACCTTATTCTACTATATTTGTCAGCATAAGGATGTGCAAACTCTATGAAATCATGTATTCCTTTTACATATTCTAGTAGAAATCTACCTTGAGCCTTTATCTAACTCTTATATATGTTTATTAGCCTATAACATGTTCAAATAATTGATTTTGATTATATTTGATAACATTTGCGAGGCATGCATCGTGAATCCTAAAATCAATAACCTTTTGTCTAAAGGGTATGGATCCTATCCCATTCAGGAATGAAACATTTACATTGCATTCAATCGCCCAAATTCCTTGATTATGTTCATTCTAAATTTTAGCAACATCTTCCCATGGTTCTCCAAGTACAAAAGATGGGGGAAGTAAACATGTTTTTAGTTTTTCACCAACAATTTGTCACAACACCCCACTATGCACCTAGAGAAAATGAGAAGAGACACTATCAAAATATGTAATAAGAATGAACAAAGTGTGAACGATGACAACAATGTAAATTCACATTCCTAAACTGTCCACACATTAGACAATTCAAGAATAGTTAAAATACAAACATCACTAATCGTAAATGAAACAAATAATCGTATGATTAATAATCAATTCAATATTAATTAATTTGCCTTATCATTTATGATAAGACATATAAATGTATAGTAACGATTATCGTATGGGTCTAAGCTTCAATGAACACATGCTTATAATGAATGAATGATTTGATAAAAACCTTATGATAAATAGAACCTACGTTATCCAAAATAAAATATACGAACATCGATTTTATTTTAATCAACTGAATGTTGTTAAAAATTATTTTAGTAGCGTTAGATCAAATTATAACAATCAAATGAATATTGCATTCATACATGCATCACACATATAACCAGCACACACCATACACACGCACATTGCATGCAACACACCGCACAAACACAACACACACTCACACACATGCACACACACAAACACCAATATGCACGGGGGTGTGGAAAATATAGCAGTAGAAAGAATCAACAAAAAGAAGAAGAATAAGAAAATGAAGGAAAGAATGGGTGGAAGGAGAGAATAAGAAAAATAAGAAAGAAAAGAAAAGAAGAATGAAAGGGAACGAGAGTTAGGAGAACGAGAAAGAGAGATAGAGCTGAGGAGAGCCTTGCCAAGCCTCCCATTCGGGGCTTTTAAAGAGAAAAGAGAGGAGAAAAAAGAGAGAAAAAAGAAAAAAAAGATTTAATTTTTTTTTTAAAAAATAAAGGGGGTTGTGCAACTCAAACATAGCCACTGAAGCCGCAATGCTAGTGCAGCTGGCAATGCGGTAGGAGGGTGAGAGTGACGAGACTAGGTGGTAGAGAGGTGTGCGAGGTGAGAGGAAGTGATAGGGGGATAGGGACAGGGGAAAGAGAGGGAAAAATGGGGAAGGCGGGGCCCCCTCGTCATTAATGACGAGGGTTGCCAGTGCCATGCACGTGGGAAGCGATGAGGAAGAAAAAAGGGAAAAACAATGCCCCAACAGTGTCATTTCCCACTTTGTCGTATTAAAATAGAAGCAAAATGACACCATTTTGATAAGTAAACAGGCGCATGTGTGCACATTCTTGCACGTGGGCGCTATACGCAGGTGCGTGTGCACACGTGGAAGAATTTTTTTTAATTAAATTGTTTTGAAAATCAATTTATTTCTTTTTATTAAAAAAAAAATTAATTTTCATTTTTTTTTGAAAAAAAATATAATTATATTGTTATAATATTTTAATATTTAGTTAAATTTTGAATTTATTAAATTAAAGAAAATGTGTGTGGAGCCTACCAAAAATGGCTAAAATTTCATAAGTGTCCAAAAATGTCTAAAGTACGATTGGCCTACCCAGCCTGGTCTGGACTGCCAGGGGGGGGGGGTACTCTACTCTTCTCTGGGCACAATCCACTATCCAACACCAATACTCTATCTAAGAAGTATGGTGGCACTGATCTAACTAATAGCTACGGTACCGTGCTCTGAATCTAAACTAATCCATCAGGGTTATTCTACCATATAATACAATTCATATAATATAACTATAACATAAATCTCATGTTTCAATATTTCAGCATAAAATCTATCGTATCATGATTTCTGTATAAAAACTATCATATCATAACTGATTACGACATAAGTTGGTCGAATTGTCATGACACTGGGCCGGCTAAGCTATCACGACATAAAGTCGGCTAATCTGTCACGACATTAAGTAGGCTAATCTATCATGGTGCTGGGCTAGCTAAACTGTCACGACATTGGGCCTGCTAAGCTAATCATATCATAATTTCTATAATATTTTTAACATTTTCTGAACAATCATTATCAATCCACTCATGTTTTGTATTATCAAAAAAATAATCTAACATGCTTATCTATTCCGTAAAATATTCATATTCAGGCCACACAATTTGAGTATTATTTAAAAATATACTATCTTCATGGGAAAAATATGTTTCGCTGAAAAATAGTGTTAAATCTTCTTCTAGGGTTTACTCTACTCAAAATGCTTGTTTTCCCAAAAATATGCATTAATTCATGAATGCCATATCTAAATGCCTGAATTCCCAGAAAAATCATAGATATAATTTCTATAAAAAAATACTAAATTTTAATCGGTAAATTTTCTAAAAATACCTGACATAATCTATCCCCTTATCTGATTCTTGGAGATATGCCTGGAGGGATCTTAAAGCAGTGCCTGTGGCGTTCGCACAAATCCCTGTATTCAATACCCTAGTTTAATCAGCTCAACCTCGGGATAATTATTATCCTAACATCCTTAGGTTCACACGCTCTCGTTAACCGGTTAAATTTAAAAAAAAAATGCGGGTATGATCCACTTCCCATATTTAAATTTAATTTCTAACATATTTAAAATCATCAATATGATCAAATCCTTGCAGTTTAATCTAATTCCAAAATATCCCCAAACCCAGGCATATATTTAAATCACATAAATATAATTAAATTCATATATTCAAATTTAATCGAGAATATTTTAAAATATGCCTTACATAATTTATTTTCCTTACCTTATCTCAGGAGTGGTGCTTATGATGCACAAATGAGGAATCCATTCCGGTTAAAATGTCTGTGGTTGAATTTGGAACTCAAGGATATTTTCCATTCTTCAATCAGTGCACGTTTTGCCAAAAAATTGAGGAGAGATAAAGTGAGTTGAGGAGAGAGAGAGAGAGAGATAGAGAGAGAGTTTGAGCGCAGAAAGGGGGGTTCTCTGGATTCTAAAATCAAATTGATTTCAAATTGGTTCCTGAATGTTCTGGAACCTTAACTTTTTTAATATAACCTTTACTTATATATTTATATAAATATATATATATTATATTATATTATATAATAAATAATAAATAATAAATAATAAATAATTACTTAATTAATTTTAATTTTAATTTTTTTTAAAATCACTACAATCGTTCCTTTTATACAATGCATCTAGGAAGCACTAAGATTTATAGGGATTTATGGGAGTCTTTTGGTGGAGTAATATAAAGAAAGAAATTGTCTGATATGTGGATTAGTGCTTGATATGCTAGTAGGTGAAGACTGAGCATCAAAGACCGGCGGGATTGTTGCAACCACTTCACATTCCCGAGTGGAAGTGGGAACATATTTCTATGGATTTCGTTGCGAGATTACCACTGGTACTTCATAGACAAGACGCCATCTGGGTAGTCGTTGACCGATTGACGAAGACTGCTCATTTCCTTCCAATCAAAGTTAACTACTCGATAAGTAGATTGACAGAATTGTATATACATGAGATAGTTAGACTGCCTGGTGTACCAGTGTTCATCGTATTAGATCGGGACTTACGGTTTACATCTCAGTTCTGGAAGAGTTTGCAAGGAGCCTTGGGTTCTCAACTGACATTCAGTACAACATTTCATTCTCAAATCAATGGACTGACAGAGAGGACAATTCAGATAGTGGAGGATATGTTGCGAGCTTGTGTGCTGGACTTTGGAGGTAGTTGGGTCTAGTATTTGCCACTGGTTGAGTTTACTTATAACAACAACTATCAAGATAGTCTTGGAATGGCACCGTATGAAGCGTTGTATGGTCGAAGGTGACAATCTTTGTTATATTGGGACGAGATTGGTGAAAGGCAGATTGTGGGGTCAGATAGTGCAGCAGACTCGTGAGAAAATCAGACTGATCCGAGAAAAAATCAAAATTGCCCGAGTTAACATAAAAGTTATGCTGACACTCGCCATCGAGAGTTGAAGTTTGGTGTGGGGGATCATGTATTCTTAAGAATTGCACCAATGAAATGAGTGATGAGATTTGGGAAGAAGGGTAAGTTAAGCCTTAGGTATATTGGGCCATTTGAGATACTGGAAAGAATTGGTCCAGTTGCCTACAGGTTGGCATTACCTTTGGCTCTGTTTAGGATCCATGACGTGTTTCACGTGACTATGTTGAGGAAGTATGTCCTAGATCCTTCATATGTGATCGGTTATGATGCATTGGAGCTTAGACATACCCTATCATATGAAGAATTGCCAATTCAAATTTTGTATCGGAAGGAATAGGAACTATGCACTAAAAAGATCTCGTTAGTAAAAGTACTCTAGCGTAATCACGTAGTTAAGGAGGTTTCATGAGAATTAGAGGACAAAATGCGTAAGAAGTATCCACACCTATTCAGCTAGGCCCAACACGATGCAGGTAAGCATATTGGTTGTATGATTAAGACTTGTTTAAGATAAGTTGTTTAGTTTAAATCTGTTTGTATATGGTATTTAAGTTTTGAATGGTTTTAGGAGAACTTTTATTTGACTATTTGCAATCTCTTAGAACCCGTATATATAACCATGGTATTTCTCCGTCATAAGTGAGAAATTGGGATGAGGCCGCTATGTGGGTGGCTGCTGACTTTTTTGCTTTGTGGGGTTTCCATCTAATAGAATTCTAGAGTTGGTATAAGTATTACATTGTAAATTTCGAGGACGAAATTTTATAAGGAGGGGAGAATGTAGAGACAAAAAAAAAAGAATAATAAAGAAAAATAGGAAATTGGTTTGGTGCAGGACCAAACTGTTGACGGTTTGACGAGCTTAGAGAAAACTGTTGACGATTTTGAATTACCAGGGCTCAGAAAAGGTAAAAAGATAAAAATTGGTTTGGCTAAAAACCAAACTGTCGACGGTTTCAGGAAAATCGTCGACGGTTTTGGCTGGGACAGCAGCTTATAAATAGGATTCTAAATCATTTTTCTTTCAAAAAATTATAATTCTCTCTTTGTCTCTCTCTAAGTTGCATCTCTCACTCTCTCTCTCTCTCTCTCTCTCTCTCTCTCTCTCTCTCTCTCTCACATCCGAATCTAGCTCAAATCAAAGGAGAAACATCATTTCGGGATCCCGACGTTGATTCTTTGCAGTTTAACCAGAGCAGATTAGTTGTTTGAGGAGCCTAGACACCACTCCAAAGTTAAGGTAAGAGGAATAAATTATGTAAGGTTTTTTTTAGAAATTTAACCAATTAAATTATAGTATGTGATTACAGAAATAATAAATGTGTTTTTCCTGAGTATACAGGCCTATGAAAATGGGAATTTTGAAATGATATATGTATGTTTTGAGAAAAATTAGGTTATTGAGTTTGAGTAAAACCCTAGAGATGTGTATACTAATATTTTTAGAGAAATATTATAGTATGAATTATCACTCAAATTGTGTGGCATGAGTTCGAATATTATGCATAATCGAATTTGTCAGTTTTTACGGTAATATATATAGACAGAGATATGATTTTATATAGAATTATAGTATGATAGTGCTTTATACAAAGCTATAGTGTGACGAAGTTTTATATAGAATTACAGTATTACAGTGTTCTATATAGAACTACAGTATGACAACATTTTATACAGAGTTACAGAACGACAGTGTTCTATATAGAACTACAGTATGACAACATTTTATATAAAGTAACAATATTACAGTATTTTATATACAAAATTATAGTATGATAGTTTTATACCGAATTATGAAAGTGAAATCATGTTATTGTATTGTTTTATAAATCGCATTATATGGTTTAAGAACCCTGATGGACCATAGCTAAGCACGGTACCGTAGTTTCACAGGTACCAGTGCAGCCACACTACTGTGAGAGTGTTGGTGGTTAGATCGATTTGGCTAGTGACGAGTAGAGTTATCCCTTGGAATCTGGACCAGTTGGGTAGGAAAATCGTACTTATAGTTATAGCTTACATATACAGATTCAAATACAGTTTGACTTAGCCTGGTGGTAGGTCAGCCATAACTAAGTCCATTTTTCGGATCGCATAACTCGGTCATGCGGGGTTAATTCATAACATTGTATGTTTATCCATCTAGGGAAGTTCTTTATGCATATATGTGGATTTACATATACGGGGATCTTTATATGCTAGAGTTCGGTTTGGAAAGAGAGTAAGTATTTTGAAATAATATATGTGTGTGTGTGTGTGTGTGTGTGAGTATAGTTTTACATGATTTTGTTGTGGAAGAAAAGTTTAATAATGGATGTGTTTTTAAAACACTAAAACTCATGTTGCCACACAATGATAATAATCTGTTCCGTCTTATTAAGATGTGTCTCACTCCTATAATTTTTATCATATAAGGAAATCCTAGAAATCAGGTCTGAAGTTCTCCAGAATAGAGGTGGATAGTGTTTTGTTCAGGGTAAGAAATTATGAGACACAGTGATGTATATGAATATACTTTGTGTATTTTTGGGATGTATTATGGTTGTTTGGGGATTTGTGTATATATTTTGGGTGTCAGTAGAACTTTGGTATTGTATTTGGAATTTATATGTTTATGCTCCATTGTGTTGTGTAAAATGAGTTTATGGACAGGTGTACCTGGTACCCTCTTCGGGTATCAGGTTGTTATATTTTGGCATCTAAGCATATTTATAGTAGAATTTCATAAGGCGTCACAGTTTGGTATTAGAGCATATTTATAGTATAATTTCATAGGGCGTCACATGGACTCTGGGAGTTCAGTGCATGTTTGTTTTAAGAAAGAATTTTTCCACTCTTTCAAAGAAGTTCACGGTACGGTATCACTCAGTGATGAGTCTTCATGCGATGTCAAATGAATGGATTTGTGAAGCTGAAGACACCTGTTGGAGCAGTTCATATTTTGGATGGTGTAAACTTCATTCCAAAGATGCAAAGAAATTTGATCTCCCTTAGTCGGTTGGATTCTAAGGGTTGACAAATCTCTATCGCAGGTGGAGTTATGGAGGTGACTCGACATGACTCAACGATTTTTACTGGGAAGGAGTCTCGTGGGCTGTATTAGTTGATGGGAACCATAGTGGTTGGTGGTTTGACCTCACGTCTACAGGAACGGACATACGAGTTCGGTTTGCCAATGAAGAAGGCAGTGCTCTTTGCATGGTTCAGACGTTTGAACCAAACTATGAAGATTTGCCTCGATTGAGTTCGATCAAAGTGGAGCTGTGGACTTGGGAGTTGATACTCACCAAGGTGGATATTGTTAGGGTGTGGCTCGTAATGGAGCAGGCAACCGCACCTATATGTGTGTGTGAGAGAGAGAGCGAGAGAGAGAGAAGTGAAGTTGTGTGTGCTCCGGGGATGTAGGTCAAGTTGGACCGAACCACATAAAATCTAGAGTTGTGAGGTGTGCAGAAGCTGCAGACGTAGTGTGTGAGACAAAGAGTTGTGCTGAGAGAGAGAGAGAGAGAGAGAGAGAGAGAGAGAGTGAGGAAGGGAGAGAGAAAGAGAGAGGGAGAGGGAGAGAGAGGGAGAGAGAGAGAGAGCGAGAGGGAGGGAGGGGTTTAGGTTAGGTTGGACTAAACCATGTAAATCTAGGGTTACATTGTGGTTGTGTATTTTGCTCGTGTGTGATTATTACTCCTAGAGAGAGAGAGAGAGAGAGAGCTTCCCCATAGTGTTAGAACTTGAAAGACACTAGTTCATTGCAACTTTGTAGTACTTCATTTTTTTTTTTTTTAATTCTCTTTCCTCTTGGAAAGTATTGTTCTAATATCTGTTGCAGTTGACCAAATCATGGGGTTCAAAGAAACACTTATGGTTTTTAATCATATATAATAGTAAAATGCAACTTATTCAGATTTCCAAAATACACAAGGATATATTGTTGTGGGTTCTTGATGTTAGGCATATAAAAGATGTATTTACTTTCAAAGTGAGTGTACAAAGATTGAAAGATTTTGAAAATATAAGTTATTCTTGTTTACAACATAAATAAATTTGATTGGGAATTGTTGATGGCCATTTTAACCAAATCACTAATACAAAGATTGGTGAGTCCTTTCTATCCTCCATCAAGTTTTTACGTGTTATTTCTAACTTTGCTACTTCTATTTTAACATTTTTGACTGCGCCAAGTGATTCGAGATAGTTTAAAATGGTAGGATGAGGTCTGACGGTGTTTTAATCTCGTGCATGAGAATCAAGGTAATACCCCTGTCATTTCGGGCTTTTCTAGTTTTTTTGGTCAATTTTGATGATAGTGGGTGATTCGAGGCAATCTGAAATGATAAAAAGAGGTTTGACAGTAGTTTTGGCCTTAAGCATGAAAATTAAGGTAGAACCCCCATCACTTTGAGCTTCTCTGCTCTCTTTTTGTCAATTCTAACTGTACAGGATGATTCAGGACAATCCAAAATGATTAGAAAATGTTTGATAATGATTTTAACTTCAAACAAAAATTGTTTGACAAAGATTTAGACATCAGAAACACAAATTAGGCAAATCTAATTACACTAGGTGATCTGGAGCAGTTCAAAATGATAAGGAGAGATATGATAGTGAATTTGACCTTAGGCACGCAAATTGCGATGGGAATGTTAGTGATAGTAATGGTGATTTTGACCTTCAAACACAAATTGTTTGACAATGCTTATACATGGATTACATGCATACATGTGTATAGAAATGTATGGGTATGCATGTATGTATATATGTATGTATTTATATTTATAGGTATATATATGCATATACATATGTGTGTGTGTGTGTATGCAATCATATGTATGTATCTAATATATATGTATCAATATATAAATATAAGTGTTTGTGTGTGTGTGTGTGTGTGTATATATATATAATGTATGTAGGTGTGTTAATATATGCATATGTGTGCACGTGTGCGCGCGCGCATGTGTGTTAATATATATATATATATATATATATATATATATATATATATATGTATGTGTGTGTGTGTGTGTGTGTGTACTTCATATATGTATGTATGTTAGTATGCATGTGAGTGTTTATGGTATACATTAATGTGTATGGTTTAGTGTGTGTATCTAACCTTGTCATTATCAAAAATTTCAAAAATAAAAAATAAAAAATATGAAAAATATGAAAAAATGAGTTTTTGTCCCTTAATTTTCAAAATCTAATTCTGACTTATGATGAGATAAGGAGATTTTACCATACAGTGTCTTCTTCTCCTTATTCCTAGGCATGATAGGGGCTTTTAACCTTCAAAAATCGTATGATTCCAAAAGGATTATGACTCCAACCAACAAAGTTAGATAAAACAAACCATGTTTATTTATTTATTTATTTATTTTTGTCTAGTGTTAGAGTCTGTGTTTTATTTCTAAAAAAAAAAGTGCTTTAAAAAACCCAATTTTCTAGTGATTTTTTCAATTTTAAATGACTAATGATAAAGTCCTAGTTTTTTAGAACTCGTACATTTAGTCAAAACCATGCTTTTCAACTCAAAACTCTTTTCAAAACCTACAATTTTCACTCACTTTTTTGTAGATTGGTGATATAAATTTGGTTCCCTTTTCTTAAACTTTGATTTTCAAGTTGTTAATACAAGCCTAACACTTTCAAACCAACTATTTTTCATCATCATCATCATCATGTTTTCTTCAAAATTAGGTTCTAAGGCTAAACCTTTTTAGAGTAATGCTCTGGGCTTCTCGAAGTAATGTTAGAGTGCTCTTAGATAGTGATGCTTTTATTGGAGAACCAAGAGAGGTCTTTTCTTCTTCTTAATTTTCTTCTTCTTTATTTTTGGAGAACACATACGTAATTACGGTAACCATTCTACAAACAGGTGTTGATAGGGGTGCTAGTTCGCTAATCATCACTGAAATAGTTAGTTAATCACCTTCCTCTTTTGCACAAATGTACTCTCAAACTTGAATCCTAGTTTTTCACAAGCTTTTTTAGGATTTTTCTTTACTTTTGTTTCAAAAAAAATAAGGTGGCAACTGCATCTCATATAATTTTTTATCTATTTTAACCCTTTTTTTTTTTCGAACTCTTCATGTTCGGGGATTGCCATTTCCTTCGTCAACAACCTGAACAAAATCAGACGTAGAAAGGAATTTGATTAAATTTTATTTTGGTCACTTGGAATCAAACCAAAAAAGGACTACTTAATGCCTTTATTCTTTTAAGTCTATTAAACTTGAAGACTTGTATTTGGCCTATATGGAAGTGTCCAATTTTTTTTTTCAATCTATATATCTAGAGAGAAGTTTTATGTAATTTTGTGCTTGTAATCCTTATTTTAGATGATGTAATTTATCTCTAATTCAATAACATTAAAATTTGGTTTAGTTTTATTTTATGGGCAAAGGTTTTCTATATTTTGATTAGTTTGCGTAGGTTGATGGTTACAAGAATTATAAATTTGTATGTCATTGTTCATTTACAGGAATTATAAATTTGTATGTTGCATTTAGGCACTCGCATATGTTTCTTTTGCCACTTGTGAAAATTTCCCTTCCTCTATCCCCCATTGGCATTTTGACTAGGGGTATTTTAGTCTATGCACATATATTAGGTTTAGGTTTATTTCTATTGTGTATTTAATCTCTTGGTATTTTGAGTTCGATAATACGCATTGAATTATGGCTTGCCTGTGCGCAGCCCTCTCTCCTTCCTTGCAATCTCTATCTTTCTCTCTTCTCTCCCTTTTGCATTGTATTATACTTTAACATGGTATCAGAGTAGCCAATCCCCTTTGTGGATATTCGCTGCGAGGTCGTCGTTTAGAGTTTGCAGTCGTTGTAGTATATGAGATTTTCCTCCCTACAGTTTCCGACGACTGTGGTGGCCATCATTGCTCAGCTTTCTTCCTCCTTGCACTAAAGCCATCATTGTTGTTGTCGTTCGCTCGTCGTTGCCATCATCGTTCGTTCGTCGTCACTCAGCTTTCTTCCTCCCTACACTAAAGCCGTCATCGTTCATCTCTGCTGCAGTGAGTTTTGCAATAGTACCCTCCTCACTGTCATTGTTCGTCTCTATTGCACCCTCTCTGGAATAGCAATCTCCTAAATCACACCCTCCTCTGCCTCACCAGAAATTGCAAACCGTCGCCGTCGGCGCCTATTTTATGGCAGCCTCTTGTTTTTTGCTCTACTGCATCCGTAAAGGTTATTTGCACTCTGACTTGATTTTTTGGCATCCTCTTGATTTTCTCCCACTTCTCTATACGATGATGGTCTTGATTATTTACAGTTGACAGAAAGGATTCAAAGATTTCTACAAGTACCAATTATTGCTTTCCACTTTAGGGTCTCCCTTTTGAGATTTTTTTTTTTTGTTGGGTGCGTCCATATCTGTTTGCGTGTGTGGGGTACTGATTGAATGTAATGGGCGTTGCAACTTCGGTTTGATTTTTATGTTTAGACTTTCTGAGTTTGTTCTCTGAGATTCAAGTCATCCGGAAAAATATAAAGTGTTTGTAGTGCTATTTGTTTTTGAATTTACTAATTATTCTATTTTCTGGGCAATTAAGCAATTGAGAGTTCTTTGTATTTGAAGATGGTTGTTAATTTATCTATCTCATATAAGCTATCTTCCCATGGTCAAAATCAACGTTAGACAGTTGTCATTGATGAGTGTAGTTATTGCAAGCAGAAGGGTCATTGAAAGACTCAATATCCATTATTGTTAAGTAAGGGACAACAACAAACTTCGAACGTTAGGCATTATCACACTACAACCACTACATCATCAGAAGAGTTGTCTTCCACCTTGTCTACACTATTTCTTATTGCAGAGCATTTGTAGAAGCTTCAATCTACATCAAAGCCTAATGTCTCATCTGTTTCTCCCTCCATAGCTTTGTCCTCCTCATCCACTTCAGGTATATCTCCGTCTACTTGGGTTTTTGATTCAGTGATACTCATCATATGTCCAATGACATCTCTCTATTTATATCAATATCTTCTACCTTAACACCTTTATCTGTTTTGGTTAAGAATGGTACCCCAATGTCATTAGTAAGTACTGGTTCCATTATTTCATTTTGTTTGTGCCTTTCTGATGTTTATTGTATTCCTCAACCCTCATTGAATTTGATTTCTATTAGTCAACTATGTGATTCTTGATACTGTGTTTCTTTTACTCCAACCCCATGTTTTGTGTAGGATCCACATTCTAACAAGCTGATTGACATAGGCAGTAGGAAGGGGGGATTGTATGTGTTAGAAGAGCTTCGGGTCTAAGAATTTGCTGGTTCTTCTGTTGACTTGTCTTCTTTTCATTTAAGTTCCAATTCTTCTACCTTTTATTTGTGGCATTCACGTTTTAGACATGTTTCTAGTTTTCGATTGAGATTTTTGGCTTCCATAGGTGTCCTAGAAAATTTATCTCCTCATGACAATTATGATTGTAGTGGTTATAAGCTTGCAAAATTCTCTACTTTTCCTTTTAATAAAATTACATTAGTGTCTCTTACACCCTTTGATCTAATCCATTCTAATGTTTGGGGACCAGCTCCTATTGCATCAAAGGGAGGGTCTCGATATTATGTTTCTTTCATTGATGATAATATTCGTTTTACTTGGATATATCTTATGAAGAAACGTTATGATTTCATTAGCATCTATAATCGTGCTTTGGTTCAAACGCAATATTCAATTGTCATTAAGTGTTTCAGGTTCGATTTTGGGAGGAGGGGGGAATTTAATTCTACTGAGTTTTCCATCCTACTCACCTCTGATGGTACCATACATCAATCATTGTGCACAGATACTCCTGAGCAAAATGGTGTGGTTGAAAGAAAACATCGACACATCATTGAGACAGTTCACTCCTTTCTCCTTTCTGGTGATGTTCCCAAAGTTTTCTGGGGAGAAGCAGTTCTCACAGCCACATATTTGATTAACAGAATTCCTACTACTCTTAATTTGGTAGTCTCTCCTTATGAAAAATTGTACGGCAAAGCTCCAGAATATTTTCATTTGAGAATATTTGGTTGCACATGCTTTGTCCTTCGTCCTTATACTGAGCGCTCTAAGTTGTCTGCACAATCCTCTATGTGTGTGCTTCTTGGTTATGGTGATGGACAAAAAGGATATCGTTGTTATGATTTGGTAACACAAAAACTTTATGTTTCTCGTTATGTCACCTTTCTTGAATACATTCCTTTCTTCTCTATTCCAACAAACTCTAGCATCTTAAATGAGTCTGAACTTGTTAATATTGATCTATTTATTTGTGATATTGATTTAGAGTCTTCCCTAATTGTTCCTAATTCGTCTCTTTCTTCTTCACTTTCTTCTATAGGTACAAATCCCCCATCCTCCTCGACGGACTCCTCTTCATCTTCCGATCATGTGGACCCTACACCTTCTCGTTGTCCTACGTGACTGCGTAAGCCCCCTTCTCATCTTGATTCCTATGTTCTTGCACCTAATTCTTGTTATTCTTCTAGTTTTGCTACTTTTTTAGTTTCTCTTCATATCCAATGTGAGTTTGTTTCCTATAAGGAGGCAGCTCTTAACCCTCTTTGGTAACATGCTATGAATAAAGAACTTGCTACTTTGTATAAAACCGGCACGTGGGAGTTAGTACCTCTTCCTCCTAATAAAACGGTAGTGGGATGTCACTCAAAACTAAGTCTGATGGTTCTGTTGAAAGATATAAGGTTCGTTTGGTTGCAAAAATGGTTTACTCAAAAAGTTGGTTTTGATTATGAGGAGACATTTGCATCAGTTGCTAAGATGACATCTGTATGTACTGTGATTGCAGTAGCTTCTATTAATCAGTGGAACCTCTCACAGTTAGATGTAAAGAATGCCTTCTTAAATGGGGATCTCAAAGAAGAAGTTTATATGTCTCCACCTCCTAGTGTTTCTCATCGTCCAGGGGAGGTCTGTAGACTGAGAAAAGTTTTGTATGGTCTTAAACAAGCTCCTAAGGCTTGGTTTGAGAAGTTCTCTGAAGTACTTTGTTCTTTTGACTTTCGCTCAAGTGATCATGATTCTGCCTTGTTTACTCGTTATACATCTGTTAGGCGTATTATTCTCATTTTTTATGTAGATGATATGATTTTAACTAGCGATGATATAAATGGGATTGCATAATTGAAATCAAAGCTGCACCACCACTTTGAAATGAAAGATTTGGGACTCCTAAGATACTTCCTTGGCATTCAAGTAGCTTATTCTCTTAAAAGTTATCTCCTCTCTTAGTCTAAATATGCAGCTAATATCATTTACAAGGCTCGTCTTACTGATACTCAAACTGTAGAAACTCCTCTCAAACTCAATGCTCATTATACCTCTTCTAATGGGGTTCCATTGGCGGATCCAACTTTATACTGTACTATTGTTGGTAGTTTTGTTTATCTCTCCATCGCTTGACATGATATTACATATGGAGTTCATATTATGAGTCAGTTTGTCTCCTCTCCCACTACGATCCATTGGGCTGCTATTCTCCGTATCTTACGTTATATCAAAGGGACATTGTATCAGAGTAAATTATTTCCTTTTACATCTATTTTGGAACTTCGTGCGTATTCTGATGCTGATTAGGCTAGAGATCCTACAAATCGCAAGTCCACAACTAGTTTCTGTGTTTTTCTTGATGACTTTCTCATTTCTTAGAAAAGTAAAAAGCAATTTGTAGTTTCTCGTTTTTCAATTGAGATTGAGTATCGTGCCGTGATTTCAACTACTACTGAAATAGTTTGATTGCGTTGGTTACTTACTGATATGAGTGTCTTTAATATTGAACTCACTCATATATATTTTAACAACACGAGTGCTATTAAGAGAACACCCAATATACAAGAGTTAAAAGAAAAAAAAAAAAAAAACCTTGATTTACAGTTAACTTAAAACCAAACCTTCAAAAGTAATTTACCAAATAATCTTCTACACGCCTAGTGGTGGGGGCTGCACATTCATTTATACCCCCATATTTTGACACACAATTATATGGAATGGCTTGTCAGATAAGAAAAAAGAACGCGCACTGTACCCTTTTCTTGCTGTAGTTTAGCTGTATCATAACTTCTCATTCACTCCCCTCGAAAAACCCTAAACCAAGACCCAAAACCCCACTTCCAATTCATTCCCACTCAAATTCAATTCCCCACCATACAATATAATATCTCCCCCCGCCCTCTCCCTCTTCCCCGTCCAAAACAAGAAGCCTCTGTTTTTCACTACAAGAAAAACAAAGCCGGACACCCACACTACATGTGCTGCATAAGTCTCTGATGAAGAAAAACACTCACACTCCCTACTATCCTCCATGTTGTTTTCATCCTTTGGCTGCAACAATATTCTTCCGCATCCTCCTCCTCATCTGGGTCTCCACCATTCCCCCCAGTGCTGCTCAGCGCTCACTGGTTTTTGAAAATACAAGAATAAAAAACGCCTACATTGCTCTCCAAGCTTGGAAACAAGCCATCATCTCCGATCCCTTGAATCTCACCTCCGACTGGGTCGGACCCGACGTCTGCAACTACACCGGCGTCTTCTGCTCCCAAGCTACCGATGACTCTAGCGTTCGCACCGTCGCCGGCGTCGACCTCAACCACGGGGACATCGCCGGGTACCTCCCGGAGGAACTCGGCCTTCTTCGCGACCTCGCATTGTTCCATGTTAACTCGAACAGGTTCTGCGGGGGGGTTCCGAACAGCTTCTCGAGCTTTAAGATCTTGTTCGAACTCGATTTGAGCAACAATCGGTTTGCCGGGAAGTTCCCGGAGGTGGTTCTCGGTCTCCCGGGGCTTAAATATCTGGACCTCCGGTTCAATGAGTTCGAAGGGAAAGTCCCGAGAGAGTTGTTCGACAAAAGCCTCGATGCCATCTTCATTAACAACAACAGGTTCGCTTTCGACGTGCCGGAAAACTTAGGGAACTCGCCGGTGTCCGTCCTGGTTCTTGCGAATAACAAGTTCCGAGGTTGCGTGCCGGCGAGCTTGGGCAACATGTCTCGGACCTTGAACGAGCTGATTCTGATGAACAACGGGTTCCGCTCGTGCTGGCCGCCGGAGATCCGGTTGTTGAAGAACTTGGTTGTTCTCGATGTGAGCTTCAATGGGTTTGTGGGGCCATTGCCGGAGACAATGGGAGGGATGGTGAAGTTGGAGCAGCTGAATGTGGCTCACAATATGCTTTCCGGGACGATTCCGGCGAGCATCTGTGCACTTCCGAATCTGCAGAACTTTACCTATTCGTACAATTTCTTCACCGGCGAGCCTCCAGGATGTTTGGCTTTGCCGGATTTTGATGATCGGAGTAATTGTTTGCGGGGAAGGCCGGCACAGAGATCCACATTGCAATGTAGAAAGTTCTTGTCTAAGCCTGTTCATTGTGCTTCATTCAAATGTAATGATCCACTTGATCCATCTTCACCTCCACCTGCACCACCACCGCCGCAGCCAGTGCCACCACCCCCTTCTCCATTACCAGCTCCGCCCTCCTCACTACCGCCGACGCGTCCAGTTTCCCCGCCACCTCCACCTCCACCTCCGCCTCCTCCAAATTCACCACCACCCTCACCACCGCAAACAGAACCTCCGCATCCTCCGCCACCATCGCTGTCGCTGCCGCCGGCTCCGGTATTCAACGACCCATTGCCACCAATTATCGGGATTTCATACGCATCTCCTCCACCACCGCCTTTCTATTGATTCTTTTAGAATTTGGTTCATTGATGCCATCTCGTCTCTCAAAAATAATGAGCCCATAAGCTTAAATTAGTCAGGGAGTGTAATTGAGCCCGCCCAGAAACAGAGAATGCCAGAAATTTGTAGCTACTGTCTCTGCATTTTGCTTAGGAAACCAGACGAGGAAGGAAGAAAAGGAAGAATAAAAAAGGAGCAGAGTGTCTCTATCTATATTAATGTGGATTGTAATATTGGGTGTTCTCTGAGCTTTTAATTAATTAAAATATGCTTTAAGAGGTAGCTATGGAGGTAAGAGTAGGGAGCAGGGAATGTAAACTGAAAAGATGAGACCAGTGAATTTGAATGATGATGATGATGAGCAGAGGCTTCCACTTTCAGATCTTCTATGCTATGTTTTTCTTGCTTCTTGTAGGGACTGTTTGCTTTTCAATTAGTTTTATTTTTCACTTGTATGCTTTTATAAAATTTAAAAGATGGTTTCTTTTCTTCTTAATATTTTTTTTGAACATAAGATTACAATAAGAACGATAATGATATAAAAATTATTTATTTTTTAATATTCACAATAAATACATTAATTTAGCAATTTGATTAACAATAAATTTTATGATTACATGTTATAATTTTTAACATGGCCTACATTTTATAAAATAACTTCTTGGTGTAAATTTATTAGTTCTTTAGCTAATTAAATAATTGACTATCAATGAAGCTATAGCTTATTTTGTTAAATGAAAAAGTGAAAAAATTATTATTATTTTTTCTTCTAATGCAAAACACAACTGGCTTGTTTGAAGTGTTGAACTAAAAGGATCTAAAATTAGAGGAGGACATGATTCTGTTAAATGGTTATGTTAAATCAAAGTTTTGGTTTGTCAAAAAATGAAAACCAAAAGTTGAATCATTTAAAATGGTTAACTAAAATTTAATTAATGGATTTTTAGACTAATATCCAAGAAAGTCACTAAAAATATTTTTTTTTCTTTCATAATAATCAACATAAAAATTTAAAATATTTAAATAAAATTTAACCATGAATATTAGATTAATACAACATTTAAAATTTAAATATTAAAATTAAGTTATTGCATATAATATGTATTTTATATGTATATTTATAGCATATTAGTTTGGTTCGATTAATTGTAGGTTATTGAATGAGCCGAAAAGACACCAAATCAATAGCCAAAAAAATTAAGAATTCCAAATTGAAACCAAACCAAAAAAATGGTTACCCAAATTTTCAATTCAGTTTGCTTCGGTTTTATGGTTTGGTTCAATTTTTCAATTTTTCTTACCCACCCCTATCTAAAATGCACTTTATTTTATTTTTTTCTTTTTAAGAGGTTTAAAGTCTAAATATACAAATCTCCTCGTGCTTTAAGAAGATTCTTAACTTTTACAACAATTTCGATTTGAGTCATGTAACATCCTCTACTCTCGCTTTCTCCTACAACAATTTTGAGCCATGCAAAAGCACTAGTAAATATGTTTGTATGCACGTGAATAGTTATACTACTTTGCCAAAAATGTTTATAAATTTTAATGAATTTTAAGTATATTTTTAAAAATAATTAATAATATACTATCATAATTTAGTATATGAATATAAAATGGTGAATATTAAGTAAGTTATCTATAAAAATTAATAATTTGTTTAAAACTATCGGTGCAAACACCAACATGAGATATATTAAGCATATTTTTTATTATTTTTTTATTTTATAAAAATCTCAATATATGCCTTTGGAAATATTAATACTTCATAAAAGTTATTGATTATAAATTATATTATTATTATTCTTATTATTATTATTATTATTATTATTATTATTTATCTAAATAATATTAGACACTTCACGATAATTTTAAAAGACATGAGAGGAATGTCTATTTAATTTTAGGATGTGCATTTTATATAATATTTTTAATGTCATTGAATTTATTTTATTCTATGAATGAAATAAATATTTGAAGGTCCAAATTTTGATCAATTTAAAATAATATTTTTAAATTTAGATCTAAGAAACTTTCTTTATCGTCTCCTTTTTGGAGAAACGACAACTACGACAGGAACAAATCCAATTATTAGAACAGCATTTCGAGAGTTCAATATCAAAGAAGTAGATTATGTTAAATTTAGTTTTTTTTTTTTCATATATTGCCTTATTTTCAAAAGATAATAATATTCTTGTTTACAAAATTATTGTATATTTGTAAGTGATATATAATAAAATAATATTTTATTTTATTTTATTTTTTTAGATTATGCAGACTATCCACGCATCCATTTTGTTTATTATATGTATGGTTGCTTATTGAGAAACAAATCTCTTGAATCATGGCACTGGCAGTAAGAGTTTTTTCTCATTTTATTATTAACGATAAATAAAATATTAAATAATACTCTGAATGGGAAAAAAATTCCCAAACTAATGCTTACGTAATCTCGCAGCATCACGTAATCTCGTAGCTTGATGCTGCGAGATTTAAATTGATGACCACTAAAAAGATGACGCGTGGCAAGGAAAGAACAAAATCTCGCAGCTCCAAGCTGCGAGATTTAAAGAAAGTAGCCACTGGAAAGCTAACACGTAGTAGGGAGCAAATCTCGCAGCTCGGAGCTGCGAGATTTAGGGTGACGCGTGGAAAAAATTTCTTGTCGGCCATGGACTCGAAGATCTGCGCACTGGACGCTTGCAATCCCAACAATGGCGACGTAGGCAACCCACCGAACGGCTCCGCCACTGCAATGCACAGCTCCGTAGCGCCCTCCGTCGTTGCATCCTCTGATGCCACCCTCGATCGCCACCTCGTCGAAATCGGCGCAACGACGTCTTCTCCGTCCCCGGCAACTTCAACCTCACCCTCTTCGACCACCTCATCGCCGAGCCCAGCCTTAACCTCGTCGGCTGCTGCAATGAGAAGGTGACATGTGGCGGAGGGGAGAAAATCTCGTAGCACCAAGCTGCGAGATTTAAAGGAGCCGAGCTTCGCCGTCAGTTCAAGCCTCTGCAACTCCGATGACGACCCACACCTCTCGGCAACTCGCAGCAACAGTAGCCGCCGCCGCCGCCGCTGCCGCTCTCTTCTCCACTCGCCCAACCTCCCTTGCGGCAACTTCACCACCTCACCCGACGAACCAGCAGATCCGGCCACGACACCACACAACTGCAAACAACTTCGGCAACCATCGTCACCGTCATCGCCGTCGCATTCCAGCCTTCTCCCACCTCCTGCAGCATCCAGTTAAGTTCCCTGCAACTCAATCAGCGGGAGGCTTCTCTGTTTAAATCTCGCAACTTGGAGCTGCGAGATTTTCTCCCCTTATGCGCCTCGTGTTAACTTCCCATTGGCTATTCTCTTTAAATCTCGCAGCTTGGAGCTGCGAGATTTGGTTCTCTCCTTACCACACGTCGTCTTTCTAGCGGCCCATCACTTTAAGAGGTTACATGAGCATTATTTTGGGAAATTTTTTCTCAATCAAAATATTATTTAATATTTTATTTATTATTAATAATAAAATGGGAAAAAACTCCTGTAGTGTCCAAAAGAAGCTTTAATTGTGTCCCATCAGTACTAGTGTTGCGCTCTGTTGCAACTCAAAAGACTGCTTTTCCTTTTGCACATCTGCACAACTGGGCAGTCGGTGAATGACTTTAATGGCTATTCAATGCTGACAAGTCTGGCTGATTCACAGTAAGTGCATAGCCTCCATGGCCCTCCCCTCCTTATCCCCACAGCTGCCCTACACAAAACTTTTCATCTCACGGGACAAAAAATTATTACACGACTCGTCAAGTGATCATCAAAGGATTCAAATCTCTCTTTCTTCCCCCCAAGTTGGGAGAGAGAACCAGTGGCTTCCAATGGAAAACTTGACCCCTTTTGTCCTCTGCTTGCTGCAGCCTGCAGGATAACATTAATAATAATAATAATAATAATAGTTGAGGACAACCTACCAAAATGATGGTTTATAATATTTGTCTCTGTATGTGTGTGTGTGTGTGTGTAGATGAAGGAAAAATTGCCAGGCTCAGCCTCTTGTATGATGTCCCTCCATATGGTATGTTTGGCATTTTCACACAAATTGCATGCAATCCTAGCTAGCTTCTAAAGAAAAATTGAAACTGGAAGAAGAATAATAATATTTTATTTAAATAACTGAGTCGTAAATACTTTAGAAAGGATATAAGTAGGGTATTATGATTTTAGATAAGATTTGTTTTGTTGCCATAAATCCTATTTTTTTAATCAATAGACTTTGATTTGTTAGCAATTTATGACTTTGAATCTTTGATGCTCTTGAGTTTTTATTGTAATAATTTGCTTCAAATTTTTGTCATTTAAATTTGCAGTGGATAAATTTGATTGTCGATGGTTTGGTGTAGCCGTCGGCGATTTTGCTTCAAAATTACTTTCTGAGTGCGCCGAACTATGATGCATTATTAATAGCTTCCCTCATAAATATATTGTAGCACTGCTATAAGATCAAAGTTACATTCGTAAATAAAAACAAAGGGTAAAAGATACTATTCTTTTTTCTAAATTTTAATTAAAAATTAAAAATTTTATTTGAAGTTATTAGAAAATTAATTTTAAAAATTTTAGAATTATTCTTTTCTTTTACTTGGGAATCCATGATCACCTGCTAACCCTTGGGCTTAATTTTAAATTTGTAGACACCACATTTTGTCCGATCATTATATAGCTAAACTTGGAGGCTTTGTCCTTTAATTATTGGTGTCATCTAAGGTCTTCACGTAGAGCGGGTCTCTCGTTTTTCTTTTTTGTAATTCACTCAACCTCACTACTCACTAGGCAGAATTGCTTTTTCATTAGTCGGGTGTTTTGTACAAAAATTTTGACATGCATTCATGAGCAATACAAATTCATCATTTTTAAAACAAAATAAAAATTAAAAATGAGTCTTCAGTCTTGGGCTGCTGTGTTGGGCTTTCTTCATCACCTACACACAAATGAGAGAGTGTGTCATTGTTAGTTCATATGCTTAAGCCAATGGAACACAATTTGGGCCAATTTTGCATTTAGGTGATATTGTGGGCCTACTATGGGCCTAATTTTTTAAAGATCCAACTCAAGTTGGGCCAAGGACAGGAATAGGCCAACCCTAGCAGAGCATTACATGTGCAACGCAAGATTGATTTGACGGTGGATCTAATAATTTATTGGGAATAAAATGTACAAAAATTAGGAGATCCTTACATGTGGTGGCCAACGGTCACATTAAATTTAGTGCTCAGCGCATTTAAATAATTTTAAGATTCTAACAGAGGATCAAGCCAATAGATCCTTGAAGAAGTGAACATACTAGAAATATCTAAAAAAGAAAATTTCAACAAAACTAAACATACCAAAACATAAAAGTAGTTCAGTTGGAACAAACTCTGAAAAAAATTAATTTAGTGCTTAACATGTTTCAAAGCCAATGAATTAGAAACAATTATGCAGGCCCAATTAATTTAGTTCTTGCCATACATTCAAAAATTAGTGGCACGAAAGAATGTATGTCTTCCTAAAAATGAGGGAGGTCTGGATGGTTTTAATTTGAAACTCTGGAATAGGGCACTCCTTACCAAGATATTGTGGAACATTCACAAAAAGAAAGACTCATTGTGGTCGAAATGGATACATCAGATTTATCTTAAATAGGGCAACATCTCGGAGATCTCAGTTAGACACGATGATTCTCCCTTGCTTAAAAAAATTGTGGAGATTAGAAATATACTAATACTTCAATGTGGTGACAGATTGAATGCAGTGAAACAATTGGAGCTATGGTGTTCTGGAAATGAGATAATCTGTTCTAAAGCTTATAATTTTTGGAGAAACAAAGGTGCTAAACTGCCATGGTATCCACTGATCTGGAGAAGTGGATGCACTCCAAAATACTCCTTCATACTATGGCTAGGTGCCAAAAATAAATTGTTAACTAATGACAAACTCTCGGGTGAGGATAAGGAGTTGCCTTGTGCCCTGTGCATGTCTGAAATTGAGACGATGAATCACTTATTCTTCAAATGGAGAGTGGTTAAGGAGGTCTGGAATTATCTTAGAGGCTGGCTTGGATGGCATAGGAGAATCACAACTTTAAATGCTGCCTTAAAATGGATGAAAAAAGAAGCTAAGGAGATTGGAATAACATCAGTAGTTAGGCGTGCCTTGTTAGGAATCTGTGAGCAAAAAAACACACACCAAAAAAATAGATGACATCAGAAATTACGTGGTTCAGTCTAGATTGACTTACATCCATGGAGCACACCACAATCCACTATGAAACCGAGAGAAAAATACAAACTCTCAGGCAGCTCTCTCTGCACTCTTCCTCACCCTCTTTTCTACATTCTACCTCTCTTCTTTATACATTTTTTCACTCGCACACACCTGTCTATTTATAGATGGCTGGAGGAATTACATTAAATGGTGATGGAGGAATTATAATAAATCGGTGGACACAGCTCAACGTGGCTCCAACTTGCACGTGCCACTAGCTCACACACGCGTCTTCTGGCTCTAGCTACTCAATAATCTCTGTTGACTCTATGAGTCCAATCCTATTTTGATAATGACAAATCACTTAGTATTTGATCTGTGCATTGAGATTGAGAACATGAACTATATTAAACATGCACGGAAGGATAACAAGTCATGGAAGTCATAAAGAATAAAGTATACCCAACTTGGCAAATCCATGGAACTCAAAGAATACAAAAATGAAGATTTTGGTTTGCTCGGTATTCCCTCGTCGATGATGCTCTGAATTTCATCGACGAAGCATTGAAAGGACCTCGTCAATGAACACACTACCTTCATCGACAAACCCTGCTGGAATACCCCTTATTCCCCTTTTCTTATTTATTTTCCTTATTTACGGGTTCGGGACTCTACAAATAATAAAGTTGACTAACCAAATACTATAAGTATTTATAACTAGTACTTATTTTATGTAGTGTCACGCCCCGAACCTGGAAATGGGACCCGGGGTGAATTTAAGTAACCTAACCTGTCTCTATATTAATTTAAACATACATGATACAATACAAATAAGAGGGTCCAACCCCGTGGGGTACACGGTTGCCCTATATACATATTCATACCAATCCATACTCATCAGATCCGCAGCGGAATATAGTCTTTTTAACTTAAACAAGATCATACCAGAGTCTATACAAACTAGAACATACATTCCCATAATTACAACACGCACCCCAAGTGTCTACAAACTATCCTGACAACCTGGATACCAAAACTCGTACCTAAAAGGTACTAGCAGTAGCTACGACACCCCTTGCTTCCAGACACTAGGATGCTACTTACCGCTACTTGAAGAACCTGAAAAATATTGTACGTACATTCGGGGTGAGACACCTCTCAGTAAGGAAGAAAACAATTTATATCAATGTGTGGCATACTAGTGTCATTTTACATACTTCATAACACTATACATACGATGCAGTTTGAAACAATTCGTACAGTTTCATACAATTTCATACAGTTCCAGTATTTTCAAAAAACCATTATAGTTCATACGATACCAAAACATACATACATACATACATACATACGGTTAGTGTCGTCACACTAGTTCGCAACTACACAAGGTCACATTGTCTCACAGCGATTAGATTGCTACATATGCAACTACGTTGCGATGATCAAGGCCCAATAGTGATTACATTGCTCCATACGCAACTACACGAGGTCACCTAATCTCACATCGATTACATTGCTACACACGCGACTACAATGCGACGACTCAGGCCCAATAGTGATTACATTGCTACATACACAACTACACAAGGTCACCTAATCTCACAACGATTACATTGCTACACACGCAACTACGAAGCGACGACCTAGGCCCACAGTGATTACATTGCCACATACGCAACTACACAAGGTCACCTAGTCTCACCACAATTACATTGCCACATGCACAACTACGCTGCGACGACCTAGGCCTAATAGTGATTACATTGTTACATACGGTGTAGAACACACCTTTCGGTGACCAGCCGGAACATACTAGTGATATTTCACACCCTAGATATAGAGTCGGCCACCTGGAATCATTTTGGAACTCACGTTCCTATACATTTCAGCGTACGGTAATTAGCCGCCACATAATTGTTTTACAAATACCTAGAACAAATACATACAACCATACATACCACACTTATTTGGTTTACGACAAATCATATCATTTACAATTTCAAGTATGCAGTTTATGCAAATATGGATTACGATCACCTCAATAATATAATTTTAACACAACCAACAGTTTTTCAAACAAAATAGAGATGATACCCGAAATCTCCAATTTTTTCGAAAAACTGTAACCTGAAAATCCCGTATTTTACCCGATAAATTTCCCCAAATAAGTAGCCATAACATACATACGATCGTAACCTACAAGCTTACTGATCCTGATTTTAAAAATAAATTGATATAAACATAATCCCCTTACCTTAACTCGAATTCCAACTACGAACTTTACGGTTCCCAAAACTACAAACCGAGACTCCGAAACCTACAAACCATAGTACAGTATATCCTTACAATCCGTATTATTACACATATACTGAATCAAAAACGAAAATCGAGCCTTACCTTGATTTTAGCCCGAAACCCGAAATCCTTCGAAACGAGATTCCGATCCGCTAGAAACGTAGAGAATCCTTCGCTGATCCTTGTAGTAACCTTGGATTTATAAATCGGGTTAACGATTGACAAACAAAACTAGAGAGAGAGTGTAGGGCGAGTTCTAGAGAGAGAGAGAGAGAGAGAGAGAGTATTTAGGAAACTTAGTCCCAAAGTAATCAAAATATCCCTTTATAGGACCTTTGACCCAAGCGATTTCGTCGACGAGATGGCATCCTCGTCGATGAGGTCTTTAGAAATTTCATCGACGAGACAGCGATTTCGTCGACGAGACAGCGATTTCGTTGACGAATCCTGATATTTCCAACTTTCCAGACCTCTCGACTATTCTCGTCGACGAAATTCAGAGGCTCGTCGATGAAGTTTGTGCAAATTCCATTTTTACCCATTTTTTACATACTTAACCCCTATATCATGGTTCGGGTTCTTACAATCTCCCCTCCTTACAAAAATTTCATCCTCGAAATTTGCCATCTCTCATTCACATACTCATACATACCATCAAACACATATATACCACTCTAGAGCAAAACTGGCAGTCATTTATACGCAGCCCCGTTACGATACATACATACATACTTTAGAGAATATAACGGTCATTTATACGTAGTCTCGTTACGATACATACATGCATACTCTAGAGAATACGGCATCCATTTATACGCAGTCCTGTTACGATACCTACATACATACTCTAGAGAATACGGCAGCCATTTATACGCAGCCCCGTTACGATACTTACATACATACTTTAGAGAATACGGCAACCATTTTTATGCAGCCCCGTTACGATACATACATACATTCCCTCACTTATGGCGGAGGAATACCGTGGTTACATACATACATGGTCTCGGGAGCTTACAATACCACAGGACCCTCCTAGAGACTAAAATCTAAATACAAGACGATAACAAAGGTTTACATACATACATACTCATACCACCCTGCTATCCCAGTACTACTCAGAACAACTGTGGATACTTCCGGCGTATTTCTGATTCTAGTTCCCAAGAAGCTTCATTAACCTTGTGGTTTCGCCACAGTACCTTCACCAACGATATTTCTTTGGTACGAAACTTCTGAACTTTACGGTCCAGAACCTGAACAGGTATCTCCTCATACGCTAAAGTATCCCCAACTTCCAACTCATCATAACTAATAACATGAGATGGATCCAACATGTACCTTCTTAACATGGATACATGAAACACATCGTGGACCCTCGAGAGTGCTGGGGGTAGTGCAACTCTGTGGGCAACCAGACCCACTCACTTAATGACCTCAAATGGTCCAATATACCTCGGGCTCAACTTACCCTTCCTTTTGAATCTCATTACTCCCTTCATTGGAGCGATTCTAAGGAATACTTTACCCCTTACCTCAAATTCCAACTCATAGTGGCGAACATCCGCGTAACTCTTCTGCCGACTCTAAGCCGATCTAATTCTCTCCCAGATCAAACCTACCTTCTCAAACGCCTGCTGCATGAGTTCAGGTCCTAAGACCTAATGTTCACCGACTTCATCCCAATACAAAGGAGATCGACACCTCCGACCATACAAAGCCTTGAATGGTACCATCCCTATACTGGTCTGGAAGCTATTGTTATAGGCAAACTCCACTAGTGGCAGAAACTAAATCCAACTACCATCGAAGTCCAATACACAAGCCCGTAACATATCCTCCAAGATCTGTATTATCCTCTCTAATTGTCCATTAGTCTGGGGGTGGAACGCTGTACTAAAAGTAAGCATCGTCCCCAGTGCTTCTTGTAAGTTCTTCCAAAATCGAGAAGTAAACCTTGGATCCCGATCTGAAATGATGGACATCGGTACCCCGTGCATTCTTACAATCTCATGCACGTATATATCAGCTAGCCTCCTTAAAGGGTAGCTAACCTTTGTCGGTACAAAGTGAGCATATTTCGTCAACTTGTCCACAATTACCCAAATAGCATTTTGCCTGTGAAGCGCTGGCGGCAAACCAGTAACAAAGTCCATGGAAATATGCTCCCATTTCTACACCGGAATAGGCAAAGGCTGCAACGGCCCTGCTGGCCTCTGATGTTCAGCTTTCATCTACTGACACGTTAGACACTGCTCCACAAATCGGGCAATTTCCCTCTTCATACCAGACCACCAGAAGGACTCGCGCAAATCCCGATACATCTTCATACTACCCGAATGTACCGTATACAAAGAACAATGCGCTTCGTCCAGAATCGTCTTTTTGATCTCATCATCATTTGGAACACATATCCTGGTCAACACACCTCTGTAAAAGATGTTAAAGTCCGCAGTCAAACCCTGCTGCACTTTTTCCACAATCTCAGCTAACTCCACATCACTAGCCTGCGCAGCTTTAATACGCTCAAATAAGGTCGATTGGATTACCAAGCTAGCAACAAAAGCCTGATGATCACCAAACACCAACTCCACGCCAAGGCTTTCCAGATCTTGTCTAACATGATACTGAGCTACAACTGCAGTTACTGCTGCATGCTCTGACTTCTGACTCAATGCATCTACTACCACATTAGCATTTCCTGGGTGATAACTGATCGTGCAATTGTAGTCCTTAATCAACTCTAGCCATCGCCTCTGCCTCATATTCAGCTTTTTCTATGTGAAAAAGTACCTGAGGCTTTTGTGGTTTGAGAAAATCTCACACTGAACACCATACAGGTAGTGTCGCCAGATCTTTAGGGCATAAACAATAGCAGCTAACTCTAAGTCATGCGTAGGGTAATTCTTCTCGTACTTCTTAAGTTGCCGAGAAGCATAAGCTACCACCTTACCCTATTGCATAAGCACACACCCCAAACCCTTTAGGGATGCGTCGCTATAAATCACAAAATCCCCATCCCCTGAAGGAATGGTCAATACTAGAGTAGTAACCAGCCGGTGCTTCAACTCGAGAAAACACTGCTCGCAATCACTAGTCTAGTCAAACTTCACTCCTTTCTTAGTCAATCGTGTCAGAGGTCCAGAAAATTTAGAGAATCCCTCCACGAACCAACAATAGTAACCTGCCAGTCCTAGAAAACTCTGAACCTCCTGCACATTCTTTGGTCTAGCCCAGTCGACCACAACTTCGATCTTACTAGGATCAACCGAGATACCGCCCTCAGACACCACATGGCCTAAGAACGCGACATGATTCAACCAGAACTCACACTTCTTCAGCTAACATACAACTTCTTTTCCCGCAAAATCTGGAATACTAACCCCAAATGTTCCACATGCTCTCCCGTACTCCTCGAGTATACCAAAATGTCATCAATGAATACCATTATGAATTGATTTAGGTACTTATGGAAAACCCTATTCATCAAATCCATGAACACTACCAGCGCATTGGTAAGCCCAAACAACATAACCAAGAATTCATAGTGGTTGTATCTGGTTTGGAAAGCAATCTTTGCTACATCCTCAAATCTAACCTTTACCTGATAATACCCTGATCGTAGATCGATCTTCGAAAAGACCTGCGTTCCCTGCAACTGGTAAAAAAGATCATCTATATGAGGCAAAGGGTAACGGTTCTTCACCGTCACTTTGTTGATCTCACGGTAGTCAATGCACATATGCATCGATTCATCCTTCTTCTTCACAAATAATACTGGAGCTCCCCAGGGCGAAACACTCGGTCAAATAAAACCCCGGTCCAGTAGTTCCTGCAACTGCTCCTTCAACTCTCGAAGTTCTGCTAGAGCCATCCAGTACAGAGTTTTAGAGATCGGTGTCTTACTAGGTAACAACTCTATCGCAAACCCCACCTCACGATCCGGAGGTAAACTAGGTAGTTCTTCAGGAAACACATCCAGAAACTCGTTGACCACCCGAATATCCTCGAGTCTCAACACATCCCGCGGTGGTTCCTTTATGCAAGCTAGGTACCCCTGACAACCATCCAAGAGTAACCTCCTTGCCTGTAGTGCCGACAGAATCTGTGGCATCGAACGCACCCACGATCCCACAAATTCATACTCTTCCTCCCCAGGAGGTCTGAACACTACTACCTTCTTACGACAATCAATCACCGCATAGCTGGAGAACAACCAATCCATTCCCAGTATGACTTCGAAACCCGACATGTCGTATACTACAAGATTTGTCGGTAGCAGTCTCTCCTGAATCATAACTGAGCAGTTTCCTAACATCTTACTACAAATTGTTACACTCCTAATAGGCGTAGTCACCAACAAAATTTCATTCATCACAACAGATTCCGCTCCACACAATTTCACAAAACTAGTAGATATGAATGAATGGGTTGCCCCTGAATCAAATAAAACAACAGCTCTATTTGAAAGCAATAACATGGTACCTGTCACCACATTCCCAGTATGTTCTGCATCTGTTGGAGTAAGTGAATATACTCTTACTGGAGCTGTGGTTGCCTGGTAGTTCCCTCGAGGCATCTGATTACCCCCACGGTTCTGGCTCTGTGCAGGCATAATCTTCCTTTGTTCCTGACAGCTCTTCGCCATGTGGCCCGACTTTCCACAGTTGTAGTAGACACTCCAGAATGGCTGACATTCGCCATCGTGCCATTTACGACATTTGGCGCATGGTGCAGAGGATGGATCTCCCTTATAACTCAGCCGATCGGTGTTTTGCCGATAACTAGAGCTGTAATTCTTCTTTTTCTTCCACTTACTCTGCTGAGGACCATTCTGAGGACCAGAAGATACTAGCCTTTTCCCCTGAACTTGCACTATGTCATCTCCCTAAAGGTCAGTCTCAACTATGGTGGCTTTATCCACTAGGACAGAGAACTCACGGATCTGCAGCATCCCCACAAGATGACGGATGTATTTCCTCAGACCCCTCTCGAACTTCCGAGACTTCTCATGCTCATTCGGAACTAAGTATGGCGCAAATCGAGATAACTCAATATATCTGACAGCATACCTCTGCACCGTCAAAGTTCCCTACGTTAGGCTCGAAAACTCATCGGCCTTCGAATCCCGAGTGGAGACCGGAAAGTATCTCTCAAAAAACACCTCCTTGAAGCGGCCTCACATCATATCAGATGGACCAACTCTCTGCCCCTCAAGCAGGCTCACTGCCGTCCATCATCGCCCTGCCTCCCCAGTCAACTGGAAGGTAGCGTACAAGACCTTCTAATTCTCAGTGCAGTGGAGGAGTCCCAAAATCCTCTCGGTCTTCTCAATCTAGTCCTCCGCCACTATCGGATCAGGTCCTCCCGTAAATGTTAGAGGGTGCATGCGTGTGAACCTCTCGATGGTACACCCGACATCAGTAGGAGAGCTCTCGCGTTTCCTAACGCTCCGCCCAATCTCTCTGATCACCTGTCTCGCCAAACCGCGAGACACAAAAGGAGACTCATCGCTTGCCATCTCCTTGGAGCCACTCTTCAAGTTATTATCCTTGGGCGCCATTATGAAAACAGAATAAGAATCGGTTAGAATTCCTATATCGTACACAGTTAACACAATCATAGACCTAGTCATGTCAACTATTACTCTCATTGGTCTAAGCCTGTCCCGTCACACCGACACGAAAGTCGTCAATGGTCTGCCTTGCCTTTATTGGAATCAACATCCCAGGAAAAACACGGAATACCGTCGACAAATTCTGGTCTAGCAACAGAACAATCCTTAACCAACACTACCTATTTCCTACATCCTATACTTTTGTATGTACACATCAATACTCCTAACCAAGTCTACAAGATCTAACAACTTGGTTAGCTCGATACCAAACTGTCACGCCCGAACCCGGAAATGGGACCCGGGGGTGAATTTAAGTAACCTAACCTGTCTCTGTATCAATTTAAACATACATGATACAATACAAATAAGAGGGTCCGACCTCGTGGGGTACACAGTTGCCCTATATACATACTCATACCAATCCATACTCATCAGATACGCAGCGAAATACGGTCTTTTATACATAAACAAGATCATACCAGAGTCTATACAAATTAGGACATACATTCCCATAATTACAACACGTACCCCAGGTGTCTACAAACTATCCTGACAACCTGGATACCAAAACTCGTACCTAAAAGGTACTAGCAGTAGCTACTTACTGCTACCTGAATTACCTGAAAAACATTGTATGTACATTCAGGGTGAGACACCTCTCACTAAGGAAGAAAACAGTTTATATCAGTATATGACATAGTAGTATCATTTTACATACTTCATAACATTATACATGCGATGCAGTTTGAAACAATTCGTACAGTATCATACAATTCCATATAGTTCCAGTATTTCTAAAAAACCATTCCAGTTCATATGATACCAAAACATACATACATACATACATACATACGGTCAGTGTCGTCACACTAGTTCGCAACTACACAAGGTCACCTTGTCTCACAGCGATTACATTGCTACATACGCAACTACGTTGTGACGATCAAGGCCCAATAGTGATTACATTGCTCCATACGCAACTACACAATGTCACCTAGTCTCACATCGATTACATTGCTACACACGCAACTACAATGTGATGACTCAAGCCCAATAGTGATTACATTGTTACATACATAACTACACAAGGTCACCTAGTCTCACAGCGATTACATTGCTACACACGCAACTACAAAGCGACGAACTAGGCCCATAGTGATTATATTGCCACATACGCAACTATACAAGGTCATCTAGTCTCACCACGATTACATTGCCACATGCACAACTACGTTTCGACGACCTAGGCCCAATAGTGATTACATTGCTACATACGGTATAGAACACACCCTTCGGTGACCAGCCGGAACATACTGGTGATATTTCATACCCTAGATATAGAGTCAGCCACTCTCGCCCACGGTAGTTAACCGATACATGACTGTTTTACAAACCCCTGGAATCATTTTGGAATTCACGTCCCTATACATTTCAGCGTACGATAATTAGCCGCCACATAGCTGTTTTACAAATACCTGGAACAAATACATACAACCATACATACCACACTTATTTGGTTTACGGAAAATCATATCATTTACAATTTCAAGTATATAGTTTATGCAAATATGGATTACGATCACCTCAATAATACAGTTTTAACATAACCAACAGTTTTTCAAAAAAAATAGAGATGATACCCGAAATCTCCAATTTTTCTGAAAAACTGTAACTCGAAAATCCAGTATTTTACCTGATAGATTTCCCTAAATAAGTAGCCATAACATACATACGATCGTAACCTACAATCTTACCAATCCTGATTTCAAAAATAAACTGATATAAACATAATCCCCTTACTTTAACCCGAATTCCAATTACGAACTCTACGGTCCTTAAAACTACAAATCGAGACTCAAAAACCTACAAACCACAGTACAGTACATGTTTACAATCCGTATTATTACACATATATTGAATCAGAAACGAAAATCGAGCCTTACCTCGATTTTAGCCCAAAATCCAAAATCCTCCAAAATGAGATTCCGATCCGCTAGAAACGTAGAGAATCTTTCGCTGATCCTCATAGTAACCTTAGATTTATAAACCAGGTAACGATCGACAAACAAAACTAGAGAGAGAGAGTGTAGGGAGAGTTCTAGAGAGAGAGAGAGAGAGAGTATTTAGGAAACTTAGTCCCAAAGCAATCAAAATATCCCTTTATAGGACCTTTGACCTGGGTGATTTCGTCGATGAGATGGCATCCTCATTGACGAGGTCTTCAGAAATTTTTCGACGAGACAGCGATTTCGTCGACGAATCCTGATATTTCCAACTTTCCAGACCTATCGGCTTTTTCTCGTCGACAAGCCTCTGAATTTCATCGACGAGAATCCTTTTACCTTCGTCGATGAATTATGGCCTCGCCGACAAAGTCTGTTTAAATTCCATTTTTACCCCTCTTTTACATACTTAACCCCTATATCATGGTTCAGGTTCTTACATGTAGAGACCCGGAAAATAATAGCAATTAAATAATAGAGAGAAAGGGAGATAATGAGAGGAAAAGGAAAATCCAAAAAGGGACAAGGCAGGGTTCGTTGACGAATGCTCTAGTTTTGTTGACGAATGCCCTTGTTTGATTCGTGGACGAGTTTTAGTGTCTCATCGACGAAAATATATTGAGAGGGGAAATTTTCAAACCTTGGTTTGTCGACGAACTCATTACCTTCATCGATGAACTCCCATCTTTAGTTCATCGACAAGTCCACGTGTCTCATCAACGAAGCCACGTGGCCAGTCACCTATATATACATGAAAATCGGGTTTTTGGCAAGAAAAACAATTTCTCTTCTCTCTCTCTCTCTCTCTCTAGAATTCAGTTCCCCTCACTTCTCTATACCATTCTGGCCTCGATTTTTCTCGTTTTGACGATCAGAAGTTACCATGATGATTCCGAGAAAATTCTCTACAACTTAACTGGAGCAGAGTTTTAGTTTGAGAAGTTCAGGCACCATCCCAAAATTAATGTAAGTGGGTTATTTTAGGGTTTATATGGTTAGTAGACTTTTCAGAACCCAAATTTGGTGTTAGATGAAAGTACACTGAAGTTGAGTTGATTTAACTAGGATATTGTGATTTCAGGGTTTGGGTTTCCAAACATCACAGGCATAGGTTAAGGATCCCAGTGGGCGTTTTCTCAGAAACTCAGGTAACATTGATAAATAATTAGTAGTTTAGAATATTAAGGATAAAAGAGATATGTGAGCTTGGGGAAAAGGCGAGTATAATTATTATTCTAAGTTTGAGTTGATTGAATTAGGAAATGTACATTATTTCAGGGTTTTGGAGTTTGGTACGCTGTGGACGTAAGAATAAAGTTGGAGTCAGGCCTCCGAGTCAGTGAGGTAAGGGAAATATACTATGCCAGTTAAATCAGAAATTTTACTAGTAAAATGTAGTATATGTTTATGGGTTTTCAGAGTAAGAAATTATACAATTTTGCAGATTATAGTTAATGAGTTTTATTTATTTGTGTGACATGAGAAATATTGGTATAGTACAGAATTCTACATAGCTTTTATAGAATTACGATTATCTGGTTTTATATAATTATGATACACAGATTATACAGTTTTATTTATAAAGTTATGACTATTTAGTGTTTTATAGAATTATGATTTATGCAATTTATTCAGATATTACAATTTATTCAGATATACAGTTTTCATAATATAATGATATATAGACTATAGAACCATGATATACAGATATTATAGAACCATAACATACAGATTTATATATATATATATATATATATATGTCAATTTATTACAGCGTTATGGTTAACACAGTTTTACAAGAATCATGATTATTATAGTTTAACAGAATCATGGTAAACTAGTAAAATATATAACAATATTATATAGTATTAGACCTTGATGGATCAGATTAGATTATAGAGTACGGTACCGTAGCTATTACAGTCTAGAGTGTAATCACATATCTCAGATAGTGTGTGCATTTTATGAGTAGTCGATCGTGCCTTGGGAGAGATTGCAGACTTCCCGGTAGTTCGGGTTGAGGTGGCCGATCTGACAACAGAGGTTTCAATTGACTTATATTGATAGGCCAACCAATGTTAAGTCTTGCCTACGGGCCACACAACCCTGTCATGAGGGGTAAAATCATGACATACAGTTATCCATCCAAGGAAGTTTTCACAATTATGTATATTTATACAGATTTACAGAAAACACCAAATATACCTATAGATACTAAAAGTATGATTAAATAGAAAGTTCAAAAACAGTTGTATTTTAAATCACATAAGTGTGAGTTATAATGTATTTAATTTTACATGTTATCTCAGTTTCAGTTGATTAAAAGTATATTGTTCATGTAAACTTAATTGTCATACACTGGTAATAACATATTTCATCTTACTGAGAGTTGTCTCATCCTAGTAAATTAAATATTTCAGGTGATCTAGTTAGACGAGCTGATTAGACTTTGAGATAAAGGGGATATTTGTAGTGCCCTATCTGAAGGGTAAGTGTTAGAAAGATGTATTTTTGAGTAGATCTTAGGAAGGTTGGTGGATGCTGCTGGAGAGATGTATATATATATATTGAGAAAATACTAAATTCTGGTATCGTAATTATGGTTATATGATTTTATGTTTTTCGCTGCATAGGTATATTATCTTATGAACAAGGATTTCTCGGTGCCCATTTTGGGATCGAGATGTTATAGTAGATTTTCAGAGCGGTGTGATTTTGCAAATCAATTCTTATTATTAGCATTTTTCTACAGAAGTATTTTTTTAGGTAAATATTTATTCAAAAGTGATTTTAAATGATCTCTAAAACTAGATAATGGCCTAAAGAATAATGAACAAGTAAAATAAGTTTACATTATGTTAATAGGTACGAACATAAATAAGGGAAGAGTGGCTAGTTCCTTCCAATTAAAATGAATTAAACTATCTAGGATTAAACATTAGCTAAATAAATGAGATTATTTTAAGTGATTTAGTATTAAGTGTTGTCCTAACCAATTCCATTAAAAAATGATTTTAAGTGATTTCAAGGTACAAAAATAAAAATTAACTCTAAAACCAATACATGCTAAATTTTTAATGCTCTGATTTATATTATCGAATGACTTCTAATTAAACAAGCCAATTATTCCTCTCTTTACCACAAAATAAAGAAAGAGGAAAAAAAAAAAAGAGAAAATATATGAGGTGGCAGAGAATAAGTTAATAGAAGAAAGACAAAGATGAAGAAAATGAAGATAATAATAATAATAATAATAATAAGTTAATAAAAATATTTAAAGTTTAATCAAATCGCACTTTATCCCCTAAATAGTTTGAATAGTTCGAATCTTTAATTTTCAATTTTAATTCTAATAAAATCCCTAAACAATAACTTCAATTAAATAAACGAAACTCTAAAATATCAAACACACTTCAAAATTTAGGAAACAGAGTGTAACTCACACAAATTTCAAGAATTTATGATATAATTTCCTTTAATAATAAATAAATAAATAAAATACCAATCAAAGAGGAAAGAAAACAAAAACAAAAAACAAGACAAAACAAAACAAACCGTTTTGCTCCCGAAAAGCCAAAACATTTTTCTTTAACATGCGCTCTCCTGTTTTTCATATCCAACACATCATCACCATTCACCATATTCATCCAGAAGATTTTATGTTTCCGAATCAGGAATGGTGATAATTTGCCCATATTCTAATGGTTAAAAGAAGAATTTCTTGACACAAATCTAGGTACTAGACCTCCAAGGCCACTGGGTCCTGCCATGATATCTTCTTCTTCCCCACTTTCTTCCCGCTGAATAGGCAACTCTTTGGCATCTTCTCCACCAACAATGGCTCCCAATCTCCACCCTGCAACACACAAACACGTCAATCCTCCTTGTCCTCATTATGATTCTTAACTTTAAAAATATGAATTCGTTCCAATAGTTCGATTACCGGAGTTTGATTTATGTCCATCACCGGACATGGGTTTTCCACGGCAGCCTCATTATTGACACTGTACTTCCTCTTCTTTACTGGCAATTCACTATGTACGTCGGAATTTTGCCGTTGAACAACTTCTTGCTCTGCTTCAGGTTTTGGAGACTGGATCTTCAACAGGTATCGACGCCTTCGCCGCAAGAATCTAAATTTTAGCACATGAAAAAAAAAAAAAAACATTTAAGAACTTCTTTCTTTTTTATATGTAAGTGTATGAATCACCAATTCTTAGGCAATTCCTTTTTCTAATTGAAAGAAAAGAACAAGAACGCACCGGACTTCGGCCAGTAGGGTTTCTCTCGTTTGGTTCATTGCTTTGTGTTTTCTCTTCTTTGAAACAACATCCTGTTGAAGATTAACACAAATGCATCCAGGTATCAAAATCAAAACAAGAACTTACAAGATCTCGAACCCAAAAAGGATGTGTGTTTATGAAGATCATACGAATTTCTTTAAGAAAAAGGACCAACCTTTTTCAGCGATAAGTAATCTTCCAGTAGAGTTTGGTATTTGGATTTAGCCCTGGTTTCCTCATAAACCCTACGAAATTGATCCTCTGTTAAAACCCTTTTCATCTCTCTTCAAAATCACATGTCCACCAAGAAAACTCGCAGAGAGAACAGAACAGAGACCGAAAACAGAGTATAAACTATGAGGAGAGGGAAAGAGGGAAGCGGCAGAGACGGAAGGAAGTAGGAAAATTTTTATGTACGTGTAGCGAGAAAGAGGGTTGCGTGCATATTTTTCTCTGAAGTCCGAAACATGAGAACCTGAAAAGACCCATGTAGAAATTAGAATGGAGAATAGAGGCGAGGGATGGGAAGATGGATGGAGAGGTGTGATTGGTGGATAGGAAATTTGAAAGCGTATCTTTACGGGTATGATCCTTATCTCTGCGTCTTCCATTTTTGTTTCTCAAGCAATTTGAAGGTGGATGTTTCCTTCCGTTGAGTTTATCTCTCTCTCATCTTTTGACATTACCTATGAGAGAGAGAGAGAGGGGTGGGTTCCCTTCTTTCTTGCCGTGTGTTTTTGGAAGGTTTGGGTTTGGAGAAATGGTGGTGGATGCAGGAAAAGGCTAAAGTATGGTGCTGGCAATTGGGTTGCAGAGGATGAATCCTCTGTTATCATTGAATCTCAACCATTGAAAATTCTCAAAATTTTTAGTTTATTTAAAAATAAACTAATGTGTGTGCTCCATTACTCTTCATTTTTAAAAAATTTTTCAAAATTTTTAAAAAATTAAATAGTATAAGGACATTTTAAACTAGTTGTGGATAGTTATAAGGGTATTTTGAGATGATTATAAGTAGTTATAGAGATAAATTTGATATAATTATATGGGTATTTTGTTATAAATGGTGAGTAGTTAAAATAGTATTTTGAAATAATGATTCGTATATATATGAATAAATTTGAAATTTTTGAAAAAAAATGTCAGAGAGAATCCCTTTTATAGTATTAGAGATATAAATTTTTAATTAATTATTTTTATTGAAGTTATAATTTTTTAAAAAATAATTTTTTATTAAAAATTAGACAATGTTCACAAATTTTATAATATTTATATATATAAAAATTTAGTAAAATTATTTTATTTAATTTAAACTTTAAATAAAATTTAAAACTTTTTGTTATCTTCTTAACTCTTTATTATCCTCTAGAAATAATAAATTTTGAAATATGAAAAAATTTAAACAAATCTTTAACTTTTTAGTTCCAAATTATCTCTTAAAATTTAGCAAATTTAAAATTATGAGGCACCCACGTAGTGTGCCTCACAATTATTTATCTAAAATATCTATATATAAATATAATGCGGATTTGTTCACACACACACACACACACACATATATATATATATATATCAAGGATAATATTATAAATATTGACCTGAGATAATATTGTGAAGCATTTTTCATAATTACAGCTAGTATTCAAAAATAATTACTAACACAAGCTAAATAAAATTTTTATTTTTTATTTTTAAAAGATATCATTGAAATTTATTATTATTGTTATTGTAAGAGGGCAAGAAGAGTATTTATTGCTCTAGGAGAAACAGCATAGTAAAAATACAGAGAAAAGAAATATAATAATAATAATAATAATAATAATAATCTCAAATATAAAGAAAAAATGTTCCATTCAATAAATAGTTTACTTAATTTGATGTGCATACACATGCATATACAATATATAAATGGAAAATAATTAACATTTTGAATAGACCTCATAGAAATGGATCCACTACTCTTTATGCCAACCAAGAATGACAAAGAGGATACACATGACATATATTAAATGCTACCGTATATACACACTCACGCAGTCACACATGTAGCCATGTAGTTAATTATATGCGTTTTACTAGATAATAACAAACCAACAACATTGGTATTATTGTAATTTATAAGTTTTAGGATCAAGTTGCTATCATCACATTAATTTTTTGCGGAGTAAAGTTGAACCCCTTCTGGTGTATGCCAATTCTTGTGGCTATAATGGTTGAGTCAACATTGTTTCATATCATTTCGGGTCTTAGGCTCAAATGGACTTGGTTTGGTATGGTGCATCGTAGATTTAACTAAGTTTGCTAATTGAACTTCATTTCATGTCATTTTTAAGTCTTGGGCTCGACTATACCTAGTTTGGTATAATTTAGATTGATTTTGAGGGCCTAGAATCCAATTCCAATCAAGCTTGATTGGAGATACCAATATGGCATGAGTTTCAACACCATGGTTGAAGTCTTATGCCTTTTTAATTATACTTATGTATGGATCCTTTCTTGAATTTTGAAACTGAAGGCAAAGATCCGTCTGACTATTGAACTCCCCATCTTTTAAAATTTCACCATCCTTTTTACTATGCTGTGTCACCAATTGCTAATGTGTCTTTGTATGCTTTGCATTTTCGATTTTCCTCAAGTGCTACTAAATACTTACTCTCTCTCTCTCTCTCTCTCTCTCTCTCTCTCTCTCTCTCTCTCTCTCTCTCTCTCTCTCTCTCTCTCTTAACATTTAGAAGGTGGATTCGTCACCTCCTAAGTAGTTAGCTTTTCCACCATTGCATTGTTCGAACAACTTTAAAAGGTGTCACTGCTAATTAGCTAGCTAAGAGCAATAATGTTTTTAAGGTTGTTCATATTTCAAGGTTGGTGGTTTGCCACTCATCTTCAAATTGAACAACTTCTAATTTGTGTCAAAGCCAAAGTTGGCAGCTACATCAGGTATGCAACCTTTGCCTTCCCATCCCCTCTTCTCTCCGCCTCCCTCCCCCTTGGAAAAAACCAATTCACTAATAAATGTCAAAGTTGGCTTTGGATTTCATTTTTTAATTTATGATAATTAGCCACTAAAAAACAACGTTTAGTTTCATCCCAATAGTGACATTCTCCACAAAAAACTCACAACCAAAAATATATATAATTGTTGCAACCAAAAATTTGGTTGGATTAACTAGATCGATCACGATCTTGACCACCAATAAAAAATGAAGAAAAAAAAGGCTTGGAGAACCCAAGGTGTATTCTTGGGGGAATCACTTTAATGCCTAAGTTAAGGAATCTAGAAGGATTGTATGTTTACAACAATAAAATAATGGATGAGTATGAGATATCCTTACCTCTCTTACATGATCTCCTTTAAAGGCGTTATGGGTGTGCCCTCATTGATTTCCATTTTAATGGGTAGTTATTGTTGACGCTGGATTCTGGTCTTGGGGCATACCAATGGATGGAGAATTGTGTTAAGCATGACGATCCCCAAACAAGAAAGTTAAAATAAGGGGGGAGCAGACTCGAGAAAAAAAAAATCCAAAGTCACCACCATTATTATTATTTTTTTATAGGAAAAACAAAGGAAAAAAAATCTTAAAATGGTCAACGACACAAAGATCAAAGGTTTATGAGTGTTGGGAATGTGGCACATATTCAGAGCGGATTACATGTACCAGAGAGAGCTACGTGAAGCGAGGGACAATTGCATGAGAGGAGTTTACAGGTCTGAGGGAAAATCGTCGACAAATTAGGCCTTAACCATCGATGGTTTCAGGTAGTATGCAGAAGGTTTTTTTCTTAACACCAAACCATCGATGGTTTGGCTAAATCGTCGATGGTTACCGTCGGCGTAGATTACGTGATTTTAAATTGGGGGCTTGTAGATTGAACAAAAACGGAGGGATTTCCTACGGGGATTGATATAGATGTAGTTTAGATATACTAGAACACTTCTGTACGCATTGGGTTCATACTTAAACAATATTGTAACCCAAAGATTGTAGCTTTGACATTATTCATAGTGAAAACCGAAGTGCTACTCTCGTGGATGTAGGCTATTGCCGAACCACATAAATCTTGTGTGTTCTAGTTGTGTTTTTTATTCTTCTTATTATTGTTTGATTGCTTCTTGAGTATATTTCATCATTGAGTGATTGCATTAGTGTTTGTTGATTGTTTCATATTTGATTATCTACTTCCGCTGCACGTGTTCAAGTTGAACAAACGTCAACAAGTGGTTCTGAGCCATTGGTTCTACAATGGCTGGGGTCTCTTTGATTAAGTTTGACGTGAACATGTTTGACGGAACTCGTAATTTCGGGCTTTGGCAATGAAGGGTGAAAGATTAACTAGTGTAGCAAGGGATGGTGAAGACTTTGTATGGAAATAAGTTGGATGACATGAACGAAACAAGTTGGAAGGTTTGGGTTTGGAGTAATGGTGGTGGATGCAGGAAAAGGTTAAAGTATGGTGCTGGCAATTGGGTTGCAAAGGATAGATCCTCTGTTATCATTGAATATCAACCATTGAAAAATTTTAATATTTTTATAATATTTAAATATATACTAGCCGCACCCACTATGTGTGTGCTCCATTACTCTTTAATTTTTAAAAATTTTTAAAAAATATTTAAAAATTAAATTGTATAAGGTCTTTTTTTATTATCGGTCAAGGTAAATATATTGATCAAATCATATATACAAGATATACTGGGCATACCCAGGATAACAAGGGAAAACAAGTCCCTATCCAAAATATTACGAAAGAAATCCAGGCCACTAGACCATCCTAACAATTAGCAAGATGTTCCAAAACTAATAGGAGAACTGAAAGCATTAAAAATCATTAAACATATTAAATTTGTGATTTCTAGTTGCCAAGCATATTTTCTTCCTAGCTGATTGTATCCCATTACATTTGGCTTCTTTATGTAGCCATTTCAAGGTAGCTTTCAAGGCAGACATAGATCTTCTAATACGCAACCATTATTTAACTCTCTCCCACACTTCATTGGTAAAGCTGCATTTAAAGAATAAGTGCTCATTGGTTTCAATTTCTGAATTACACAGCACACACTGCAAGTTCACACCTTCTCCATGAATTATGTCATTTGTCAATAGCTTTCCCTTGATTCCCATCCATAATGTAAAAGCATGCTTGGGATACTTCCACATTCCCATACCTCTTTATACCACAGCACTGTACTCCTTTTATTTCTCTGAAAATTATATGCTTGCTGTGTTGACAGTTGACCCTCCACCACCCAGTTGTTTAACCAAGTTTCAGCATCTCTATAGTTTCCACAAATCTATACAATATGGTTTCTCAGCTACACCAGCTTTTTAAAGAAAGGAGAGTCATCACGTTTGGGAACTGCATCCCAAAAATTTGTATCCCTTAAGTAAATTTGATGAACCCATTTCGACCATAGTGAGTCTTTTTTACTTTGGATATTCCATAAAGTCCTAGAGAGCAAGGCTTTATTCCAAGCACTCAAATAAAAAATTCCCAAACCTCCATTTTTAGGAAGACAAATCTCTTTCCAAGCAACTGGGGATTTCTTCTTTCCTCCCCAAAGAAAGGATCTACACAATCTCACTACATGATCAATAACTGATTTTGGCATAGGAAAAATTGCCAAGCAGAAGCATTCAACCCCTTGGATAACAGAATTTATGAGTTCCAACTTCCCTGCATAAGAGATGGTATGATTTGGCCAGCCACTGAGTAGTTGTTTAAGGTCATTTTACAATAGTTGTGGATAGTTAGAGGGGTATTTTTAAATGATTATAAGTAGTTATAGGGATAAATTTGATATAATTATAAAGGTATTTTGGGATAATTGCGAGTAGTTAAAATAGTACTTTAAAATAATCATTCGTAGATATATGAATAAATTTGAAATTTTTGAAGAAAGATGTCAAAGGGAGAATCCCTTTATAGTATTAGAGATATACAAATTTTAATTAATTATTTTTATTAAAGTTAGAATTTAAACAAAATTTTAAATTTTTTATTAAAAATTAGACAATGTTCACAATTTTTATAGTATTTATATATAAAAATTTAGTAAAATTAGTTTATTTAATTCAAACTTTAAATAAAATTTAAAAAATCTTTGTTCACTTTTTTAGTCCGATCCTTGGTTTTGATAATGATAAACCGCAAGTTTTTTATGTGTGCATCCAGTGTTTGAGCAGACTTAATATGTTAGCGCACACATAAGGGAAATGATAGTGGAAGCTAGAAGACTTTGAACGAGCACATACTCCTGGCATATTTCGTGGGAATATGAAGAGCAAAAGAAAGAAGAAGAAAATTTTTATTGTAAATGCATTTATGTTTTTAATTTGGTCTGTAATAATACATTGTATGCATGATATGGATAAAAGCTCAGTGATGATCATAAACAAACCATAGGAAACCACATGACCTTAGGGATCACCCTTCGTTCGACTAAGGCCGGATTTTTAGGGTTAGTTAAAAAATCATAGATTGTCTTTAGGTCCCAAATTATCACATGAAGAGTCCCATATAACTTAGAAATAAAAATTATGTGAGAATGAGTGACTTTAAATGGAAATCTAGACTTGAATGCACAAGTTTAGTGTGTTCGGTCGACCGAACCTAAACACACATAGACCTTCGGTCGACCGAACCTCCCTAGGGTCAACTGTTGACCATTTGGTTGACTAATTTAAAAATGAACTCCAGCTGTCTGGTCGACCGAACTAGCACGTAAGAATTCCCAACGCCATGGTCGATCGAACCTCCAGTTATAAAATGACCTAATCGATCGAACCTATGAAATTGGTCAACCGAACTTAAGCTGGCTGACCAAATCTCGGAGGGTTCAAAATTGCCTTAATATGGTCGACCAAAACTTTAGTTCAAAAATGCCCCGATCGACCGAACGTAGTGTATGGTCGACCGAACCTCAAATCTAGTCAACTGAACCTCTCGGGTTGGCCAAATTTTTATCGCAATTAAACAGGGTTAATTTTTGTTAAACATGTTTAATCATTTTCAAAAATACCCAGCGTGTCCCCAACGATCATAAATTTCCAAGTCTATATATACCCCCACATAACTCAAAATTAGCAAGATGATTAGTTAGAAAATCGTCTCAAATTTTCATATCATATTTTCAGCTTCCTAAACTTGTTTTTCATCCTCTCTTTATTATTTATTTGAAAAATAATTTTTAAGAGAGTATTCTTTATCTTGGACATTTTATTTTTTACAAATCATATTACTTATACTCTTATATCTCATTCTTTTTAAAAATCATTATCTTGAGACAGTCTTTTTGTATTTGTGCTCACATTGATGTACATCATTTTGCAAGATCATTAGAAAGCAAAAAAAAAAAAAAAAAAATCCAGCTTCCTTTGAACAAGTTTTTTAAAATCTTTTGGGAAGAGATCTTTGGGTTGAATATTTGAAATATTCACTGCATACATTTTACTCAAAGATTTCGAAAAGTTATTTTGAGAAAAATCATCATTCTCACATTGAACTTATTTTCATATCATACGTGAGCGTATTTTGAGTTATAGTGTTGTACACATCTTCTTGTAATAGAATCATATCTGTTGTATTCCCAACGTATGGTTGGAAGAGGGAGACTTACCCTGTGAAAAGTTTCGGATTAGTTCAAACCCAATTAAGAGAACTAGGTACACCATCCTGATAAGGTGTTGTAAATGGTGTCACTCCACCCGTGAAGTGAGCAACTAGTGGAATCCTCTTACTTGTGATCTTGAGGCGGAGACGTAGGTAGTATTAGTCGAACCCGAATAACATATCGTGCGTCTACTGTTAATTTTCAGCACTTTATATTTCTGCACATGTATGTTATATTCGATAAATTGTGAATGTTGCGTATGATTTAATTTTCGCATATTACTTTTATCTGCGCAATTGGTATATGCTTAAAAAGACCCTATGTTGTGAAATACTACTTATATCTGGTTAAAGGTGGGAAGAAGTTTAAAATTCCAATTCACCCCCTTCTTGGGAATACACAAATTCCAATACTCTTTATTATCTTCTTAACTCTTTATTATCCTTTAAAAATAATAAATTTTGAAATATAAAAAAATTTAAACAAATCTTTAACTTTTTAGTTCCTAATTATCTCTTAAATTTAGCAAATTTTAAATTATGAGGCACACACGTAGTGTGCCTCACAATTATTTATCTAAAATATCTATACATAAATATAATACAGATTTGTTAATATATATATATATATGTGTGTGTGTGTGTGTGTGTGTGTGTGTTTGTGTGTGTGTGTGTCTGTCTTACAAGGATAATATTATAAATACATGAGATAATATTGTGAAACATTTTTTTTCATAATTACAGCTAGTACTCAAAAATAATTACTAGCACAATCTAAATAAAATTTTTATTCTTTATTTTTTTAAAACTATTGTTGAAATTTATTATTATTGTTATTGTAAGAAGGCAGGAAGAGTATTTATTGCTCTAGGAAAAACAATATAGTAAAAATACAGAGAAAAGAAAGATGATGATTAATAATAATAATAATAATAATAATAATAACAATAATAATAATAATAATACTAATAATAAATAAATAAATAAATAAATATTATTATTATTATTATTATTATTATTATTCAATTCTATACTCAAATATAAAGGAGAAATGTTCCATTCAATTAATAGTTTACTTAATTTGATGTTCATACACATGCATATACAATATATAAATGGAAAATAATTAACATTCTGTTGAGCAAATATACAAGAGTGGACCTTGTAGAAATAGGTCCACATGACATATATTAAATGCTACCATATATACACACTAACACATGTGATACATGCACGCATGCTATTAATTATACGCGTTTTAGTAGATAATAACAAACGAATAACATTGGTATTATTGTAATTCATAGATCGTAGGATCAAGTTGGTAGCATCGCATTAATTTTTTGTGTAAAGTTGAACTACTTCTGGTGTATGCCAATTCTTGTAACTACAATGGTGGAGTCAACATCGTTTCATATCATTTTCAGGTATTAGGCTCAAATAGACTTGGTTTAGTATAGTGCATCCTAGTTCTAACTAAGTTTTCTAATTGAATTTCATTTCATGTCATTTTCAAGTCTTGGGCTCAACTAGACCTAGTTTGGTATAGTTTAGAATGATTTTGAGGGCCTAGGATCCAATTCCAATCAAACTTAATTGGAGATACCAATATGACACAATTTTCAACACCATGGTTGAATTCTTATGCCTTCTTAATTATACTTATGCACGGATGCTTTCTTGAATGTTGAAACAAAAGGCAAAGCTCCATCAAACTATTGAACTGCCCCTTTTTTGAAATTTCACCATCCTTTTTACTGTGCAGGGTCACCATTTCACTACAAAAAAAACTTAGTTTTTAGTGAAAAAAGTATTAGTGACGGTTTGAAATTCGTCACTAAAAGCGCATATTAGTGACGGTTTTTAAACACCGTCACTAATAGTGTACGTATTAGTGACTTTTTTGACAACCGTCACTAATACGGAACTTTTAGTGATAAATTTTAAATCGTTACTAATATCTTTATCACTAAAAACTAGTTTTCCAACTCAAACTATCATAGGAAACCACCTTTTGCGCTGAAATTATCTCGAAAAAAATATTAGCAATTTTTTTTGGGGTATTAGTGACGATTTCATTGTGTCACTAAAACACTTTATTAGTGACGGTTATTTACCCGTCACTAATAGTGTTGTATTAGTAATGGTTCCATAAACGTTTATTAATAACGCATTTCTTGACCGAAAAAGTGAACAATAGTAGTAACGATTTATAAGAACCGTTACGAATAGCCTACTATTAGCGACAATTTATGAAAACGGTCACTAATAGTCATGTATTAGTGAACCGTCACTAATAATGCATTTGTTGACCAAGAAAAGTCAATAATATTAGTGACGGTTTATAAGAACTGTTACTAATATCCTATTATTTGCGATGGTTTATGAAAATCATCACTAATAGTCTTGTATTAGTAACAGTTTATGGAACCGTCACTAATAATACATTTGTTGATCAGAAAAAAATCAACAATATTAGTGACGGTTTATAAGAACTGTTACTAATATCCTATTATTAGCAACAGTTAATGAAAACAGTCACTAATAGTCTTGTATTAGTAACGGTTTACAGAACCAACACTAATAATGCATTTGTTGATCGGGAAAAAGTCAACAATATTAGTGATGATTTATGAGAACCGTTACTAATAGCCTATTATTAGCAATGATTTTTTCCAACCATCATTAATAGTCTATTATTAGCGACGAGTTTTTTAATCCGTCACTAATAGTTTTGTATTAGTCTTGTATCTGTGGTGAAGTTTGAGAGATCTTTTGAAACTGCTCATCACAGTAAAAAAGAATGTGATGCACGAAAGAAACAGTTTGGTTCAAATATCTATTACAATTCAAAAGGGTTGGTCATTCGAAGACTGGCTTCGTAACAGTGAACAGATAAAAACATTTGCTAATATTGTGCAGGAAGCAAAACGGGATAGAAATAATGTTTTGGCCGCTCGTGTAGCCAGTCTGATTGACACCACAAAATCGTCACTAGCTAAAAATTAATATGCATTTGCATGTTGATGGGCAGTGGGGAAACTGACCTAGCTAGCTGATGAGTCAGACCAAACATGTTGCTGTTGAACCAGCAATACCCATATCTCAAAGGGTCGGTTAGTCGGAGACTGGATTCGTAATAGTAGACAGATAAAAATAGTTGTTAATATTGTGCAGGAAGCAAAACAAGATAGAAATAATGTTGTGGCACTCGTGTAGTCAATCTAACTGACACCACAAAACCATCACTGGCTAATAATTAAAATGCATTGCATGTTGACGGGAGCGGGGAAACTAACTTAATTGATGAGTCAGACCAAACACGTCACCCTATTGAACCAACAATACACATATCTCAAAGGGTCGGTCAGTCGGAGACTAGATACGTAATAGTGGACAGATAAAAACAATTGTTGATATTGTGCAGGAAGCAAAACAAGATAGAAATAATATTGTGGCAACTCGCGTAGCCAGTCTGATTGATGACACAAAATCGTCCCTAATAATTAATATGCATTTGCATGTTGATGGATGGCAAGGAAACAAACCTAGCTAGTTGATGAGTCAGACCAAACACATCCCCTTGTTGAACTAGCAATACCCATATCTCAAAGCGCCAGACACTAGACGCAATTCTCCTAAAGTGCACTGGATACGCACCATGCGCAATAACCTCTGTTGTTCGATCAGGACTATTCCTACACATGGCTTAATGAAAAAAACAATGCATAATTCGCCCCGAGCGCACTTTAGTCAGCTTAAAGACTTCCAATAAGCTTCTCTGCAGATAGAATGCTACATTTGCTTTCTTTGCTTTTGTTTTATGGGAAAGCCCCCTGAAGCCTCTCTCTCTCTCTCTCTCTCTCTCTCTCTCTCTCTCTCTCTCTCTCTCTCTCTCTCTCTCTCTCTCTCTCTCTATGTTATGCTAATACCCATTTAGAACAGAGTCTCTGCAGAGCTCCGATAAGGTTGGCATGCGTACTAGCTTATTAATGAGTGTATGTATGTGAATATGTATGTTTTAGTGCCCCATGTTCTGCTAATAGCCTAATACTTATTTGATGAGAGAGGTTGAATAGACATATGCATTAGTTAATGATGCAGAGTTTACTGTTGGATTGGTTCATGATTAATTATACATATATTTATTATCATTTTTAAAAGTTGTGTATAATTGTTTTCATCCTTGTTGTTATCATTTTTTTATTAATGAAAAAAAAACCTGTGATGCACAAAAGGGGACAAATATAAATATGAAAAATTTAGGTAGAATATTAGTGACGGTTCCTACAAACTATCACTAATAGTCCATTATTAGTGATAGCTCTTACAAACCATCACTAATAGTCCAATATTAGTGACGGTTTATTACAACCATTACTAATAGTTTTTTTCTTTATTAACAAAAGTATATAAACAATTTTTAACTATTAGTGGCAGTTTGTTAGAGTATTAGTGATGGTTTCAAAACCGTCACTAATGCTAAAAAATGTTAAAATCGTAACCCGCACGGATTTCCCCCATTTCCTCCCTTCTTTTCTTTCCTCTTCCCTCCTCCTCCCTGTGTGTCGACACTCCTCCCACCCCCACCCCTAGCCGCAGGAGCGAGCCTTTCCTCCTCCCTCCTTCTCCTCCCTGTGCGCATCTCTCTGACCACCTTCTGCCATTCTTTTCTCCTCCCACCGCCACCGCTTGCATGACTCGCTCTAGCCACCACCACTGCTGAGCTTCCCTTCCTAGGTTCGTCTTCTTTCTTCTTCTTCTTCTTCTTCTACAAATGGTTGTGCGCATGTGCGTGTGTGAGTGTGTGCGCGCGTGCATGTGTCTTGTGTGTGTGAGTGTGTGACAGTGTGAAAGAGAGATAGTGAAGACACTTTAACAAGTTTAATGAAAACCAAAATAAAAGATTGAACTTGGAAGTGATAAATGAGCAGAAGACTAAAAATAGGAGATTTATTCACAAAATTAAATTCCCTGAAATTAAAATGACATTAAAAAAGATAAAATCGGGAAATCTATATGATCGGATAAAATAGCAATTGAAGTTTGGGAATGTTTAGGGGATAAAGGAAATATTTGATTAATTAATTTATTCAACACTACTATAAAAATTAGGAAAATGACAAAAGAATGAAGGAAAAGTGCATTAGCACCTTTGTACAAAAACAAAGGAGATGTTCAAAACTATGACAACTATTGTGGAATTAAGATTATGAGTCATACAATGAAATTATGGGAAAGGATAATTGAACATAGAATAAAAATATAAAAAAAAATTCATAAAATCAATATGGTTTTATGCTTGGGAGATAAAAAACAAAAGTTATTTATCTTTTAAGAATTTTAAAGGAAAAAGATTAGGGAAAAGAAGAAGGACTTGCATATGATTTTTATTAATCTAGAGAAAGTATATGATAAAATACCTAGGGAAGTTCTTAGGTAGGTTTAAGAAAAGAAAGGAGTTTGTAGTAGATATACTAAGACCATTAAAGATATGTATGATAGGATCGTGACTAGTGTTAGGATTATAGGAGGGAAATCTAAAGATTTTCCAATCACAATAGGTATACATCAAGGTTCTACTTTGAATCCTTGTCCTTTTTTACTTTAGTAATTGATGAACTTATTAGGAATATCCAAAATGAGATCCCTTGGTATATGTTGCGTGTAGATGATATCGTGATGATTGATGATTGTAGGAGTGGAGTGGAATCTAAGCTAGAATTTTGGAGAGCTATATTAGAGTCTAAAGGGTTTAAGATAAGTAGAAATATGACAAAATATATGAAATGTAATTTCAGTAATGTAAGGAGTAGCAACAAAAAGAAGATTAGACTTGATAATCAAAAGATTAATATCACTAATAGATTTTGATATATTAAATCTATTTTGCAAGCGGAAGCGGAAATTGAAGAAGATATAGTTCGTAGATTTCAACAAGTTGGGTAAAATAGAGGAGTGTCTCAGGTATGTTGTGTGATCATAGAATACTCTTAGAATTAAAAGGAAAGTTTTATAAGATGACTATAAGGCCAACTATGCTTTTATGATTCAAAATGTTGGGCAACTAAGAAATAACATGTAAAAAAAAAAGTAAAAGAGTTTGAATAGGTGGATAAGTGGTATAACACACTAAAAAAAAGCTTGTTTTTAATGACGAAAGTATTAGTGACGGTTTGAATTTCATCACTAAAAATGCACTATTAGTGACGATTTGCACAAATAGTCACTAATAGTGTAATTATTTGTCACGCCCGCATTTTCTACCATTTTTTTTTCTATAAAATTAAACTTGCTCAGATACAATAATAATAATAATGTTGTCATCATAACAACTTTATACTAGACTGTAAAACCTGTGTAAAACACTATACATAGTTCCTGTAGCAAATGCACTATAATAACTTGGGTTGCCTAAAGTGGCACTAGGTACAATAGTCCTTAAATAGCCATAAAACTCAGTGGAAACATCTATATACATACACATCCAGTAGCAATACTAGAGTTCTTGTTGGCCTAACTAGACTTTTCAACCTTGTTTTGATGATAACAAATGAAGATGTTTTAACATGTGTTTTTGAGTGACTTTATTTCAGGGTTTAAGAAAGAGAATGTGTTAAAAGATTATATTTCAAAGAAGTATGATCATATAAAGCTTAAATGACATGAATTCAAAGACTAAAACTTGAAGATAATGAGAGCATGGATATTAAAGAGAACTCAATGAAAAGCTCAAAGTATCTTAAAGCTTAAAGACTAGTAGCAGATCAAAGCATGAAGACTTGAGTGTTTAAGAATGACAAATGACTTAGAATTCTTTATCTAAGTGCTTTAATATTTAAATATCTTTTGAAATATTATTGAAGCTCTTTAGGGGAAATAAATGGACTTAGAGACCTATTTTAAAATCTTGGAAAATATTTAATGAAAGATCAAAGCAAGAGAGCAAAACTAAATTTGAAAACCAAAAATAAAAAAGTAGAAAAAGGACTAGTTAGCTGATTGACCAGAAATACACTGGGTTTACTCAGACGACTGACAAAAAATCAACAACTAAGTTAATTGCCCAGCCGACTAATACAATGGACTAAAATCACTCAGCCAATTGACAATGGCTAGCCGATTGACAATTATTCAGGATTAATTTTTGGTGGATAGAAGGGTGTCAGCCGCCTATTCAGGTGGATGACTCCACGAGATTTAAAATTTTTGAACTTAACGGGAAATTTCTAAAAATTGGTTTTTGAAATATGAACTTATAAAAACTTGGAGGACACTCCAAGTAACTTAGGGAACAAAGAAACCAATTCTAAAAAAGCCTATAAATACTTCCTTAATCTTAAGAAATTATAACTAAGGCAATTACATAGCACACTTGCATTCAATCTCTTAATCTCTCTCAAAGTTCTATATTGCTCATACTTTTACTAGAGGGAAATCATCTGAATTGCTGCTAAACATCAACTAAGGTTCTCATACTGAGTTTTCTCAATCACAAGGAACCTTTGGTGAATTCTACACTTGAGCTTCAATTCTGTTTCTTATTGGTATTTAAATTGTTGAAGTACCTAGAGTTGAATTTGTACTAATCTACTTTGTTTTGAGAGTGCTTTTGTACGCAGTGATTACTTCATAGCTTTTGTAGTTCTTGGACGATTCAAGGTGTTCGGATTGTTGGCTAAGTGAGGGGATATCGCTTAGAGAGGCGGGCTCTAGCCTAATTGAAGGAGTGATCGAACAAGGGTATATTGTTTGGAGAGGCGGGCTCTAGCTTAATCAAAGGAGTGTGTAAATGGTGTTGTTACGCCCAGAAAAGGAACTGGTTTTGGTGAATCCTTTGGTGGTTTGCCAAAGGCGAGGACGTAGGCTGGGTATAAGCCGAACTTAGTAAAAATCCCGATCTCATTCTCTCTTTCCCTTACTCTCTTTACTTATAGCATATATGAACTGTGTGGATGTTTTAAATTCCTTAATCTTAAACACTATGTGAATTTGATATTAAGTAAGCTTAAGCTTAATTTGTTTTTGGGATTGCGGAAACCGAAAGGGAGAGTGTTGGTTGATCCATTCTTTGAGGAAATCGTAAGAGAGTACATTGATTGGTGAAACACTCAAAGACTTTTTAAACTGAAAGTTTATTTAATGTCTAAGCTTTTAGAAAGAGTATTGGATTTTATATTGCACCTCATTTTAAGAAAGCAAATTCATTAACTATAGGGTTGCAAACAAACACAAGCTGAATCTTCTATCTTAGTTTGAATATTGTGGATGATTGGAAAATTGATTGTTTTTGATTGATTGGTTAAGTACTTTGTTGGTTGTGGATTGAATTTTGTTTTCAAGTATTTATTATTTGAATAAATCGACAAGAAATAAAGAATTCATTAAAAAGAAGTTAAGGATTCTTGAAAAGAATTAAAATAAAAATTTTAAATCAAATTCACCCCCCTCTTGAGACTACACCTTAGTTTTTAATTGGTATGAGAGCCTAGTTATAGTAAATCTAAACAAGAAGCTATAAAAAGATCGAATGACACACATAAGAGTAGCTCCCTTTGAAGAGGGTCAATCCTCAACTCAACCGCCAATCTTTTGTGGACATAACTATACTTTTTGGAAAAAACAAATGCAAATCTATCTTCAACATATAGATTGGAAAGTTTGGGAAGTTGTCATGGATGGAGATCTAATTCCTACCAAAATAGTGGATGGAAAATAAATTCTTAAAGAAAAAAAAGGATATGACTGATATAGACTACAAAATGCTTCAAATAAATTTAAGTGTCATAAATGCCTTGTATTGTGCTCTAAAAGCTAATGAATTCAATAGAGTCATGACTTGCAGATCGGTCAAGGAAATATGGGACAAGTTAGAAGTAACTTACGAAGGCACTATAGATGTTAGGGATAATAGGATTGATATGCTTACAAGTGAATATGAAACTTTTAAGATGAACCCAGATAAATCTATAACTAGCATGTACACTAGGTTCACTAGCATAATAAATTCCCTAAATGCCTTAGGAAAAACATACACTACTTATGAAATGATTAGAAAAATACTTAGAATTCTTCCACCTATATAGGAATCTAAAGCCACTGTAATAATTGAGGGAAGAAATTTGAAAAATACCTCCTTAGATGAGCTTATAGGTTCTCTCCTCACATACAACTTGACAATGGATGAAATGAGTGGAAAAACCAAAGCCCAAGAATCAATAATCTTTAAAGCCTCAAAAGAAAACTCTAGTAGTGAATAAGAGATGGATGAAGATGAGCTAGCCTTCATATCTAAGAAACTTGGAAAAATCCTTAGAAGGAAAAACAAATTCAAAAGAAGAAACCAAAACTCTGAATCAGAAGAAGAAGAAATTAGTAAAAAGAAATCTAAAAATAAAACTCCTACATGTTATAATTGCAACAAAGTTGGACATATAAAACCGGAATGTCCACTACTTAACAAAGAATCTAAGAAGAAAAACAAAAAAGCCATAAAAGCCACTATTTGGGATGGTACAAGTAGTTCAGAATGTGAATCAAGTGACCAAGAGGTTGCTTACACTTGCTTTTTGGTATGGGACGATGAGGGAAGCTCCTCATCCAAATCGGTTAATGATTATAGTAGTGATGAATCAAATGATAAGAGCATGCCATCTTATGAAGAACTTCAAAATGATTTATTCAAAGTACATAAGATGCTAATCAAAGTAACTAAACAAAACACATCGTTGAAAAACAAGAATGATGGAATAATGAAAGAGCAAGAATCAATTAAGATTGCTGAAAATAATTAAAGATTCAAAACTCAAGTAAATAGAAAATAAGTATGAAGCTGCAATAAATGAATTAGAAACTAAAAATCTTGCTGAAAAAGAAAAAGACCTGAAAATCAAGAAGTTAGAAAGTAAGAAAGAAAAGATGATAGAAGATCTTCGATCCCTATCCTCTATGGAATATGAGAAAGACATATATTTCTGAATTAGAGGATAAAATCAGAAAATTATCTCAAGAATTAGAGAAATCACAAAAGAAGGTTGATGACAAGAAAAGTATTGAGATAATGATCTCAAAAATCAAATTAAAGATAAAGAAAAAATCATTTACAACTTCACAAAAGGAAAGGAAAACTTTGACAAAATGATAGGCTCATAAAGGATAACCTTAAATAAAGAAGGCATTGGATTTAATGAGGTTGAAAATAAAAAGAAAAAAAAAAATCTTTACATGAGTTATTTTTCAAAAGCATCCAAGATTATGCTAGCACATCTTCTAATGCCTACACTAACACCATATGCTATCAATGTAAGAAAAAGAGACATATAAAGTTTGAATGTCCATTTAAAAGAAAGGGTGTGAAGATTAAACAAGTTTGGAGGATTAAAGAAATATCCCTTGTTAAACCATCCAGACCTAAGAAAATATGGGTACCAAAAATGAAATACTAAATTCTTCAACTTCAGTTGATATTAAATTTATGGAACATCATACAAATATATTGAATAAATTGAAATAGAGAATAAGGATAAAATTATTCAAGTTTATCTTATTGAGACTCATGAAAATTGTTGGCCTCAAATCAATGAATGAATCATACAAGGCATAAAATAGAAAGTAGTAGGATACATGAAGTTTGGTTGTTTAAATGAAGTCAAAAGAAAAGAAAATATGAAGCAAATTTAGTTTATTGATAAAGAAGAGAGCTTGGCCTATTGCACAGTAGAACAATTGAGTAAAAAGACAAAATTTAAGAAAAGTTAAATAGTCAGCTGACTGAGTATAGGCCCAGCCGATTGACTGAACAAATATATAAGAATTAGCATTGCAGTGAGCCGCCTGACCCAAGACTCAGCTGACTGACTAAGCTGTGGTTTTTGAAATAGAGAGCAGTCGGCCAACTGACCCTGCAGCCAGCCGACTAACTGACGGAAAAACCCTAGCTTCATTTATAAAAACTCGAGTCATTCGAGTTGTCAGCCAACTAACCTAGGGTTTCTACTCTCCCTTGCTCTCGTCCTCTTCCTTTCCCCAGCTCCTTCTCCTCCATAAATCACCAAACCCTATCTTCCATTTCCAAAATCCATCACTACCACCTTCTTTTTTTCATAGAAAAAGCTCCACAATGCCGAGGATCAAATCTGTTGGAAGTAAGAAACCTTCCACCTTTTCTCAACCCACTGAAGATCCGTCCCTAAAGATGACTTGTAGCTCCACACGCCAAAATTTTTTTATCACAATCATCTAAGTATGACGAAACCAATCCTAGGTAAAGTCCTTGATACTTCCTTTTTCACTTCTAATTTCCCACAAATTATTTCTTTATTCGAAGCCCTAGGATAGAAAATTTTTTGTTGGCCTTACAAGGATTAACATCCTATTTTGATGTTAATAAACAAGTGGAACTTAACATATTTGATTGAGTGATGATATTTCAGATCTCACATATGTGAAAGCAAGGTCAAGTAATCACGAGGATCAATTGAAGCTTATATTTCAAAGGAACATGATCATATGAAGCTTAAAGAATACTTAAAGGAACAGATGATATATTAAAGCTTGATGACTATGAGAGGATGAACTTGATATGAAAGCTTGAAGAAATGATGGACTCAAAGCATGGACGTGCATGAAGACTTCAAGAGATGAAGGATTTAGAATCTTAAGGAAATTTCATGTAAGTACTTCAAATAAATTCAATATGGATGCATGAAACTCTTAGGATTAATTACTTGGACCTAAATAACTTTTAACATACTTGGAAAATATTTTTATAAGGTCAGAAGTTGTTTCAAAAAGGTTAAAATTGTTTTTGGAATGAAAAACACTAAAATGAGATTTTTCCAAATTATGTTAATTTTTATACATTTGTATTGATGAACATTTTTATCTATCCAAAACTCATTATTTTAAAAAGTGTTCAACATGAAAGTTGTAGGATTTTATCTTAACTTTCTTTTGAAACCAAGAACATTAAATTTAGAGCTATATAAAAAAAAGTAATGACCAAAATACAGAAGGGTCGTCAAAGCTGTCAGCAACACAGTAAAGTTGTCCAGTTAGTCAGCTGACCAGAATGAACTGTGTGCAGTCAGCCGACTGACCAGTTAACATAACTGATGTTTGGGAGACAAAAAGCACCCAGTCACCTGTCCAGTCGATTGACCCTGTATAAACAACCTCCCAGTCACTTGGTCAGCCAACTAATCCTACGAAAATTTAAATTTTGACCTCCAACGGGAAAATTCTAAACGTTAGTTTTTTAAATCTAAATGTTATGAAAACTTGGGGAATACTCCAAGTCACTTAGGGATCAAGTAACATACTTTTTCAAGTTTATAAATAAGCCTTAAATATCATTGAATGAACTAAGAACTAAGAACAAAATCAGCACTCAATACTCACTCAATTGTTCTCATCATTCAAAGGCTCTCAAGCTCACATATTGTGCACGAATTCAATTGAGTTTTTGCTGATCTTCTTCCATTGGAATTGTGATACAAATTCTAAATCTTTCAATCATTGAAAGAATTAATTGGTAATATACTTCCTTGAACTTCAAGTTAAAATTCCATATTGTTATTTACTTTGAAGTATACTAGTTTGTAAATTGTACTAATCGGCTCTTTGTGTGAGCACTCTTTGTACACATCTATTGGTTGTATATTTTGTAGTTCTTCGATGGTTTGAGGTGCTCGGATCGTTGGCTAAGCAAGTGGATATTTCTTAGAGAGGCGAGCTCAAGCCTAATTAAGGAGTGACCGAATGAGGGGACATCATTTGGAGAAGCGGACTCTAGCCTACTGAAGGAGTGTGTAAAGGTTTTGTTCCACCCGGTAAAGGAACTACGATAGTGGAACCCTTTGGTGGTTTGCGAAGGGCGAGGACGTAGGCTGTGTTGAAGCCGAACCTTGTAAAATTTTGTGTTCCTCCCTCTATCACTTACTCTTTACTTTCAGTACATATACAATTGCGTGGATGGTTTAATTGATAAACATACAAACTACGTAATTTGGAAGTTAAATAAACTTAAGGTTCAATTTTGATATGGGATTGCGGAAACCGAAAGAGAGTACATTGGTTAAACCTTACTTTGCGGAAACCATATGAGAGTACATTACTTGGTTAAACATCCAAAGATAAATTTAGCAAGAGTTTATTTGAATTCTAAATATTTGGAAAGAGTGATTGGTTTTCTATTGAACATCATATTGAAGAAGCAAATTCATTAATACAGGGTTTGATTCAAATTCACTACGGAGCTACAAACCAAACAAAAACTGAAAGTTAAATTGTTTAAAGTTTGATATTGATTGGAGTGTGTTTATATTCCATGAGTATTGAATCTTGAATGCTTTCATCAATCTAAATAGTGATGCAGTTATCTTAATCTTGACTTGATGTTTTGCTTTCCAATTGTGTTTGATTGGTTTGGATAGTGTGGTTGAAAATTGGATGTTTAATTAGTTGTGTTGTTGATTGTATAAAAGAAACCAAGTTATTGTGTGTTTGACAAATTAAACAAACAAGTCAAAGAATTGGTTAAACAATAAAAGAAGTTAAGTATTCTTAAAAGGAATTAAAAGAAAGCTTTTAAAATCCCAATTCACCCCCCTCTTGGGAAGCTATCCTAATTTCAATTGGTATTAGAGCGGAGTTATAGAAAATCTTAATTAGTAGCTATAAAAAGATCTAAATGGCTAACTTAGGCGTAGCTCCCTTTAGAGAGGGATAATCTTCAAGTAGGCCACCAATCTTTTGTGGTTTGAACTATACCTTTTGGAAAAAGAGAATGCAAATATATCTTCAGACTATGAATTGAAAAGCTTGGGAGGTTGTCATGGAAGGTGACCAAATTCCCGCTAAGATAGTTGATGGAAAACAAGTCCCTAAGGAGAAAATTGATATGACAGACTTAGACTATAAGATGCTACAAGTAAATTCTAGTGCCATGAATGTTCTATATTGTACTTTAGGTGCCAATGAATTTAATAAAATAATGGCTTGCAAATCAGCTAAGGAGATATGAGACAAATTAGAAGTAACATATGAAGGAACTATAGATGTTAGGGATAATAGGATCAATATGCTTACAAGTGAATATGAAGCCTTTAGGATGAACCCGGATGAATCCATAACTAATATGTTTACTAAGTTCACTCACATAATAAATTCCCTAAATGCACTAGGAAAAGCCTACGCTACTTATGAGATGATAAGGAAAATTCTTAGAGGGTTGCCAACTATATGGGAACCAAAAGCCACTGCCATAACAGAAGGAAGAAATCTGAAAACCACTTCCTTAGATGAATTTATAGGTTCTTTCCTCACATATGAAATAGCAATAAATGAAAAGAATGAAAAAACCAAAGCCCAAGAATCAATAGCCTTTAAAGCCTTAAAAGAAAACTCAAGTAGTGAAATGGATGAAGATGAGGAAGCCTTCATATCTAAAAAGTTAGCAAGGATACTAAGAAGGAGAAACAAATTTAAAAGAAGAAACCAAGACTCCGAATCAGATGAAGAAGGAGAAGAAATCAGCAAAAAGAAATCTAAAAGTAAAACTCTTACATGCTATAATTGCAACAAAGCTGGACATTTAAAATTGGAATGTCCTCTACTTAAGAAAAAGTCTAAGAAGAAAAAGAAAAAGGCCATGAAAGCCACTACTTGGGATAGTACAAGTAGTTCGAAATGTGAATCAAGTGGTCAAGAGGTCGCTTATACTTGCTTTATGGCTTGGAACGAAGAGGAAAGCTCTACAGCCAAAACCTTAGATAATTCTTGTAGTAATTCATCTAGTGAATCCAATGATGAGGGTATGCCAACTTATGATGAACTACAAAATGATCTATTCAAAGTACATAAGATGCTTATCAAAGTAAATAAACAAAATGTTTCATTGAAGAATAAGAATGAAGGATTAATGAAAGAGTTAGAATCCCTCAGAAATGCTGAAAGAGAAAAGGATTTAAGGATCAAAAAAATAGAAAATAAGTATGAAGCTGCAATAAAAGAAATAGAAGTTAAAACTCTTGCTGAAAAAGAAAACGACTTGAAAATCAAGAAATTAGAAAGCAAGAATAAACAAATGATAGAAGACCTTCGATCCTTATCCTCTATGGTATATGAGAAAGATGTGTATATTTCTGAATTAGAGGATATAATTAGAAAATTATCTCTAGAGTTAGAGAAATCATTAAAGAAAGTTGACAACAAGAAAGAGATGGAGGTAAACGATCTCAAAAGTCAAATAAAAGATAAAGATAAGATCATTTATAGCTTCACTAAAGGAAAAGAAAATCTTGATAAGATGATTGGTTCACAAAGAATGTCATTAAACAAAGAAGGCATTGGTTTCAATGGAGTTAAAAATAAAAGGAAAAAGAATCTGTACATGGGATATTTCTCAAAAGGATCCAAAGACTATGCAAACATGTCTTCTGATGCCTACACTAACATCATATGCTATCAATGTAAAAAAAAAAGGGCATATAAAGTTTGAATGTCCATTTAAAAGAAAGGGTGTTAAAACAAATCAAGTATGGAAGATAAAAGAAACATCCCTTGTGAAACCTACTGGACCCAAAAAGGTATGGGTACCAAAAGTGAAATAATAACTTCATACAAACATAAAGAAAATAGCATTGTTGGTCCAAAATCATAAGATGATTTTTTACAAGGCTTAAACTTAAGAAAATATTAAGAAAATTTCAAATTAAGCTTACTACATAAGTATCTTGATTAAGAAGAAGATATTTGAGAATGAAAGCCTATATACTACATGCTTAAATGCCTATATGATATGCTCCCTATTTATGTGATGTGCTGATATGCTATATGCTACATGACTTGACTTATATTGATAATTTATGGCTCACTATGTTGAAAATTTGAGCATGAGATTATTGCGTATAAGCATGAATTTTGATATGAGATTAATTCTTGACCATGCATACTATTGATGAATCATATGGACAAACTCTACTTTTACTATTGATATCTATGAGCTATGAAAGATATAATAGTTATATTGGTAACCATGAGCTATGCATGAAGTGATAATGACTTTGGTATCTATAAAGTATTTTTGGCATCACATTTTAAAAATTTTAATTGGTATCAAAATTTAAAAGCTCACTTAGTATCACAATCTAAAGTTCAATTTGTCTATGAGCGTGACAAGTATGATTATGTCTATGAGCATGGTATGACATTGATGATATTAGCATGATGTTGATATTTGATACGTGACATGATTAAATGTTTTGAAACATGGGATGATAAATGCAAAGTTGGTAACAAAACTAAATGTATTGATATCAGCGGGAGTTATGACTTATTGCTTATATTATGATAATTTCCCTATTAATCAATTGATATCATGAATTAAATTTTAAATTTTAAATTTGTATCATAAAATCATCAATTGGTATCAAAAATTGGTATCTTGAATAATATCAAAGGGGGAAAAAGCTGTTAGTAAAGATATTACACTTTATACATGTTATATTGAAAAATAATAACTTGAGTGTGTACATATGGTTGATATGCATGATATGCTCAAAATGTGTTGTTATTTTGTTTCTCTTTTTGATAGATGTCAAAAGGGAGAGATGTTTTAAGCAAAAATTGAGCATGATATTGCAAAAATTGAGCATGAATATCAAAAGGAGGAGAAATACTTAATATTGATGAAGTGATGATGAAGTTATGAGCATGATTGAAAAAGAGTTTTTGAAATTAATATCGATCTTGAAAATATTGTTAAGATGATGCTTATTGAAATGGGGAGTCTTTTTAAGGTTCACTCCTATTTTTGCTCATTGTTTGTCATCATCAAAAAGGGAGATATTGTTGGCCTTACAAGGCTTAACATCCTATTTTGATGCTAACAAACAAGTGAAACTTAACATATTTAATTGAGTGATGATATTTCAGATCTCACATATGTAAAAGTAAGGTTAAGTACTCACAAGGATCAATTGAAGCTTATATTTCAAAGGAACATGATCATATGAAGCTTAAAGAATACTTAAAGGAATGGATGATATATTAAAGTTTGACAACTATGCGAGGATGAACTTGATATGAAAGCTTGAAGAAATGATGGACTCAAAGCATGGACATGCATGAAGACTTCAAGAGATGAAGGATTTAGAATCTTAAGGAAATTTCATGTAAGTACTTCAAGTAAATTTAATATGGATGCATGAAGCTCTTAGGATTAATTACTTCGACCTAAATACCTTTTAACATACTTGTAAAATATTTTTATAAGGTCAAAAGTTGTTTCAAAAAGGTTAAAATTGTTTTTGGAATGAAAATCACTAAAATGGGATTTTTTCAAATTCTATTAATTTTTCTACATCCGTATTGATAAGCATTTTTATCTATCAAAAACACATTATTTTAAAAAGTATTCAACATGAAAGTTGTAAGATTTTATCTTAACTTTCTTTTGACACCAAGAATGTTAAATTTGGAGTTATATAAAAAATGTTACGACCAAAATACAAAAGAGGGGTCAAAGTTGTCAGCAACACAGTAAAGTTGTCTAGTTAGTCGGCTGACCAGAATGAACTGTGTTCAGTCAGCCAACTAACCAGTTAACAGAACTAATTTTTGGGAGATAGAAAGCACCCAATCGCCTATCCAGTTGGCTGACCCTATATAAACAACCTCCCAGTTGCCTGATCAGCCAACTGACCCTATGGAAATTTAAATTTTGACCTCCAACAGGAAAATTCTAAAAATTAGTTTTTAAAATCTAAATGTTATGAAAACTTGGGGAATAATCCAAGTCACTTGAGGATCAAGTAACATACTTTTTCAAGTCTATAAATAAGCCTCAAAGATCATTGAATGAACTAAGAACCAAGAACAAAATCAGCACTCAATACTCACTCAATTGTTCTCATCATTCAAAGGCTCTCAAGCTCACATATTGTGCACGAATTCAACTGAGTTTTTTCTTATCTTCTTCCACTGGAATTGTGATACAAATTCTAATTCTTTCAATCATTGAAAGAATTAATCGGTAATATACTTCATTGAGCTTTAAGTTAAAATTCCATATTGTTATTTACTTTGAAGTATACTAGTTTGTAAATTGTACTAATTAACTCTTTGTGTGAGCACTCTTTGTACACATCTATTGGTTGTATCTTTTGTAGTTCTTGGATGGATTGAGGTGTTCGGATCGTTGGCTAAGAAAGGGGATATTGCTTAGAGAGGCAGGCTCTAGCCTAATTAAGGAGTGACCGAACGAGGGGACATCGTTTGGAGAAGCGGGCTCTAGCCTGCTGAAAGAGTGTGTAAAGGTTTTTTTCCACCCGGTAAAGGAACTACGATAGTGGAACCCTTTGGTGGTTTGCTAAGGGCGAGGACGTAGGCTGTGTTGAAGCCAAACCTCGTAAAAATTTGTGTTCCTCTCTCTTTCTCTTACTCTTTACTTTTAATACATATACAATTGCATAGATGGTTTAATTGATAAACATATAAACTACGTAATTTGGAAGTTAAATAAACTTAAGGTTCAATTTTGATTTGGAATTGGGGAAACCGAAAGGGAGTACATTGGTTAAACCTTACTTTACGGAAATCATACTGGAGTACGTTACTTAGTTAAACACCCAAAGATAAATTTAGCAAGAGTTTATTTGAATTCTAAATATTTGGAAAGAGTGGTTGGTTTTATATTGAACATCATATTGAAGAAGCAAATTCATTAATACAGGGTTTGATTCAAATTCACTACGGGGTTGCAAACCAAACAAAAACTGAAAGTTAAATTGTTTAAAGTTTGATATTAATTGGAGTGTGTTTATATTCCACGAGTATTGAATCTTGAATGCTTTCATCAATCTAAATAGTGATGCAGTTATCTTAATCTTGACTTGGTTGTTTTACTTTCCAATTGTGTTTGATTGGTTTGGATAGTGTGGTTGAAGATTAGATGTTTAATTAGTTGTGTTGTTGATTGTATAAAAGAAACAAGTTATTATGTGTTTGAAAAATTTAACAAACAAAAAGAAACAAGTTATTATGTGTTTGACAAATTTAACAAACAAGTCCAAGAATTAGTTAAACAATATAAAAGTTAAGTATTCTTAAAAGGAATTAAAAGAAAGTTTTTAAAATCCCAATTCACCCCCCTCTTGAGAAGCTATCCTAATTTCAATTTTGTTCTCTATCAAATTAAGGGACACTTCTTGAACCATATCAAAATTTTCTACGCCAATCTTGTTAGAGAAGAACACGGGCTTTTGACCAAAATGATGGGAAAACTATCTCTCTCACTCCCAAATCCCTTGCCAAAATTTTTAAAATTACCATTGGAGATTTTGAATGTCCTACTTTTGGTACGTCTTGGATTCTCGAACAGGACTTCACTCAGAAGAATTTCTTCCTTTGATATTAGACCACGAACCCGTTTTTTTTTTATAATCCTCCACTATATAAACATTTGAATTCTTCAAGCTCAAATTTTGCAAAAAAAAATCATAACATATAATATACTCCCTCAAGCTAGATCCCATGCATATATCTCTTATGCCGATTGTTTTATCCTCTAGTGCTTGCTCAAGGGCAAGAAACTAGACTTACCAAGCCTTATGCTTAAATGGATGCTATCATGTGTAGAGGTATGGCGAGTTACCCTTCCTTATGGAGGCATCCTTAATATGCTTTTTGAAAAACTTCAAATATCATCGTCTTTCAATTTATTTGTAAAATGCACCCATTATGACATTTTCAATTCTACAACTCTTAAATTAATGGGGTATGAAAAGTATGATGATGGATGGATTCTTAAGGGAAGCGAAGGTCAAGTATGTCAACCTCCTGTTACCGGTCCTCCTGCATGGTTTAATCCATTCTACTAGCAATTCACCAACTTCAGCCAAAACATGCAAACAGGGCTCCAATCCCTTCAAACCAACTTCTCATCTCTTTAAGCTAATTATTCCTCCCTTGATGACCGTTTAAGTCGCATCGAGAAACACTTAACCAGTTCCTCTTGTCCCACTAATCCTATGGATATTAGTTCCAATCCTGCTAGTGATGATGAAAGTGATGAATAGGACTCCAAAAATGGCGATGATGATGATAAAGAAGACACAGAAGAGGAGCATGGTTTTGAAGAAGGCGAAGATGATGAATCAGGAGAAGAAGAAGGGAATGAAGCTGAAGAAGAACATCATTCTAATGATGAAAACTAATGTGTTTCTTAAAATTCTGACATTTGCAACTTTTTGATTGTATTTTGGCACATTGTCTGATAAAACACTTAGCTTGGTAGCTTTGCTTGTTGCTTTTCCCTAGTTTTTGAATGATGTCCAAAGGGGGAGTGGTTGAAAAGCAAAGATGGAAGTGTTATACTATGTATGGAATATGGAATATTTATGATGATGTGAGTATGAAATATGGAATATTTATGATGATGAATGTATGGAATATGGAATATTTATGATGATGTGTGTATGGAATATGGAATATTTATGATGATGTGTGTATGAAATATGAAATATTTATGACTTTAAGCATATTGATATCTTTGAGTTTGAACATATTGAACATTTCCACATGATATACATATTTAATGTCACATGTTAAAGAATGCATATAGTAAAGGGGAGTTTGTCTTATCCTCATCTTTGCTCCTCGTTTGTCACCATAAAAAATGGGGAGATTATTGGCCTAACTAGGCTTTTCAATCTTGTTTTGATGATAACAAATGAAAATGTTTTAACATGTCTTGTTAAGTGACTTTATTTCAGGGTTTACGAAATAAAATGTGTTAAAAGATTATATTTCAAAGAAGGATGATCATATGAAGCTTAAATGACATGAATTCAAAGACTAAATCTTGAAGATCATGAGAGCATGGAAATTAAAGAGAACTCGATGAAAAGCTCAAAGTATCTTAAAGCTTGAAGACAAGTAGCAGATCAAAGCATGAAAACTTAAGTGTTTAAGAATGACAAATGGCTTAGAAGTCTTTATGTAAGTGCTTTAATATTTAAATATCTTTTGAAATATTGTTGAAGCTTTTTAAGGGAAATACATAGACTTAAAGACCTATTTTAAAACCCTGGAAAATGTTTTATGAAAGATCAAAGTAAGAGAGCAAAACTAAATTTGAAAACCAAAAATGAAAAACCAGAAATACACTGGGTTTACTCAGCCAACTAACAGAAAATCAGCAGCTAAGTTAAATGCTCAGCCGACTAACACAATGAACTGAAATCACTCGGCCGAATGACAGTGCCCAGCCGACCGACCCATTTTGAACTGTGTCAAGTCAGCCGACTAACAATTATTTAGGATTAATTTCTGGCAGAAAAAAGGGCGTCAGCCGGCTATCCAGTCGACTGATCCTGTGGAAATATACTACCTAGTCGCCTGTCCAGCCTATTGACTCCACGGGTTTTAAAATTTTTGAACTTAATAGGAAATTTCTAATAATTAGTTTTTGAAATATGAACGTTATAAAAACTTGGAGGACACTCCAAGTAACTTGGAGAACAAGGAAACCAATTCTAAAAAAGCCAATAAATACTTCCTTAATATCAAGAAATTATAACTAAGGCAATTATATAGCACACTTGCATTCAATCTCTCAATCTCTCTCAAAGTTCTATACTGCTCATACTTTTGCTGGAGGGAAATCATTTGAATTGCTGCTAAACATCAACTAAGGTTCTCATACAAAGTTTTCTCAATCACAAGGAATCCTTGGTGAATTCTACACTTGAGCTTCAATTCTATTTCTTATTGGTATTTAAATTGTTGAAATACTAATCTACTAATCTACTCTGTTTTGAGAGTGCTTTTGTACGCAGTGATTACTTCATATATTTTGTAGTTCTTAGATGATTCGAGTTGTTTGGATTGTTGGCTAAGCGAGGGGATATCGCTTAGAGAGGCGGGCTCTAGCCTAATTGAAGGAGTGATCGAACAAGGGTATATCATTTGGGGAGGCGGGTTCTAGCCTAATCAAAGGAGTGTGTAAATGGTGTTGTTCAGCTCGACAAAGGAATTGATTTTGGTGAATCCTTTGATGGTTTGCCAAAGACGAGGACGTAGGCTGGGTATAAGCCGAACTTCGTAAAAATCCCAATCTCATTCTCTCTTTCCCTTACTCTCTTTACTTATAGCATATACGAACTGTGTGGATGTTTTAAATTCCTTAATTATAAACACTACGTGGATTTGATATTAAGTACACTTAAGCTTAATTTGTTTTTGGGATTGCAGAAATCGAAAGGAAGTACGTTGGTTGATCCATTCTTTGTGGAAACCGTAAGAGAGTACGTTGATTGGTGAAACACTCAAAGACTCTTTAAACTGAAAGTTTATTTAATGTCTAAATTTTTGGAAAGAGTATTAGATTTTATATTGCACCTCATTTTAAGAAAGCAAATTCATTAACTATAGGACTACAAACAAACACAAGTTGAATCTTCTATCTTAGTTTGAATATTGTGGATGATTGAAAAATTGATTGCTTTTGATTGATTGGTTAAATACTTTGTTGGTTGTGGATTGAATTTTATTTTTAGGTATTTATTATTTGAATAAATCAATAAGAAGTAAGGAATTCATTAAAAAGAAGTTAAGGATTCTTGAAAAGAATTAAAAGAAAATTTTTAAATCCAATTCACCCCCCCTCTTGGGACTACACCTTAGTTTTCAGTTCTATTCATCAGCATAACTATACATGACTTCCCAGTCTATCCATCCATTACCATTTCAGAAATACACAATATTGTCCTATACAACATGCTGTCTCACTGTTAGTTACCCTGAGTAGTACTCTTAATCTCTGCTTTGTAGAACTCTAAGTCTGTCTACCTGGGTTTCCTAAAATGATGAAATTATAAGAATGAGACATCTCTCAATAAAACGGAATAGATTATTATCAGTGTGTGGCAACATGAGTTTTAATGTTTCAAATACACTTTCATAGTCTATCTTTTGCTTACTATGTGAACTTAAATAGAATGACACACATGCCCATAAAAATACTTTTCATATTGCATACCTTTCGTTCAAATCATGCTATGAGTAAAATAAGTATCTCAAATCATACTCTGTATAAACTAGTATCTCAATTCATACTCTATATAAAATAAGAATCTCTGCATAAGTAAATGCGTATGTATGTTTAAAAGAACTGCCCTAAATGGATAATACTGTAACATCATGAATTAACCCTACATGATCCAGGTTGTGCGGCCCGAAGGCTCCCTAGCCATGGTTAACCTAACTAAACTAGATCAACTATGTCTATATTTGTAACTGTATCTGTAACTATGAGTACGATTTGCCTACCCAACTAGTCTGGACTCCAGGGGTAACTCTACACTTCAAAGGGAGAATCAACTATGCCACCAACACCCTATCAAAGAAGTGTTATTGCACTGGAAACTATTGGGCTACGGTACCATGCCTTGCTATGGTCCATCAGGGTTCTTAAACCATATAATACGATTTTCAAAACAATATATAACATGATATCATAAACACATTTCTGTTAAAAACTGTCATACTATATATATCTGTATAAAATCCCTATAACTCTGTATAAAAATACTATATTGTAGTTCCACTTAGGGAACATTGTAATTCTATAAAATATGTACTGTAGTTCCACTCAGGGAAAGCTGTAATTCTATAAAATCTAAATTGTAGTTCCACTCAAGGAACGCTATAATATTGCAAAATATTTGTATAAAATCCGTCATACTGTAGCTTTAAGTAAAGCACTATCTTACTATAATAGTGTATGGAATCATATCTTTATATATATATATATATATATATATATATATATATTCTTTTCCATAAAACCAATAAAACTAATTATACTTTACTTTTAAACTTATGCCATGCAGATTAAGTAATACTTTAAACTATAATATTATGCTGAAGCTATGGTATAACTATCTCTAGGGTTTTGCTCAACCCAATATTCCAACTTTCTCAACATATATATATCATTTCAAGTTTCCATTTCATATGTCTATATACCCAAGCAAACTCATACATTATTTTTGAAATCACATGCTATAATTTTTTCAGTTGACTTTGTAAAAGAGCCTAACATAATCTATTCTCCTTACCTGCTTACTGAGAAAAAGCCCATAGGGATTCTAAAACAACGCCTGCGATGATCGGAGCTCAAAACCATGTAATCATATATCCTAACTTAATCAACTCAATCCCAGAATTATAAATATTTTAAATTCCTTTGGCCCACACACTTCAATTAGTTAGTAAAATTCTAAAAAATAAACACAATCCATCTCCCTTGCCTCAACCTTGGAGTAGTGCCCAAGAACCCCAAAACACGAATTCGCTCCGATTAAACCGCAGAGAAACTATGTCGGGATCCCGAAATGACATTTTCCAACTGATTTGGGTTTGATTCGAGAGAGAAATTGAAGAGAGAAGGAGGGAGGGTCGCAGCCCTAGAGAGAGAAAATGAGGTTCTGATTTTTCTTCAAAAAAAAAAAAAACTTAAATGCCTTATATAGCCCTCTTACTTGCAGCAAAACTATAGATGGTTTGGTCTTTAACCAAACCTATTTTCACCATTTTACCCTTACTTGGATACAGTAACTCAAAATTGTCGATGGTTTTCTGGCCTCCCACCAAACCATCGATGGTTTGGTCTACACCAAACCATCTTCCATCTTTTTTTTTCTTATTATTTAAATTTTTCGGGTCTCTACATTATTGGTGACGGTTTTAATAAATGTGACTAATAGGGCACTTTTAGTGACGAAACTCAAACCGTCACTAATACTTTCGTCACTAAAAACCAGTTTTCTTGCTCAAACTATCGTGTGAAACCAATTTTTGCCCTCAAGCTATCTCAGGAAAATATTAGCAATGTTTTTAAAGTATTAGTGACGTTTTGAAATCATTACTAACATGCCCTTATTAGTAATGGTTCATGGACCATCACTAATAGTGCATTATTAATAACGGTTCCGAAAAACCATCACTAGTAGTCATGTATTAGTCACGATTTAATACTGTGTTTGTTGACTGGTAAAAGGTCAACAATATTAGTGATGGTCCTTAGAAACCGTTACTAGTAGTCAATTATTAGTCACGGTTTTTAGAACAATCACTAATAATGTGTTAGTTGACTGGGGAAAGGTCAACAATATTAGTGACAGTTCTTAGAAACCGTCACTAATAGTGCATTATTAGTAATGGTTCCTAAAAATCGTCACTAATAGTCTTGTATTAGTCATGGTTTCTAGAACCTCAAATAATAATGCGCTTGTTGACTAGGAAAATGTCAACTATAATAGTGACGGTTCTTAGAAACCATCACTATAGTTTATCATTAGTAACAGTTTTCAAGAAACTATCACTAATAGTTTATTATTAGCGACAATTTTTATGAACCGTCACTAATTTATGTCTTCTTCTCAAATTAAGACATTATCATTCTCATCCTTTATACATTTTACATCACCTAAATCATTGCATTTTCTTTATTCAACACTAGCAAGTTTATAAATGTCTTTTTTCTCCTTTTGTATCTAATTTAGTATATAAAGTATCATAAACTCTATATTTAGTTTCACTAATAGTTTTTTTTTTTTGGCATTTTTTCTCTCTTGTTTATATTTTTTAAGATTTTCTATATTTTTAGAATTTTTTCATTTTTTATACCAATTTCCTTTTGTCTTAACGATTTTTTAGACTTTTTGATCTCACGGCCAACTTTCTTTACTACCCGAGTATCTTTCTTTAGACTCACATAAAATCTCTTTTATTATCCTTACGATAGAATTAACCATTTTATTTCAAATATTATTTACATCTACCTTATTCTCTACTGTCTAATCACTCTTTGATCCTTTTATCTTTGAATTTTACTATATTATCTCCCTTCAAGTTCCACCATCTAGTGTTCTTGTGCTAATTTATGTTACTTTCTTCCATTTTTTACTATGTATATCTACTACTAAAACTCTAAGTTGCGTAGTCAAATTTTGACCTAAGATAACTTTACAATCCTTATAAGATAGACGATATATGTTCCTAGTTAAGAAGAAATCTATTTAGCTTTATTATACCCACTCTTGAAAGTTATTAAGTGTTCTTCTCTTTGTATAAAGCAAGTATTCAATATAACCAAATCGTAAGACATGGAAAAATCTATGATTATGTCACCGGCCTCATTTTTATCTCTATATCCATGGTCTCCATGTATCATCTCATATCCTAGGTTATTCTTTCCAATATATCCATTCAAATCAGCTCCTATAAATGTCTTTTTAGATGTTGGTATTCCTTGTAAAATACTATCTATATTATCTCAAAATTGAATTTTAAGACTTTTTTGATAAGCCTATTTGGGGAGCATACGCACTAATGACGTTCACTATCTTCATGCCTAAAGTTATCTTGATGTTAATGATCATATCCTTTATTCTTTTAAGATTTGCTACAGTATATATTTTAGGTCTGTGTCCACAATAATTTTCACCCAATTTTTATGTTTCTCTTTACTAATGTACCGAATTTTAAATCTTGATTTTTCAATTTCACTAGCTTTCTCTCGTACCCATTTTGTCTCTTGAAGGTAGATTAAATTATTTTTCCTTCTAAACATTATTTCCATTATTTTCATACTTTTACCCTTTAGAGTTTCTATATTCCTAGTTGTTAATCTAATTTTAATTTTTTATGCTAACTTATTAACTCTCTCCCTTCTATACTGAACTGGTCCATTCGTGAACTTATGTGAATTTGGTAAGAATCCATGATAATAAGATCTGATAAAATTTTACATTGGCTATCAGCTACCTAGTACAACCCTACTCCTTTATCCGGGTTTGAAACTAGTTATGTGTACAAAGAATTTGTGTTACACATGCAAAGTACATGTTTGAATTTTTCTTTTCTTTTTTTGTAAACTTATTTCACATAGAAAATTTTCTAAATCACATCTGTTAGATGTCCCAGCCTTGGGAGTATATAGCCTAGAGAGGGGTGAATAGACTCTTTTTGCGGAATACGTATTTTTCTACATAATTAAATCTCATGGCAAGATTCAAGCAATTATATCATAATATATGAAATTTAAATCATGCATAAGACAAATAATAAAGAGTATAGGGAGAGAAATATCAATACCAGTATTTTTACATGATTCGACACTAGGTCTACGTCCACGCCTTAGTACCAAACTAAGGATTCCACAATCCACTTTAACACTCCTTCACCAGCGGAGCAAGCCTTATAACTCGGGTACCAAACTCTATACTCCAGAACAAATCCCTACCACGCTCACCAAGAGCCTTCACTTTGGTTCACAACGAACCTTCACCAAATGGTTCACAAAGAACCTTCACCAAAAATGGTTCACAAAGAACCTTTTACAAGAGATGATGGATACAAAGAAATTGCTCCTCAAATGTGCTAATATGAATTACAACACAATCTCACACTACTCTCTCAAGGAGTGAATCAAACACAATAAATGAGCAAAAGAGAGTTGATCACTTGAATAAGAACAACAATGATGCAAAGTGCTTGGAGCTTTGGCTTTTGGCATAAAATGCTATTTATGACTAACTTGTGCAAAACCAATCAAAACCATATCTAAACAAGCCTAATAGCTTGTATTTGTAGACCAAGAGCCAAAGGAGCCGTTAACTAGCCCTTGGGGGGAGGGGGGAAGAAAAGATATTTTAGTTGGTAAACTAGACGTTTTCCTCCCATTGGAGCAGTTCTGCCTATTGGACTCGTCGACTAGGCCCCTGCTCTCGTCGACTAGGCACACACTACCACTCTTCAAAGAATCCCATGTGTTTGTCAATGAGTACCCTGAATCAGAAAAAGTCATCAACATGAAAGTTGTGGAATTTTGTCTTAACTTTCTAGAGACACCAAGATAGTCCTTTTTGTACTTTTCTAGAAAAAGTTATACCTCAAATACCGAAAGGTGTTCAGGACTCTAGGTTGCACTACGTTAGTGACGATTGCTTTATTTTTCCTTGTCAAAAAGCCTTTTAATGACTTAAAATATTCTTGGACAAAAGTATATGAAATATATTAAGTCTAATGAAGATTAAAACTTGTCCATGTGAGTTTCTCCATGAATATAAGATAACTTGTTTTATGTATATATATACACATGCTAGAAGAGGGCGGCACCTCCTTTCTTTATTAGAAAACCTCTCACTTATGGCGGAGGAAAATCATGGTTACAGAAAAACAAGCTACAAACAGAAAGAAATGAAACAAAACAAAACGAATCGAAGATAAAACAACACATTAGACTCTTAAATTAGGAATACCAATTTTTTCAAGTTGTATCATGTCTTTAACTAGATGAGGTAAAGAATCAAACTCCAGATATCTCATAGTGGTGCCTTCCTCTCCCTAACGTGCCAAGAAGTCCGCAGCCATATTTCCTTCTTTGAATTGGTGAGCGATAATGAAATTAATCATGGAAAGAGCCTCAAGCAACTCTTCCCGAAAATCCCACAAATACCATACTATGCAATTCCGAGAAAGAACCCAATCAACCACTACATTAGAGTCACATTCAATTTCCACATTCATATAACCCAAATCTTTACACATCTGCACTCCCTCTGTCAGGGCCCTAAGTTCGGCTTTGTTATTAGAGCCATAGCCAAAGAAGGAAGAAAAAGCACCCAGGAAATCTCCACAGCAACCTCGAATCACACCACCCCCTCCACATGTCCCTAGATTCCCACGGCAACTACTATCTGCATTCAATTTTACAGACCCAATCTGAGGTTTCCTCCAGCTAACCACACAATGAGTTTGTGCCTTCGAAGTGATAATTGAAATCTCAAAAGCACTTAGAATCTTGCTATCCTAAGTATAAAAGGATCCATTTGATATCATATTCTCTGAAATCCTCCTAAGCCAAACCTTGATTGCCAACCAAATTCCTTCAGCCAATTCCTTAGCACCTTCCATTCAGGCTCTACAATGACGCACCCAAAGTCTCCAAGTCAATAAACTCAGCAATATACCAATGATTACACCCCTATGAGTTGATTTCTTAGCATAAGTAAACCATTGTTGAACACAACAAATCCAAGAAACTGCAGTCGTACAAGGAACCCCCAAGGTTGTAGAGGAAAAATCCTAAACCTTCACAGAAATCTCGCTCGAACAAAGAATATAATTCAAGATTTCTGTTTTCCCCAGCTCACAACAGTTACACCGAGAAGCAAAAGCAATTCCCAAGGATTGAACTTTCTCATCCAACAGCAAGTTGTGAAAACGAGCTTTCCAAACACGTACGCTGACCTTCTTTGGCAAGAGATTGTGCCACAACCAATCCATATCCCTTACATGTGGCCCTTTGGCTCTAATTAAATTCCATGCACTTGACGACGTGAAGCTTCCATTATCATTGAGTGTCCAAATTAGAATATCCTCCCTTGGTCTGCCACAAGAAGTATTTTGAATGACTTCTTCGGCTTTGTCATTTCCCACCAACTCCATTAAGTGCTACCTATCCCAAGCACCATCCACCCACACATCTTTTTTATTAAGCAGAGGGTTTTGAATATTATTAAATTGCAGACAAAGTGGGCCACTAGCCAACCAATTATCAAACCAAAATGAACCTTTGCCATTCTTTACCTTTAGTTGCACGTTCTCCGTCACCTGAGGTAAAACCCGCATAACTGATTTCCAAAACCGAGAACTCAGTCTTTAGGAACCACCATAGAGATATGCCCTTGTTTCACATATTTAGCACGAATAATTTTTTTTCCAAAGATTATCTAAATTCATGAGCCTCCATGCAAATTTCATATGTAAAGATTTTTTAACTTCACCAAAATCATGAACACCCAAACCACCCTCACTAATGGGCTTGCACAGCTTAGACCACGAGCACCACTTCACTTTTAGCTTTCCATTTATCTCACCTCAAAATAATGTTGAGAGGATAGAATTCATCTTCTTGTGGGCCGCCTTCAGAATGTCTAATACCGCCAACAAATGAGTCGCCATACAAGTGAGAACATGTCTTAAAAGAATTAGATGACCACCTTGCGAGAGCAGCTTTAACTTCCACCCCGCCACCTTACTTTTTATTTTTTAATCTAAAGGTTCTAAGGATCTAATTGTTAAACGCCCAGAAAAAAGTGGGACACCTAAGTAAGTGACCGGGAAAACTCCCTCCACAAATCTCGTTAATCTTATCAAACTCTGCCTCCGCCACATTGGAATTTTCTTTGAAAAGAAGATAGCTGATTTTTCTTTGCTAATCATTTGTCCAGACCACTGCTCATAGATACCAAAAACTTTAATAAGATATTGCATGGATCATTTCTCCCCATTAAGAAAAATCAAAATGTCATCTACATAGAGTAAATTCAAAATCAAAGGAGCCCCCACAAGGTTTGAAAAACAGCCAATACACCCCTCCTCATAGTTTTTCTGTAGCAAACGAGATAAAACCTCCTCCATGACAATAAATAAATAAGGCGATAACGAGTCTCCCTCCCTTAAACCTCTTGTAGGTTTGAAGAATCCTTTGAAAGAACCATTCATCATATTGGAAAACCAAGATATCTGAATACATTCAACCACCAACTTACAAAAATTTTAAGAGAAACCAAAACCCTCTAACACCTGAAGCAAAAAATCCCAGTCTACTCGATCATAAGCCTTTGCCATATCAACTTTCACTATAATATTACCACTTACATTCTTTTTGTTCAAGGAGTGCACCACCTCCTGAGTAAGAGTAATATTTTCAAATATACTTCGACTTGGAATGAACGCCCCTTGTGTTGGATATATTATTTGGTTAAGTAAACCAGTCATGCACTATACAATAATCTTAGAAAAATCTTATAAGCAACAGAATAAAGGCTAATGGAGCAGAACTTATCAAAAAATTTTGGATCTTGCACCATCGGAATAAGCACTATATATAAAGAAGAATAAAACCTTGAAAGATTTGTGCCATTAAAGAAATCCTTGGCTGTCTCTAATAAATCTTCTTTAACCACATCCCAACAAGAAATATAAAAAACTCAGCCGAAACCATCAAAACTTGGGCTACTGTTTTTAGGATTGAAAAAAAGAGCAGCTTTTACCTCCTCCTCTGAAGGATTTTGACAAAGAAGCTCATTTTCCTCTTCAGTAATAACCTTTCTCTAGAACAGTTGATAAGTCGGCCACTTCATGAGTTCTTGTTTTCGTTAAAAAATCCTGAAAGTAAGAAGTTGCTGCTAGATGAATGCTCTCTGGTGAGTTTAATACACTCCCATCTACGAGATTCATCTTAGAAATCACAGAATTCTTCCTTTTTTGCTTTACCATTGCATGAAAAAATTTTGAATTTTGGTCCCCTTCTTTAAGCCAAGATTTTTTTGCTTGTTGCGCCAATCTAGTCTCCTCCCTTTGTTCCCATATTTCTAGATCTAGCTTGGTGAGAAGAAATTTCGTTTCAATTCTCGGGTCAAGATCATATAGCATTTGATTTTCTAGGGTCTCCAAACATTCCTCAAGCTCCTTAATATTCTGATCAACACGCCCAAAAACCTACATATTTCAAGCTCTAAGAGCTATCTTACTTTCTTTTTTTTTTTCTAGTTTGGCCGCAAGCTTCAAAAGACCCTGGGCATAAACTAGCTCAACCCTCGCCTTTGTCACACAATCAATAAAAGAGTCATGAGAGCACCACATATTTTGAAAATGAAAAGGTGACGTACCATATCTCATCTCCATTTTGTCAAAATTGATAACCATAAGACTATGATCCGACGACTTCCTCATTAGATACTCCAAATGAGCATTAGGGAAAGTATTAGAGAAACTCATATTCATAACTACTTTATCAAATCTTGCCCAACTGCGAGAGTGACCTTCATGTCCATTACACCATGAGAACCTCCTCTCACTAAAAGACATTTCCATGAGACCACATTTATCCAAGCAAGAATTGAACTCCTCTGTGACTCCAACTAGTCAAGGATTACCTCTAAACCTCTCTCCATCCTCTCTAATTACATTAAAGTTCCCCACCACAATCCAAGGTGATCCTCAAGTTGTAAATCCTCCAAAGTTTTTCACAGTTCTCTGCGTTCATTCTGAGTACACTTCCCATAAATGAAAGAAATAAAAAATTTTTTGTTATCTAAAAATAACTAGCCATAAATCATTTGATTATTCATACACATTGTCTCAAAATTTAATTCTTCTCTCCAAAAGACCAACAACTTACCTCCCACATCGCCATTACTGTAGTAGTTAAAAAGCAGAAGGTGGCTAGCTAGCTGAGGCATTCTATTATCCTCCAAGAACGGCTCAACAATAGCTACAATAGCAACTCCGTGACATCTAACTAATTCTTTCAACCTCCTCCTCGATCTTCCCAAACCTCTTACATTCCACACTAGCATTTTTTCAATCATAGATTTTATTTTGAGGGGTGGGTAAGAGCCCACCGAGAATGCTACAACACTTTGTCCTATCTGGTCCTTCAAAGTTGCCAAAGAAATCTGTAAATCCGAATCAGAATCATAATGTTTATTCTTATTTATTGTTGTATAGGTCTATCAGTATCATGGTCTGATGCATAAGTAGGCGAAACTGTCCCATCTAACTTAAGGGATTGAGCACACTCTAATTTTAAAACTTCAGATACAACCTCCACGTTCCCCACTGCACCACCTTGCCCCACCAGGTTCTCATCCACTCCCATCATCTCCTCCTCCACACGTGCACAAATCAATGCTTGGTCCTCCTCTAAATCCACGTAAATCTCCTCATTCACTAGAGTAGCTACCTCCCCCTATGTCTCATTGGTCCTTTTATCTAGTGCATCAGGAACAAAATTCTCTTGCCTTGATCCTGCTTCCTCAGTATTGACATCCTCCTTCTATGTAGCATTCTCTATGTTAACTGTACTGTCCTTCTTCACTTCACCTTCATCTCGCACTTCAATTATCACCGACAACTTTTCCACACCCCTTCCTATTCTGGTTCCTTCATATGAGACTCCACAGCCTTTGGCTCTACATTAATGGGCGTCGGGTGGCCTAGGTGTCCTTCTACTTCCTATTTCTCCTTTTTTCTCCCCATTTTCTTTGGCACATGAGTAATTTATTTATCCCTCCTGCCTTTATTTTCTCCAGCTCTACAAACTACCTCTGTATGTCCTTGACTGCAACATTTGGAACAATAGAAACCATGCTTCTTATACCGAACCTCCTACCAAATCACTTTATTATTTGAAACAACAATGGGTAATCCATATACCAGTTCCTCTTGAAGGTCAATATCTACACATATCCGTGCACGATATGTTTGAGTCTTATTCAATGTCGCATTATCAACTCCTAAAAATAGACCAAATCTGGATGCTAGGATTTGAAAACAATCAGGGTGATACATATGGATCGATAAGCCAGGTAGGAATATCCATTGGGGTGCAAAAGAGACTCCTTTTCCAGATTAAAGTCTTTCATCCAGTGAAATTGTAAGGATCCTGACCCGCCATGTGGGCCCGGAGTGCTACTTTAGTGACGTCAATGTACCTGATACCTTATTCATCAAATATAAAACACACATATGTAGTAGAAATAAAATATAAAATCCTCAAATAACATTACCAGAGTTCTAACTATTTTTATACACAAATATATCCATTTCCACATAACTAAATCCCATAAAATTAAACAAAAATAAAATCTCTATCTACACACTACCTACATGAATTTACACCTCTAACCCGCTAGACCCAATCCGTAATAACCCTAAAAAGGGATATAGAAGATTAGTGGAGTGATTCCTAAAATAATAATTAATTAATTAATTAATTAATTGAATTTAAAAAAAATAAAATAAAAAATAAAAAAATAATAATTAAAATTTATTTTTATTTTTATTAATAAAATATATTATTATTAATATTAACTACTACTATTATTATTATTATTATTATTATTATTATTATTATTATTATTATTATATAAGTAAGCATCCTGAAGCTTCAAGCTTTAGGATGCTCGCAGGTTCCAAACCCCCCCCCCCCCCAAACTGAAATATTCTCTTTCTCTCTCTCTCTCTCTCTCTCTCTCTCTCTCTCTTCATTCTCTCTCCCTCTCCTCAGTTACATAGAGGATTTTTGCCTGATCAAAAATCGGAAGATACCGCTGAACTCCATTCTCCGCTACCGTCAAATCTACTGGAGCGGATTGGTGGTAGGAGCGGCGTAGACATATCTCCTGAGGTAAGCCAATTTTCCATTTTTCTTTAATTTCGTGCAAAATATAAGCTCAATAGACGAATGGGCACTACCATGAGAATCTAGGGATGATTCTCTACAAGTCTAGCGAGACGGAATTCTTGTGGGGCCGTCATGGGTAAAACCCTAAATTTGGGGTACGGGAGTTATTGAGGAGCTTATTTTTAATTAATTATGATTAATTTAGGAATTCTAAAATGTTAAGCATCTGGAGTCGAAGTAGGATTTTTAGAATTTAGGGCTCGGGTGAGCGCCGCTGGTGTAATTTTGGGCTCGTAGGTAAAATTCAAAAAATTAAGTGGGGGTGTTAAATAATAGTTTAAATGATAATTTGAGGTATATGGAGCTTAGGGAAGGTTAGTTGAGAATTGTCTTAAGGGAAATGAGTTAATTAATATGAGAAAAATGCTTAATTGTAGGTGTTGAATTTCGGGTGCCAAGGGGGTAGGATTTGGTCCTAACGAGTCTCTTAGTAAGCCAGGTAAGGGGAATAAATTATAGCAGTGTTTTTAAAATTATTATTTGAATTAATAAGTGAAAATGAGCATATGATATTTTTCCTGAAAATTATTATGATATAAATATCAGATTAATTGTGTGGCATTTGAGTAATTGTAAATTGTGATATTTTTGAGTGTAAAATATAACGATGAGTAATTTCTAAGAAAATATTGAAATGAGAATTTATAATGTGATTAGTGAAAAATAATGAAATATGGTATTTATATGTGAGTAGAAATGTTTTGCCTGAAAAATGAGATTTTGTGAATTACTGATATTAGAAAATAATGAAATGTGGTATTTATTTGTGAGTGGAAATTATTTGCATGAGAAATGAATTTGTACAAATTGTTGATATGAGTATTTTGGGAAAATGTGAAAAATATGTGAAATATGATATATGAGATTACGAGATGATGAAATGTGCATAGAAAATGATGAGAATATTTATATTAAACTGAATTGTGATATACTAGAATATGATTGATGAAATTCCAATATCGCATGATGATTGCGGGTATGTGGTAGTAAACCCTATTGGATGGTTATGATTTTGAGCATGGTACTGTTGCTAGTGGTGTTAGTGCAACCACACGGACTCTTGGAGCGTGTGGCGTGATAGTTGACTAAGCCATTTTGTAGGGTTATTGGGTCCCCTGAGTCCGGATCAGGGTCATAGGCCAGCCAGTCGTACTACAGACATGATATATTATATGATATTTGATTTAACCAGGTCGGCCAACCGCAGTTAGATCCAACCTTTGGGCCGCACAACCTTGACCATGGGGGGGAAGCATGACGTGGATAGAAAGATCCTCAGGGTGGCCATGAGTTACAGACACGATGTTAGTATTTGATACCGATGATACTCATGAGCCGGAAAGTAAAATGGTAATGAAAAAAAAAAAAGAATAATAAAATTGGCTAAAATGAGAAATGAAAGAAAGAATGGAAATTCAGAAATAAAGAATGATAAAATTGAGAAATGGAACTGTGTGAGTTGATAATATACATATTTGAGGCGAAGTGAAACTCTCCGCCTGAGGGCTTGCTGAGTAAGGTGAGTGCTCTGATAGGTATCAGATGTGGTCATACGTGGTTGCATAATGTGTTAGGGTAGAGGGAAGCTACCTGTATAGGCGAGTAATCTTCCCTATTCTCAAGAATTTCGTGGTAAATGTGTTGGAAATTATTGAATTTGAGAAATGATTTTAAAACTTATAAAAGTTTGTGTTGTATATCTATGTGAGTATGAGAATGTGTATATCAGTGTATTTTCTCAGATGAAACGATGATTTGAAAAGTAAATTGTATTATAATTGAACTCATTTGGCCACACACTATAAATAATTTTTTCTTCTTACTGAGATGTGTCTCACCCAATTTATCTAATTTTTTTTCAGGGAACAGAGACCGACCGGGTGATAGCGCTCCGTGATAGTAGGGAGCTGGAACCCTGATATGCAGGGTGAGTTTGGACTAGGGTTGTATTGTTTTTTTTGGGTATGAGATAGTATTGTGTATATGAGTATATTGATATTCTGGGTATTGTATTCTGACTGATATGTATATACTGTCTTCTGCTATTAGGTTGTATAATAAAACAACTTTTTACCTGGTATCCAATGCGGGTTGTTCCGTATCAATGATAGTAGGATTGTTGATGTGGCCGATTTGTTGGTGTTGTGGATGACGTGTAATTATTTATTATTGAAAAAAAAATTATACGAAAATCGAGGTATCACAGTTTGGTATCAGAGCTTAGGTTGTTAGGTTCTGTAGACTTTAGTAGATAGCGGAATGCAATACCAAGGTATTAGAGTGGATTTTGGGGAAAAAGGGTGATGAGTAGACTGACATGTGAGTTAGTGGTTGTTTGAGGATGAGGTGAGAATTTAGGGTTCGATCTTGCGGCCTAGAGATAGGGGTACTGGGGTTGTTTTTGTGTTTTTCCTAGGGTGACGATTTCAGAAAAATCATGGATATTACCACTGGGTCTTGTTTCTGAGTGGTAGAACTGAATCTTAAATATGGATTTAGGATGTGGATAGAGGAATAATTTATGAGTTATTGTAGTGTATGGGTTGCGTGATAGTGATTGTATGCTGAGATTAGCGAGAGGTGTTGGAGTAGGACCTTTCAGTATGGGTGGTGTAGACCCTGACGCGGTATTGCTTAGCATCACTCAGCAGGTGATGGCTGAGATGGCCAGGAGCTCGGGGGAGTGGAGTTGCACGATCGAGTAGTTCACGCGTATGCGACCCTCATCTTTTGCTAGAGGAGCGGACCCATTAGTAGTAGAGAACTGGGTTCAGGACATAGAGGACATACTAGTAGTCCTCTCATGTACAGACGAGCAGAGGGTGTTATTTGCCACATTTAAATTGACTAGGGAGGTAAAGCGCTGGTGGAGGTTAGTGAGAGTACTAGAGGAGCAGAGGCCGGATCCTATAGTGATGACGTGGAGTCGCTTTAGGGAGATTTTCTTCGAGCGGTACTTTCCCGCTACGGTTAGGAGTGCGAATGCGTCAAAGTTTCTGTATCTGAAATAGGGGTTTGTGACCTTGCAGTAGTACGCAGCGAGGTTTGTTGAGCTGTCCTGGTTCACCCCGTATATGGTGCCAAATGAGGAGAGGAAGACGAGAAAGTTTGAGGAGGGCCTGAGACAGAACCTGTATAAGCAGGTGGTAGGCTTCCGAGATCAGACCTTCTCAGAGATAGTGGATAGAGCTGTGGTGATTAAGAGCAGCATACAGAGAGGCGCAGCAGCCTAGAGCCAGAGGAAGAGGCCCGCGCCTTCTGATTTTCAAGCAGAGCCCAGTCGAGGGCTGTGGAGGAGATATGATACCAAGGTAGGATGACAAAAGAGAGGAGGAAAGCGAGCAGTACAGGGCAGACAGATGCTCCCTCCTTGTCCTAGATGTTTAAGGAGGCCCCTAGGAGAGTGTCGAGCAAGAGAGGTTGTTTGCTATCAGTGCCATCAGTCTGGGCATATTATGCGGAACTGCCAAGCACCGCTAGTGGTAGCGGCTGCTCCTCGACCGTATAGAGGAGGCTACTAAGCACCTCGAGGTGGACAACAGAGGAATACTGAGCCGGCACGAGTTTATGCACTGACGCCGGGAGATGTTGAGGCGGCGGGAGATGTGGTGACAGGTACAGTTTCAATACTGTCATTTAAAGCTAATGTTTTGCTTGATTTTGGGGCGATGCATTCGTTTATCGCCCGAGATTATGTTAAATTGTGTAGGTTTAAGCCTCAGCAGTTAGAAATTAGTTTGTCTATTGCTACACCGATTGGGGTTGTAGGGGTATGTAGAAAGGTACTCAAGGACTGTCCAGTGGATATTCAGGAAAGGTCTTTGTTGGCTAATCTGGTGGTTTTAGACATACATGGGTTTGAGATAATCTTGGGTATGGATTGGCTAGCTGCCCACTATGCTAGCACTGATTGCCATCAGAGAGTGGTAGTATTCAGTCCTCTAGAGGGATAGGAGTACAGATTCGTGGGATCACGTGTGTGCACCCCACCTCAGTTACTATCTGCTATTCAAGCACGTGGATTGCTATCAGAAGGTTGTCAGGGATATTTAGTCTGTGTGAAGGAATTATCAGAAGGGAAGCTGAGGGTGGAGGATATCCCAGTGGTGAGGGATTTTCCTGATGTATTCCCTGAGGATTTGCTGGGACTACCTCCTGATCGTGAGGTAGAGTTCGTTATTGATCTAGTTCCAAGGACAACACCGATTTTGAAGGCACTGTATAGAATGGCACCAGCAGAGCTGAAAGAATTGAAAGGAAAGTTGTATAAAGGGTTCATTCGGCCCCATGTGTCGCCCTGGGGAGCACCGGTTTTATTTGTGAGGAAGAAAGATGGGTCGATGAGGTTGTGTATCAACTACAGGAAAATAAACAAAGTGACTATTAAGAATAAATACCCGCTCCCACGTACCGATGATTTGTTTGACCAGTTACAGGGGCACAGATCTTTTCGAAGATAGACTTACGCTCCGGGTACCATTAGGTGAAAGTTAGGGCGGAAGATGTTCTGAAGACAGCATTCAGAACACGACATGGTCACTATGAATTTCTAGTTATGCTATTTGGGTTGACGAATGCTCCTGCAGTGTTTATGGATTTGATGAACAAGGTCTTTCACCAGTGTTTGGATCAATTTGTGGTAGTATTTGTTGATGATATACTGGTGTATTCGAAGAGCCCAGAGGAGCATGAGGAGCTTCTGAGTATAGTGCTGTAGGTGTTGCGAGTGAAGAAGCTATACGTGAAGCTCAAGAAGTGTGAGTTCTGGTTGGAATAGGTTACCTTCCTTGGACACGTCATATCCAGGGGTAGTATTTCTGTTGATCCGAGGAAGATTGAGGTGGTAGTAGACTGGGTATGACCAAAGAACGTGCACGAGATCAAGAGTTTCCTGGGATTGGCTGGGTACTACCGCAGGTTTGTTGAGGGCTTCTCTAGACTGTCAGGCTCGTTGAACAGATTGACCAGGGAGTGAAGTTTAAGTGGTTTGATGAATGTGAACAGAGCTTCCAGGAATTGAAGCAGCGACTCATCACTACGCCTATGTTGACGATCTCTTTAGGAGAAGAGGGGTTCGTAATTTACAAGATGCGCCTCATAAAAGGCTCGGATGCATATTGATACAGGGAGGGAGAGTGATAGCCTATGCCTCACGACAGTTGAAGGAATATGATAAGAACTACCCTACCCACGATCTGGAGTTGGCGAAGGTTGTTTACGCACTGAAGATTTGGAGGCACTATCTATATAGGGGTAGGTGTGAGATATTTACTGACCATAAGAGTTTAAAGTATTTATTCACGCAAAAGGAATTGAATATGAGAAAGAGGAGATGGCTGGAGCTAATAAAGGATTATGACTGCACTATCAGCTACCACCGAGAAAGGCTAATGTGGTTGCTGATGTTTTGAGTCAAAAATCGGTGGATTCATCTGTATTTCACAGTGGAGATTCAGCATCCGATTCAGATGGATCTAAAGAGGCTCGACGTGGAGTTGGTAGAGGACGATTCCCAGGCATTCATTGCTGGCTTGGTTTTGCAGCCGACTCTACAGGATAGGATTAAAGTAGCTTAGAGGAATGATGCAGAACTAGTAGAGCTTATGGGAAAGGTACAAGATGGTCAGGAACCAGAGTTCAAAATTTCAGATGATGGAGCCTTGAGGTTCCATACTAGGTTATGCGTTCCTACTGATCCTAAGATCAAGAGGGTCATTCTGGAGGAAGCACATCGGTCTCTGTATACTGTACATCTAGGTAGCACTAAAATGTACAGGGATCTTCGAGAGTCCTTCTAGTGGAGCAACATGAAGAGGGAGATAGATCAGTTTGTGGATCAGTGTTTGATGTGCCGGCAAATGAAAGCTGAGCATCAGAGACCGGAGGGATCGTTGCAGCCACTCCATATTCTTGAGTGGAAGTGGGAGCATATAGCGATGGATTTCATCACAGGATTACCACCGTTGTTGTATGGACAAGATGCTATTTGGGTAGTGGTGGATCGATTGACAAAGACTGCCCACTTTCTTGCCAATCAGAGTTAGCTACTCCATGGACAGATTAGTTGAGTTATACGTCCAGGAGATAGTTAGGTTCCATGGCGTTCTAGTGTCCATAGTTTCAGATAGAGACCCACAGTTCACATCTCGTTTTTGGAAGAGTCTGCAAAGGGCCATGGGTTCTTAGTTGTCTTTCAGCACAGCTTTTTATCTTCAGACAGATAGGCAGACGAAGAGGACGATACAGATTCTAGAGGATATGTTCCGAGCATGTGTGCTGGACTTTGGAGGTCGTTGGATGCAATATTTGCCACTAGTTAAGTTTGCGTATAACAACAGTTATCAGGCCAGCATTGGGATGGGACCGTATGAGGCACTACATGGCAGGAGTGCCGATCCCCAGTATACTAGGATGAGGTTGGAAAGAGACAGGTATTGGGACCAGAGCTGATACACCAGACTCAGGATAAAGTCAGACTCATCAGAGACAGGATTAGGATAGCGCAGAGTCGACATAAGAGTTATGTTGATATACCAGACTCAAGATAAAGTCAGACTCATCAGAGACAGGATTAGGACAGCGCAGAGTTGACATAAAAGTTATGTTGATACTCATCGACGAGAATTGGAGTTTGACGTAGGAGATCACGTGTTCCCGAAGGTGGCGCCGATGAAGGGAGTTATGAGGTTCGGGAGGAAGGGTAAGCTGAGCCCTAGGTATATTGGACCATTCAAGATTCTTGAGAGAGTGGGTTCAATTGCCTATCATTTAGCATTACCACCGGTCCTATCTAGGATCCATGACGTATTCCACGTTTCTATGCTGAGGAAATACGTCCCAAACCCCTCCCATGTGATTAGCTATTAAGCACTGGAGTTGGGTGATACTTTAGGTTATGAGGAAGTGCCAGTGCAGATTCTTGACTAGAAGGAATAGGAGCTACGTACGAAGAAGATTCCACTGCTAAAAGTTTTATAGTGCAATCATCCAGTTGAGGAAGCTTCTTGGGAACTAGAGGATCAGATGCACCAAAGACTAAGTTAATGTCAGTGTGTGGCCAACATGCATTTAGTGTACAAAAAATAACCAGTTCACTAAATAGATAAACACATTTATGAAAACATTCTTAATTTACACTCACACACACAATTAGCCGAGGATAGGGAAGATTACTTGCCTATACAAGTAGTTTCCCTCTGCTCTAGTACCATTACTGCTATAAGGGCACTCACTTTTCTCAGTAAGCCCTCAAAGTTATCTTATTAATTAACCATATTTAGACAAATTAACAGATATGCATATAAGACACTTCATGTGACAAACACGTCATTTACATCCCCATGGCACGGGTTATGCGGCCTAAAGGCTGAACTAAGCCTGGGTGATCAGCCCAAACAAAATCAAATACAACATCCTCTGCATACACATCTGCTGGCATCCACAACAAAATTGTAGGTTCGACGCCCTTACTTCAACCTCACATAGGCAGTCGCCTGGATCCCCTACACTTCTATTCAAACAGTGTGAGTGCACATGGTCTAACTAGCAACGGTACCGTGCTCACAATACATTGGTCCCCAGGGTTCCTAAAGCATATCATGTAATTTAGATAATATAAATCACCATTTAAAATATCTATTTACCTATATTTCCTATTATTCCAAAACAAAAAATATAATCCAGTATATAACCATCAATTAAAAGTCAGCCCTCAGCCACAAAATATAACCCGGCATATAGCCATCATTTGAAACTCGGCTCTCGGCCATCAAATAATAATTCTGGCCCTTGGCCAATCAAATAATTCCTAGCCATTGGCCGTTAGTTCAAACTCCTGCATTTCATAAACAGTTCCAGTATTTTCACAAGCATTTCCAGTATTTCTTAACCAATTCAGTATTTCACAGACAATTCAGTATTTCAAAATCCCAAATCCAGATATACAATAATGCATACAAATTAAATCATCTGCCACACGATTTTCCACATTTTAATAAATCCATATAAACAAACAAGCTTTCCACCGTTTATTTTATTCAGAAATATCTTACCATATATCCTAAATTTGTAAAATCCATTTTGAACGGTTGGTTTCCAAAATAGTTTTTAAATTCCCAAATGAATAAATAAATAAATAAATTTATATAAACATAACAATTTAATTGATTCAATTTTCATAAAATTACTGACCTAACTTAATCCCCTTACCTGATTCTTGAAAAAGCCCGCTAATACCCCGGCCTACGCCCCAGGCGTTAAAAAAAATCCCTGAGCCCTGAAATTCAAAATTCACTATATTATTCATCACAATCATTAGAGCAACTTTCCCTAAATTTTTCCTAGGTTCTGAATACCTTAGATAACCTACTAAAGGCCTAAATTATTAAACTTACCCCTGATTTAGGATTGGTACCCCGGAGCTTTGATTCGAAAACTCACTTCGGCTAGATTGTAGAGAATCTCCCCACGAGTCTTCTGGAAATTTGCATTCATTAATGGGACTTATAGTTTAAGAGAAATTAAGGTAAGTTTGATATTTGGCCTTACCCCACGAGATATGCATACGCTGCTCCTACAACATATCCGCTCCTGTAGAAATGTCAGTGGTGGCAAGAAGAGGCCAACGGTATTTTCGGATTTTTGATCAGTTGAATAATGAACACGAGATGAAGGAGAGTGGGAGAGAAAAGACGAGGAGATGAGAGAAATGGAAGACAGACGAATTGAGAGAGAGAGAGAGAGATGTGAGGCGTAGACGGACTCTGTAATCCAATTTGAAATTGGATGCAGAGAAGCTTCTTGAAGAAGCTTTATATAAGCTTTAAGATAAAACTTACACATATATATATATCATTATAATATTATATTATTTAATTAATAATAATAATTAATTAATTAATATATATTTTTTTAAAATTTATATTTTTATTTCAATTTAATTTTAATTTTTTTTAATAATAATTTTTTTTGTTTTTTTTTTAGGATCACTACAGAAACAACCGAAACAGACACCCATCTATTACTCTACCTTCACGTGCCCATGCATGCACAAAGTCCCTCTCAGATCTCATGTAGAGACCCAAACCCATAATAAGCAGGGTTCGTTGACGAGGGTGTCACGTTTGTCGATGAAGTCCATTCAGTACCTCGTCGATGAAATTTAAAGCGTCGTCGACGAGGAAATATCGAGCAGGTCAGAGAAAATATTCGAATGAGGTTCGTCGATGAAGGAATGGCTTCGTCGACGAGCCGTGTGGCTGGCTCATCGACTAGTTTGACTCGGTCAAGGGCCCTATAAATATCCATTTTGGGTTGCTTAAGGGCTAAGATTCTCCCAAAAGCTCTCTTCCTCTCTCTAGAACTAGCGGATTTCCTCTCTCTCTCTTTACGACCCTTTGCCGTTCATTGTCCGTTTCCACAAATGAAGGATCCTGCGTGGATCAGGGGAGGAAACTCTACAAATATAGCGGATCGAATCGTCGTTTTGAAGATTTTTGGGTTCTCCCAAAAATCAAGGCAAGGATCTGATCTCGTTTTCGAATATATAGTTGGATAGTAGTCGAAATTGTAGTAGGGCAATGTTCTGTGGTTTTTAGGTTTCAAGGATCCCAGGTTGTTGGTTTGGACCGTTTCGTTCGTATTTCCATATTCGGGTTTAAGGTAAGGGGAATTTATTTACAACAGTATTTTTGTAAAACTAAACCGCTAAAAAGTTAGTTTATGCTTATACATTTGATTTAACTGCTTATTTGCTAAATTCCATCAGGTAGAAATGTCGGTTTTACGATTTTATAGTTTTTGGTAAAAATGAGGATTTTGGTAGATGATTTCCATACTTTCCAAAACTTACTTATTTGCATTATTATTAACATAAGAGATGCTAGAATCCTTTATTTTTCCATTCAAATGATATTATGGAATTTTATATGATATAGCAAGTTTTCCTTCAAACTAGTGTGACATGTAGATGGAAATGGAACATGAGAATCTTTTATAATACTGATATGAATTATGGGAACTGGAGTTCTATTTTTCTATACAGGAATATGTGGAAAACAGGTGCCAGTTATATACCATACTATATATGTGAAAAAGGGTAAACCGAGAGAGTGTGTGCCGGTTTATACCCGAAGTGATTGTATAAGTTTGTGAAAATATTAAAACTGCACAGGTTAATATGTTTCATTATAAATCATATATATATGATAATTGGAACCACAACTTGCTACCAAAGGAGTTGAAAGATACTTCAGTAAAGGAGTTGAAACATACTTCAGTATAGAGGGGTTGAAAGATACTCCCAAAGGTTCGGATCCATAGCTAGTAAAGTACAGTGCAATCACACATGTGAATCAGTGTGGGTACATAAGATAGTCGGCTTACAGGAGTTATGAATTCACTGGTGAAATAATAGACCAGGGGAGACAGTCGGACTACAGAATAGATGCTCGGTAGTGCTTGCACAAACAAGGCACGTTAGAGTCATCAGTGCACAACCCGTGCCATGGGGTAAATAGGCATAATTATGTCATACCAAGATGGTCGTTGTTCTAATATTCATATGCATGATTTAAAGACTAAAATGGGCAAAGTACTATATTTATGTCCATAGATCTCTTATATTACCATATTGCAAATATGTCATTCATATAGCATATTTTTAATTGAAATATACACATATGTTCACACCCTGTTGTAATATTTTTCCGCCTTACTGAGAAGTGTCTCACCCCATTATCCAACCTTTGTTTTCAGGTCCATCGGGACGTCGGTCCTAGTAGCTAGAGGGACTTGGGAGGTTGTTTTTGGTTTAGCTTACGTAAGTGTTCTAATCATGTTATAAACTTAGTTGGAGTACTTTATTTTGGAGATTGTAAGTATTGGTTATGTTTTAGGTATGGATGACTGTAATTAAGAACACGACAAGTAAACTCTAGTATATGTTTAGTATAAATCCCAATGAATGTTTATGTTTTTCTGCAACATTTACATTATAGTTATGTGTGAGTACACCCATATGTCCCTGTTTAGGGCGGGTTGTTCATGTATGCTTATCAGGTACAGGTATTCTATATTTGTGATAATAGTATGGATCCATATAAAGGGCTAGGTCGCTACATCTCAATTGTACAAGAACATGGTAAATGTCCATGAAACTAACTGTTGGAATTTCCGATAATCCCTAAGTTTTAACCACTATAATTCTGATGACATCTATTGAGGGTCTAGAGGGTGTAAATTTTAGGACCAATGCAAAACGGAATTCCTCGGCCACCTTTGTCATCTCATCTCTGTAAAAATGAAGTCTTTCTCTCCATTAATATTCATAGGATAACGCATTGGCATTTTGATCATAGGCACCACCATATTTGTTACCATATGAGAATACGTCTTTTTGCTGGTATCTCCAAGTTCAAAGGTCCCCACCGGTGAGGGATTCACCGTTTGAACGAGAGCCGCCATGGTCAACCTAGGGAAGCTAGGATTGACAGCATCTATTATTGACAGCGTCTACCTGTTTCCTATATTGAAAGCCTAAAATTAAAAAACCAACCTTTTGCAGGAAGAGAAGATGGAACCTGAGGTGCGATGGTGACAGCAATCTCCTTTTAGCGTGCGGCGTCCCCAAAACTTCAATCTTTGGCAATGAAAACATAGAGGTGGGTCGAAGCTTGCATTGTTTTGCAATGGCGATGGCACTCTCCTTGTGGCATGCGGCGACGTCAATCTTCAGAGGCAAAACAGTTGTAGGCGGTAGTGCTTGGACGAGCAGAGGTTGTGGGCGGTGTGCTTGCTTCGGTAGTCGGCACTTCGGTGCATCGCCTATGACGTGAAGGCACTGATGAATCCTATTCTTCTTCTTCTAGGTCGAGCCAGAAAAAGCCTCTTGGACGATGGCGTGGGGCAATCGCTAGAGAAGACAAAACGAATTTAGGAGAAGATGAACACCACTGCCTACTTGATATGAAAATATATTTGAAAACTCGTTTTGATATCTTAATTATATGCTTAGTATGTCCTTTATTGAAAATATACTTTACTTTCTTTGCACCCTTAAGACATAAGATTCGTTTTGATATCGGGACTAAGTATAAAGATGTTCAAAATACCAAGATATTTGAAAACTTGTCCCTTTGAAAACCATGTTTTGAGTTTTAGGATTCATGTGATAAACTCTTTATGTTTAACTTTGAAAACCATGAAATGTGACTTTGTGACTTTAATGCAATCCTATAAACTCATGTGTCTTCGTATGCATGTGCATTGCTCAACTCTTGTTAAGAAATAATGCAGAAACAAACCCGTAAGAGTCACAATAAGTTCTTACCACACACACAATCCTTCTTACAAATATTTCTATAGTTATAAAACATTCGGTTGTGTTTGGGTCCTTCCGAGTATGTGTCCATTTGATCTTTCCTTCTTGACGCCTATTCAGTCTGCTCTTTGCCTTCGACTTGGTACTTCAAGTACGAGTACCTGTTCTAAATATGATTTGCAAAGATAGGAAAGCATTAGGAACAACATATAGGTTAATATCATCAAAACACATAAAACATGATAGTGTAGCCACCAAAGCTAACATTCTCTTCCTTTGTAATGATGTCTAACCTATTATGAATTTACTTAATCTTTGCATTTGTAATTATACTAACATGCTAAACATGCAAAGATAAGCTTACCTAGAACCACTAATGGGTTGTTATCATCAAAACAAGACAATAAAGCTCATGTAGTCTTCAAGGCCAACAACACCCTACAACAAGTAGAAACTACACACATAATACAATGCATTAAAAAAAATTTAAAGTATACAAATTGGAGTCTGAATCCAAGCTAGACTAAAATTAAAAAAAAAAAAACCATTTAATAGTACTTTTTGAAAATATTCCAAGACTTGCAAATGATAAACAAAAAAAACAAAAATGCATATATTAAGCCTAAAAATCGTAAAACACAAAATCTCCATTACTAACCAATTATTGGGAAAATAGTAATAATAGTAATAAGAAAAGAAATAACAAGAGAGGAGAAGATCTCAGTGACGGCTAAAACTAAAAGGTAATGACAACCGCCTAAAAAATACTACGATAAATACCCTTGGGCATATGAAATTTGATGCTACTAACAAAAATCAATCAAAAAATATTTAAATAATGAGGGATTGCAAGAAATTTTCAATCTAAAAATATTCAAATCATCTGACGTTGATATATGCTTAGCTCAAAACTTACATTGTAACAGCTTGAGTGATTAATCAATAATTCCCAAGAAAAACAAATACAATTTGGCATATCCAAAAACAAAGATGCTATTGAGAAATGTTGTCAAGTCAAAAGTTCATTACCTAGATATGCACAAGGCATTAGATAAATGTCATTTAGATTATAAATTTTGATACCCACAAATGTCATTTAAATATATGTTTATGAAGACACTAAATGTATTTGTTTAATTTAATTTAGCATTGAAAATTCAGAGATTAAAGTTGACATTTATTAATCACGTGGATTTTGAAATTTAAATTAAAATCCTTTAACATATTGATTTTTTTCATGGATTTTCCTACTTTGATGCTAGGTTTTTTTTTTTTTTTTTCAAATGGAAATTAAATTATGAGACTTTTGAAATTTTTCAAAATTTAAATTCAATTTTTAGTGGCTAAATTTTTTTATTTTTAAATTATATTCACTATTTATTATTATTATTATTATTATTATTATTATTATTATTATTATTATTATTATTATTATTATTAAATCTCACATTCAATCTCCAAATTGTCAAGGACGTTAAGAGCATTATAAAAAGAAAGCAATTACATAAATTTAATTAAATTATTATTAATGTTAGATAATTAAATTACAAATTTATGAGATGGTTTCAAAATATTAATCATTTTATTTGTAAGGGACTTTAAAATAAAATTTATGAATAAAGTTATGCTCTCATTAATAAAATAAAAAAATCAAATTAGTATGATAGCTAGGTATGAACTTATATTAGCTCCAAAATTTTTTAATTAAACTATAATCACCAATTATAGAAAACTTGAATTCAAATATCATTAGCTGTTATAAGAGTTAAATTGCAAATTTATATTACAATTTTATTTAGGAGAGTTTCAAAATATTAATTTACATATTAAATTATAAATTTATTGCAAATTTTCAAATTATTAAAAAGATGTTACTGAGAAAGCAATCCAACACTTAATTAAGTTATGTTTGGTTTGTAAAATACTATTCTAACAATAGATTAGCTATGAATTTGATAGTTTATATTAAAAAAAATTATATGGGTCACCCTAAAACAAATAAGGATATGAAACCATAACAAGAAATAGAAAAGAAATAAGAATATTATTTCCAAATTTCGTCATAGGGGTATTTATTCATTTCTTATTACATGTTCGATAAAATAATGAGGAATATATAGTAAAGGAATAGGCGTTACCTAGCTCTATTTCCAAATTTTTCTTTATATTTTATCTTATTCTGAAGAATAGAGCTATTATGTGAACCAAAAGTAATCTTAAGATTTCAAAAAATAATGACTAAGGATCTGTTTGGATCAAGAATTTTTATAGGGAAAGGGAAGGAAAGGAAAATGAGAAGAAAACTCATTTTTCCAGTGTATTTTTCTCTTTATATCTAATTACATGATTAAATTTTATACTTTAATCCAGAGAACTAAAATTTTATATTTTTTATAACACTATAATTTTAATATTTTAAAATCATACCGTGATATTATAAAACTCTTTCTTTAAAAATTTGCAATTTTAGTTTTAATGGTTTGAATTGAATAATGAAGTATCTTGAGCTTATATTCCTCACAGTTTCAGTTAATATAATACCTTCGGTGTTGTGGGTTCGATAGCGATGAAAGTCCCGTCTCGTTCATGAATTTTATTTGTGTTTTCTCTCTACATCACATAGTATTAAAAATAAAATTTTGTTCTAATATGATTAAGAAATCAAATATTATTATGATGTAAAATTAAAATTTTATTCATGCATTTGTTTCATATTTTAATTTCCTTCTCACTTGCCTCGATAATCAAGCACAAAAAAGTAGAATTTCTTCACATTTTCCTTTTCCTCCCCTCATATTTTTCAAGTTTAAAATGCACAAGTCATTGAGTGATAAAAAATTAGAACTTACAATAAAACTTGATTTGGTTCATAAACCTTGGTGTTAAAATCCCTTAGCATTTTCCACAGATTCTAATTCAATGGTGAAAAAAGTCTTCGACTTTAAGTCAATCTTGGTTCATGAGCCTTGATTTAGTTCATCTTTAAAAGACACTTGGTTAAAAGGGCTTTACTTTTTCTATCTAAAATACAAATTAATCATGCCATTCATCACGGGGAAGGAGGGCCATGGGCATTACAGGGAAGTCTTGTAGCAGATCTTCCCGTGATGAAGAGTATTTTTTATATCAAGCAATTGCAAACGGTACAGAGTAGGAAATGTTTTCAGCTTTATATCAAGGCAAATGACTGCCAAACCATATGAAAATTCAAATGGAACTGTGCGCAATGAAATATAAACAGCATCCCGAATCAAAAGTATTAAAACTCTCAGCCTGACATAGGGAAAGAACTCCCTACATAAACTCCCAAAGATTTATTGAAACGACTCAGAAACTTGAAATACGAAAGCTTGATTTCTTCTTCTTAATTTGGTGGAGGAAAGAAGATGGCATCAGACATCCTCTTCGAGCGGAAATGCTTCTCTACATCGCTCGACACATTGAAGGATGCCTCGAGCACTTGAGGGGACAGTGCCTTCCACGCTGAAGTTCTTCCTGCTAAATGAGTAAATATAGGACTGCCAAAACAAGAACCATATCATCAGAATCCCAAACACATGACACCTAATTTATAATTAAGCAACAATCGAAATCAAAGGAAGTACTTACTTGGGAGTGGTAATGATGGAGAACCACTCCAGCCCAGAAGCATCAGCAATCTTCGAAACCACGAAAAACCTCGGAACGATGAACAAATTGCCAGCCTTGACAGTAGTTTCTAGCACCCGGTGGCCATCGACGCCAACAACCTGGACACGGCCGCTTCCCCGAACAATGTAGGTCACTTGGAGGGCAGAGTCACAGGAGAAGCCAGGAGAGCACATGGCACCACCATCCAGCCTAACCAGATCAGCTCCCAGCCCAACCTCACCCACCAGAGGCAAGTTCTTGGTGTTCAACACCACAACCCTTCCACCATTCTTTATGTCCACATCCAGTGGAGCCTCCTCACAGTTCAAGGCCATGCCATCTCTGTGCTCCTTCTTTGGCTCAGGCATTTTGAATGAAGTATCCAGCTTGACAATGCCGCAGCCCGACTGCTTCCCGACCAGGTCGTGGACAACTTTTTCTTCCAAGTCCCAAGCTCGGCCCACGAACTCGGTAGAGAAACCAGTGAAGATACCATTCGAGCCTGTTAGGAAGAAATCGGTGAACTCGCCCGATTTGTGGGCTTTTGAGGTGTCGCCAAGGAAGAGAACAACTAGCTCAGTGTCCTCTTTGTTGTACCACCAGGTGACAACGCCGAAGGGGAGGGCGAGAGCATCGCCCTTCTTAATTGCAACAACCTTCTCCTCAGATTCTGGGAGGACAACTCCCGCAACGCCGCTCCCTAAAGAAGTCATGGAGAAATTAAGAAACATATTCAGTGCATATACAGACCAGATCTTAATGGAAACTTTACGAAATATTGTTGATTGAATCTGCAGACAAGATGAGCAAAAGCATGGTTTATGATCTGGAAATTTGGGACAAACTTGCATGGCACATGAACCGGGTTAATTTACAGACCGTTAATGGAAGCTAAAGCTGCTTATTATCCAATTAGGATATGATGGACGATTTATCAAATTATAACTCAAATGGCACTTCCTTGTAACATTTTTTTTTTCTTGCAAAAGAAAAAAATTTCACAACATTTTTTGAATTACTTAATCATTCAACACATAAAATCCAAATGGTAATTAGGTTTAGACCAGGATTGAAACTCGGAATTTGAAAAATATTAGACAAAGATGACTTTTTCATGTTTGTTTATAAGAAAAGTGAGAACGAAAATGGGATATAAATATATATATACACACACACACTTTATAATAAGTAAATCAAAAAAATTTAATTTTGCACATTATTAGCATTAAAATTTTCTTATTTTTCAATCAAGACTACTTTTAATAATATTTGATATGGAAAAAGTATAGCAGAATATAGACCTTTTTCAATTTTTTATTTTTTTTTCTCTTGAACAAAATCTTTGATAAAGAAACCCAATTGAATGGACGATGAGTGAATCGAAATCAGTGTGGTTGAATGAAGTGTAGTAACTTGCTTCTCAGATACCCATCATCAAACAAGAACAAAGCATAAAATCATTAACTTAGGATAAAAAAAAAGAACCAAGAAGCAAGATGATCAAATCAGAAATTCGCATATAAACCCACGAAGCAAAAAATAAGAAAAGGCATATAGAAAGAAAGAAAGAAAAAGAAAGTACCTTGAAGAACATAAGCGACCTTGGAAGAATCGGAGTAGCGAGGGAGAGCAAAGCCATGCCTCTCGAGAGCAAGCTTGGCCGCTCCTATGTTGCCTTCGCGCAGCATTGGAAGTTCTGTAGGGCACCATGCATGGTACGATCCCCCATTGTCACCGTACAACTTCTTGGCCAACTTCGGCGACAGATCAATTTCCATCTCTTATATTCTCGGCGAGAATCTGAGGAACCAAACAGAAAACAACAGAGTGTCGAGAATTGACTGAGGATTGAGAATTTGGTTGAGGGGTTGGCTCAGGCCACGTATATATAGGCAGGAGAAGTTGCTGATCAACAGAAAGATCCTGATCGGAGTTCAAAAAGAGAACGAAATTCAACTCAACGAGAAATACTGAGCTTGAAGATAATTTAAGCCGTGGAGCACGCACCTCTTAAATTTCTACTTTTAATTTTTAAATATATATAATTAAGTTATTATTTTTCATTTATTATTATCATTATTTTATTTAATAGAGAAAATAAACTGTTGGAGATATTCTAGGACCTTAGAAAAACGATATATTAAAAAAAATTCGGAAATAAACAGGTGCTGGTTAATTTGGAATTAAAACTAACGCTAGTAAACTCTAGGAAAATCTTTCTTCTATTTTTGACCCATCATTTTTCCTTTTCTTTGGTGATATTATTTTTTAGGTTAAATTGCATTACATTTTTGTTCGATTTTTTTGTTCTAATTTTTTTATTTTTTTTATTTTTTTAAAAAATTTATTTTTGATTTCAATTTCAAATTTTAACATGTAATTTGAATAAAGTTTAAATTATTTAAATTTTTAAATTTTAAATATGAGACTTTGATATTTATTGGTAAGGAATTTTTATTTTTTCCTTTATTTTTAATTATAATTTTTTACAATTATAATTATCTCCCTATTTTTCCTTTTTTAATAGTGCTTATCCAAAAGTAAATTCCTTTTAATGAGAGGCAAGGAGAGGCAAAAGATAAAATAAAAATTCAATGGCCTCCTTAAAAAGTATTAGCATAAGAAAAAGAAAGAATCACATAAATCATAGAAGAAGGAAGAAGGAAGAAGAAGAAAAAGGAATTAATTAGATAAAGGAAAATGAAAGGGATAGGAGTTAATAGAGATAAGATCATATATTTTTAAAAATAAAAATAAAATAAAATAAAGACAAAAAAAGATTATTCATGTTATAAAAGATGTAGGAAAATAAATAAAGGTGAGACAGAAATTTTACATCATTCGGTTATGCCTACTCCACAAGCGAATGAGATAAAAAACTTCACTATATCGGGAGGAATTACAAGATAATCTGGGACCGGCCTTGTACAAAATCTATCTCTTCTCACTATCTCTCCTCTTCTCTCATCCTTTCTATATGTCTACTTACTTCAAGCATGCAACGTGCGTGTCGAATTGAGAGGGAGAAAGTGTCATTTTATAGGACAATAAGGATAGTAAAGAATTTATGGTTGTGGAAAAACAAAAGGGTGACAGTTATTAATCTCTTATGATTTTCATAACACTCTCCCTTGGATGTCATCTATATATTAACTCATTCTACTAAAATCTTTAAGATGTCTCATTCCGAAGAGACAAACCAATTTCTTGAATGTTGTAGTAGGTGAAGTTTTGGTGAATAAATCTACTAGGTTATCACTTGATCGAATGTGTTGAACATATATATCACCATTCTTCTGGAGTTCATGTGTATAGAAAAGTTTTGTAGAGATATGCTTCGTTCTCTCACCCTTTATGTATCCTCCTCTTAGTTGAGCTATACATGCAGCGTTATTTTCATATAAAACTGTTGGAATAGTCTTGATTGATTGAATGCCATAATGTGTTTGAATATGAGAAATCATTCACCTGAGTCATGCACATTCTCTACTAGCTTCATGGATAGCAAGTATTTCAGAATGATCAGAGGATGTTTCCATAACCGTATGTTTTATTAATTTTCAAGATATAGTAGTGTTTCTGTAAAGAAATACATATCTAGTTTGAAATTTAGCATTGTTGGGATCAGATAGATATCCAGTATCAGTATATCCTACTAATTGAGACTTGGAATCAAATGAGTATAATAGACTCAAAGCAGATGTAACTCTCAAATAGCATAGAATGTGCTTAATTCCATTCCAATGTCGCCAAGTAGGAGGAGAGCTATATCTTGCTAGTAGATTTACAACAAATGCAATGGTGGGTCTTGAACAATTAGTTAGAAACATCAAAGAGCCGATAGCATTTAAATATGGTACTTCAGGACCAAGTAATTTCTCCCTCTTGTCATAAGGTCGAAATGGATCCTTCTTAACATCAAGTGATCGCACTATCACTGAAGATCCCAATGGATGAACTTTGTCCATATAAAATTGTCTTAATATCTTTTCGGTATATTTAGGTTTATGAACAAGAATTTCGCCATTTACATGTTCAATTGTAGGTCAAGACAATATTTTGTCTTTCCTAAATCTTTCATCTCAAATTCCGCCATTAAAGAATTAGTAGCTTTGGTGAGCTCTTTAAGAGTCCCAACTAAAATCGAATCATCAATATAAATAGCAATTATAGTGAATCTAGAGTCTGATCTTTTCATAAAAAAGCATGGACAAATTGGATCATTTATAAATCATTCTTTCACAAGGTACTCACTTAATCGATTGTACTACATGCGTCTAGATTGCTTTAATCCATATAAAGAACATTAGAGTTTAATTGAATATAAATTTTTGGGTTTTGTTTTAGGCAATTTAAATCCTTCAGGGACTTTCATATAAATTTCACTATCCAATGATCCATATAAGTATGTTGTTACTACGTCCATAAAATGCATGCTCAGTCATTCAGCGACTGCTAGCCCAATTAAAAATCTAAAAGTGATTCCAGCCATTACGGGAGAATATGTCTCCTCATAATCAATTCCAGTTTTCTGCAAGAAACCTTGTGCCACAAGCCTTTCTTTATATCAAGTAATTTCATTATTTTCATTTCGTTTGCGCACAAATACCCATTTGTATCCAACAAGTTAGACATCTTCTGGTATCAAGACTGCAGGTCCAAAAACTTCTCTTTTTAATAGAGAGTGTAATTCTGATATGATAGCCTCTTTCCATTTTAGTCAATCACTTCTATATTGATATTTATTAACAGATTTAAATTTAGGATCCTCATTACTTCTTTTAGTGTCAGTAGCCACTGCATATGCAAATATGTTGTTGACAACAACTTCATTTCTATCCCACATTTCTCCTGTGTAATGAACTGAGATCTCATTATTGTTTCCAGGTACTTTTCCCTTTTCAAGGGATGTCTCTTCAGGAGTTTTCTCTTAAGGAGATTCCTCTTCAGGAGGTTCCATAATAGAAATTTCATTTTCAAGAGAAATGGGTTTGTGAATGTCGAATGGATTATCCACCTCTCTAACCTCCTTTGGATTGTATACAAATTTCAATCTTCTCCTTCTAAGAGTTTTATCTTTTGCACCAATAGGCCTTCCACGCTTAACTTGCAGTTTAGGTTTATTAACCAGTTGTTGTCCTTCAAGGACATCAATACGTGCTGGAATATTTGCAACATACATATGAGATTTTAGTGTGACCTTGGTATTTACAAAAGAATCTTGTAACTAATTTGCAACCCCTAGCAAATATATAATTTTTTGGACTTTAAGTTCACTTTTATTTGTGCGAGAATTTAAATGAAATAAACTCATAGCTTTCCATGTGATTTCATGTTGTGCTTCAGACATTGATTTTTCTCCCCCTAATTTAGGGAATCCTATTTCATCAAAAATGACAATCTTGAAATCGTGCTTTAAAAAAATCTGTTAGCCTAGGTGGCTACGTGATCTTAATTGTCATGTTTTGATGATAATAACCCATTAGTGGTTCTAGGTAAACTAATTTTTGCATATCAAGCCATGATAACTACAAACTCAAATGCAAAGATTAAGTAAAATCTTAATAGATTAGACATCATCAAAAAGGGGGAGATTGGTAGCCTTAGTGGTTATATTATTATATTTAATGTGTTTTGATGATATTAACCTATTTTTGGTTCCTAGTATATTCCATCTTTTCAAATCATGTTTAGTATAGGTACAAGTGACAAATACATAAAGTATTGGATCAAAGGCAAAAATTCAACCGAGTTGATGTCGAATAAGAAAGATCAAAAGGACACTCACTCGGAAGAACCTAAACACAACCAAAGGAAGCTTAATATTGAATTATATGTAATGGGGAGTGTTTGAGGTTGTGTTTGTTGTAACTCTTGCGGTTTTGTTTCACGCATGATTTTTGAGCAAGAGTTGAGTAAAATGCATGTTCATACTAGGACACATGAGTATATAGGATTTCACTGAGTCACAAACTCAGCATTCATAGTTTTTAAAGATAAATCAAAGAGTTTAACAAACAAATCCTATACCCACAATATGTTTTCATAAAGACAAGTTTTAAATTATATTAGTGTTATAATCTTTTACAAACTTGGTCCTGGTTGGGTTTAAAACCTTAATTATGCACCTATTAAATTTCTTGAATGCCTTTCTATATTTAGCGCATAACTTTTGCTAGAAAAGTTCAAAAATGATGATCTTGGTGTCTATGGAAAGGTAAGAAAAAATCCCTCAATTTTTGTGTTGATGAATTTTTCTAATTTTTGGTAATTGTCAATGATTTGGGGTAATTCGTCAATGATTTCAAGCAGAATGTTAATAGTCGACGAATTAAGGCAAATAGTCGATGAATTGGGGCAAATAGTAGATGAATTGGGTCAAATAGTCAACGATTTGTGTTGGGATTTAGTCCCCCACGGTTATAAACAACTAGTTTTCAATTTAAACATATAATATATCCCCCCAATGGCCATAAAACGGCTAGTAGCCCATTTTTCCTATAAATACAAGTTTATAGACTTGTTTAATAATGGTTTTGGTGTTTTTACAAGTTCTTAGTGAAAAATATATTTTGAATACAAAACCTAGGCACTTTGCATTTTAGTTCTTCATATCAAGTGCTCAATTTCTCTCTCGCCGTGATGTCTCGATTTCATACCATTTTTTTTATTTAACATCCATAAATGATAAATATTCAAATCGCACATCAGCCACTTCAGAATCTCTGATATTGCATTAACATAACCCGACCCAAAGTGGGATACTGAGTAATCAGTCAAACTTATATAACAACCATATCAGCGGAAGTCAATATACACAAATCATCCAGAATACAAATAACCGGAGTACTAAACACCCATATCCAGTATATATACATATCTAACACATCCCAAAAATTAATCAAAACTCTAGGGAAAAACACACCTCCCTAACTCAAACCACTCACCCTATCTATCAAGCCCCTCTATCTCGGAGCTCTATCCCTGGGTCTATCACGATTTCCTGAAATATTTAGATAATTGGATGAGACACATCTCAGTAAGACGGAATAAATTATTTACAGTGTGTGGCAGTATAAGTTTCATTATATTATAATATACATATACATTTCAGTGACAATACCCTCTGTGAAAAATATTCCATTTACTCATAATCACATAGGTATAAAACACAAGCTTTTAAAAGCTTTAATTCCATTTTTCAACCCTTTCATATGCAACACATGTTTATCAATGAAAGTTCTTGAGGATAAGGGAGATTACATGCCCATGCATGTAGCTAGCCTCTGCTTTGATATCGTTTGTAACCTTACTCAATTAACTTGGGTACGGCTACAGTTGATACTTGTCATGGTACTCACCTTACTTAATAAACCCTCAATCGGAGAGTTTTACTTCGCCTTATTTATCTATGCTATTAAACTCACGCTCTTTCTTTCCATTTTCAATTTCATTTCATCATCTAGCACATGAGTGCCCTCGGTAACCAATACATCCGCATCTGTAACTCATGGCTACCCTGAGGATATTCTTTCCATGTCATGCTTCACCCCATGGTCGAGGTTATGCTGCCCTGAAGATATTCTCCGCACCATGCTTCCCCCATTGGTCGAGGTTGTGCGGCCCGAAGGATGGATCTAACCGTGGTTGGCCTACCCGGTTAAATCAAAATAGGAAATCCATTCATATGTCTATAGTACGATTGACCTGCCATAACCCTGGTCCTGACCTAGGAGGAAAAACTACCCTTCTCACTGATTCAATCGACTACCCACACCACACTCATCATGAGACCGTATGGTTGCACTAACACCTCACTAGCAATGATACCGTGCTCAATATCAACAATCGTCCATCAAGGTTCTCATTTCCACATTTCATCATTCACATTTCAAAATTCATATTGCTGCACTCACATAGCAATATTCACATTTTCATATTCTCATTTTAGTATTGACACTGCATTATGCTTATTGCAACATTTACATTTCCAGTATTCACATTCCATTATTCATATTGCAGAATTCTCATTACAATTTTCACGTTTCAGTATTCACATTGCAAAATTCCCATTGTACTATTCACATTTTCACATTCATATTTCATTTCACATTGCAGTATTCATATCTCATCTCATTATGGTATATATCATGTTTCAATATTCTCCTCATTTTCTGTTTCTTCCCATCTTTTCAATACACATTTCATTCTCATAATACTATATATATATACCTCATTTTGCTAATTCCCACATTTTATCATTAAACATATCATATTCTCATATTTCCCCATTTATCATAAAAACATTTCTATAATCATGTTTCACATTTCAAAACATCATAACTCAGTATTACTCATATGTCACACAATGTTTATCTGATATTAATATCATAATATTTTCACACAAAATAGCATATTCTCATTTTCAAGTATTAACTCAACCAGTAGTACTCAAAATACCTATTATAATTTATTTCTCTTACCTATCTTACTAAGAGGCTCGTGAACACCCAAATCGTACACCTGTGGCGTCTGAAACTCAAAACCCTAAAAATCAAAATTTTCTCGTATTAGTAATCTCAACTCATAGAACAATTTTCGTTTAGCACTTTTGTTAACCTCACTGGTCACACCCAGTTCAAAATGCCTTGGTCGACCGAACCTCGAAAAATAGGGAAATCTCCTCTTCCTAGTCAACCAAGACCTTAGTTCAAAAGTCCCCTGGTCGACCGAACCGTATGAGACTTGGTCGACCGAACCTATTCTGGTCGACCGGACCTCTCGGGTTGCCCTGATTTTTTACCGCGGTTAATATTTTTTAAACAAGATTAAAATGCTCTAAACTTCATTAAACCTTCCTCATAATACCTAATAGGTCCCCAACGGCCATATTTTCTCCCATGTCTATATATATGAGTTCATTTGAGAAAATTAAGTGTGATTAGCCACCTTGATTAGGGAAGAATTCTCTAAAAAATAAAAGGCCTATACAACTCATTTTCTAGCCCCATTCACTCAAGCTTATCGTTAAATAGTGCATACATCATTTGTAAGTGGATTGAGTGTGTGTGTTTGGGAAGGTTTGCTCTCTTGGTTGTATTTTTTGACACGATTTTCGTAAGAGCCAAACCTAAGGATTCTTAGGGGGCTTTTGCTAATAAGCCTATCCTAAGAAGACTTGCTTAAGCTTTCGAGTATTGCATTTGTGTTGCAATTTCTTAGGAAGCTTGTATTTGTCTTTGGGTTGCAAAATCATTTTCAAAATCATTTTCAAATATCTAATGTGCTTTATATTGATAAATACATTTGAAGAGATACTTGTTTGTGCGATAGTAGTCTTTGTAGCAATATTCATTCACTCATATATTATTTGTTGAATACAAAGATTACACATCTTTTGCAAACCAAGCATATACATCATTTAATACTTACATGCTTGAGTTATCTTGCTGATTGAAATACTAGAGACTTGACATCTTTGTGTGAACTTATTTGTTGAATATTGTGTGATACAAAGATTGCTTGTTTGCCACTCTCACGTACACATTACACATATAGAAAATACTTTTGAGAGTTGAACCATTTAGACCATATTGAGCTTACATATTGAATCATATTGTGGTGTATGTTATTGCACGCATTTGGGTACATATTTGCTTTACACGAAAGCACAATCACTGTACCATCTGATTATATACACATTTGTTGTATATCTAGGCACGGGCCTGTAGAGGGAGACTAGACCTGGAATAGTTCCAAATTGTCGTAGACCCGGTTAGGAAAGCTAGGTGCGTCGTCCTGTTAAGGCGTGTAGCTTGAGGTCAGCCCCGCTAATTGACCTAGTTAAGGTTGAGATCAGTCCTGTGTTAATTTGACCTGGTTGTAAACGGTGTCGCTCCACCCTTAAGTGAGCTATTAGTGGAATCCTCTAGCTTGCAAGCTAGAGGCGGGGACGTGGGCACAGTTGGCCGAACCCCGATAACATATCGTGTGTTTGTTTATATTTCTGCAGTTTATACTAACCGCACATGTACGTTATGGGTGGATGATGTGTATGACTTAATTTCCATAATATACTTATCTACGCATTTTGAAATTGTATAGACTGACCCTAGGTTGTGTATTTACTGTTGTTGGATAAATTAACTTGGGTGAAAAAGTTTTAAATTCCAATTCACCCCCATCTTGCGAATACACCAATTCTAACAACTTCCTAGGTTTCAAATACTCTAAATAGTTTATTAAACATTAAAATACTTCACTTACCCTGATTTTGGGATGGTGCCCCGGAACTCCAAATTGAAAATCTACTCCAGTTAAGTTATAGAGAATCTTCCCACAAACTTTATGGTGATTCCCAATCATCAATCTAGGTTATAACGAAGCCAAAATTGAAGAGAGAGAGAGAGAGAGAGAGAGAGAGAGCGAGAGGAGAGAGAAATGATGCTGAAAAATGAGGGTTTCACTATTTATAGGCCGGCATTTGTCGATGAGTTCAAGTGATTCGTCGACAAACCCATGAAGGCACTTCGTTGACGAGGAGACTAGTTTATTGATGAACTTAAAATTTCTTGAAATTTCCATACTCTCGGTATCTTCTCGTCGACAGGACACGTGTACTTTGTCAACAAGTTATATAGGGACATTCGTAGATGAAGACCCTGGGTTCATCGACGAATCCCTGTTGTTTCCCCTTTTTAAGATTTCTTTTCCTTTCTCTCTCCTTTATTGTTATTATTATTTTTCATGAATAAATTTTTCGGGTCTATACACTTGCTCTCTATTCTTGTTTGATTCATTCCTGGAGAGAATAGTGTGAGGTTGTATTGTAATTGAAATCAACTTAATTCAAGGAGCATTGCTTTATATACCCATCTTCTTATAAAAGGTTCTTTGTGAACCAAATTGATGAAGGTTCTTGGTGAACTGATTTACAAGGCTTCTTGGTGAACCTTGCGGATCTTGATAAGCGGTGGGATTTTTTCCTGTGTGAAGGCTCTTGGTGAGCATCGAGGGATTTGTTGTAACAACCTGCTATTTAACTTGGTTTTTTTTTCTTTTTTGTACTATGACATTTATAATGCTCGGATACCAAACTGAATTAAACCCAACCATCAACCTAAGCAACAAGAAGCAGAAATCAAATGAACATAGCCATATATAATTATATACAATACCAGAGTGCTAAAATGTTTCCCAAAATACACATATATGACTGTTTTCCAAAAATACCCTCAACTGGCTAAGGCTATACAAAAACACTCCCAAAAATACTCACTCTAATATCAGGGTAAAATTGAGACCCCTCTACCTGCGAGCCTAATCTGCTCGCCTACCTGGATCGCCTAAAAAATGTTAAAGTAATGGGATGATCCAACGCTCAGTAAGACGAAATATGTTATTGCTTGTGTGTGGTAGATGAGTTACAATACTATGAAAATCTATTACTATATAATCATATATAACTGAATCTGTAAATACAATACCAATAATATAAACCATCACCTTTTCCCGGTTGCTTATCATATCTGTACTTTAGACTTCTACTCAAAATACTTCTAATATATAAATATATGTGACGCCCCCAACCTGCCAAGTGGGGCTCAGGTGCCACGTGTTCCAATCACCTGCATCTGATACCATAATTATCATGCACGCAATGGAACATAAATAAATAACCTCAAATAAATACCAGAGTTCTATATAACAACCCAAAAAACAACACCACAACATCCAAATATCTATCTCTACAACCAGTATTTAAAACATAATCCCGTACAAATATATCTATACATATATTAGTATCTCACAATACCCCAAAAAGAAACCAGCAAAAATAGTCCCAGCTTAGGCCTTCAAACCCGGTCTCCAGAAGAACCTGAAAAATTGTTAATCCACTAGGGTGAGACACTTCTCAGTAAGAGTGGAATAAATTATAACAGTGTGTGACAAATGAGTTTTAATATTATGCACAAGTACATAATTTTTATGCAGGCGAAAGTCCCCAAGGATAGGGAAGATTACTTGCCCATATAAGTAGCTTCCCTCTGCTCTAGTACTAAAAACTACCTACCAAAGCACTCACCTTACTCAGTAAGCCCTCAGGTGAAGTACTACCTCGCCGCCAGTACACACATCTTTATTATTTTAAAAGCGAAGGTTTGCGAGGATCGGGATGTATACCCACCCATACAAGTAGCATTCCTTTGCATTGATACCAAGAAACTACCTAGCAGAGCACTCGCCTTTCTTAACAAGCCCCTGGCGGTATGTTTACCTTGCCGCATGCACACACATGCATTCACAATATGTTATACCATTATTTTTATGCTATAATTAAATTCACATGCGCACAACACATCCACATAGGAATCACGCAACTTATACTTCGTCTTTCAATGTCCTCAGTACGTGGCCCACACAGAGCAACTGCGTACATATCAGTACGTGGCCCACACAAGCACCTACGTACTTCTTATCTACACGTGACCCACACAGGCACCACTACCCACACAGGGTACATAACATGGCCCACACAGGCGCCATTATCCACACAGGATATAAAGTGGCCCACACAAGCACCACTACCCACACAGGGTACATAACATGACCCACACAAGCGCTATTATCCACACAGGATATACGTGGCCCACACATGCACCATTCTAGTTTCCGCAACACGTGGTCCACACAGGCACCACTATTCACCAGTATCCAATCCCCATGACCTACCCGTCATACATCAATAGAACAAGCTCCTTGACTTGCCAATGTCCTATCCCATATAAATGACAATATGACAAGCTCCTCAACCTACCAACGTCATATCATGATTTATATCTAGGCAATATAGCAACCTCCTCATGCCAACGTTATATTGAGATGCATACGAATAACCACACCAGTTAGTTCATACAAACGCATCAAAGCATTACCACACAGGTATCCAACAGATCAATACATTCCCACATAGTAAGCCAACAAATCAATATATTTCCACACAGGAGTCAAATATAACAATTCATTCATCATGTCATAATCATTCCAAACACCCCTCATGTAAGCCCAAATACCACAACAACCTATATTCAATTTATTAGGAAAAATTATTCTCATGTCATACGAATTTAATATCATATGCAATTATCTCAAATATAAACGTTAAACAAAATCATCATTTTCTAGTACTTAGACTGTTCTAAAAATCATATAAATAAATAATAAATTTCATACGCTCGTAAATAACCGGTTCACCTTAATAAAATACTGATATAATTTTATTCCCCCTTACTTGATTTCTTGAACCACGCTTATAGGGTTCCCAAAATTATACCCGCAGCACTCACCCTAGCCCTGATTCAATCAAATCAACTCCAATAAAATATTATTTTAACCTTTCTTAATTTATAATAATTAAATAATAATTAATTTCTAAATAATCCATTTATCCTAGTTTTGGGGTTATTGCCACAACGACGCCACGAGAAATTCGCTCCGCTAGATTTGTAGAGAATCATCCCTAAATTCTCGTGGTGGTGTCTGATTGCCCATTTGACTTAAAATTTAGGAAAAATTGAGACAAGAATGAGAATTTGGCTTACCCCAGAAGATATGCCCACGCTCCTCCTACAACAAATCCACTTCGGTAGATATGTCGGTGGCGGAAAATAGAGTCTAGTAATATTTTCGGATTTTCAATTGGGCGAGAATCCGTCGTGAAATCATAGAAAGAAGATGAGCTGAGAGATTTCTTTTTTTTTTTTCTCTCTCTTCTTTCTTCCTTCTGCCGCGTGAAGCTTCCTCTTCTTTCTTTTATTCTTTCCTTTCCTGCTAACTTAACCACTAAGTTTCCTTTTCCCTTTTCTTTTTTCTTTTTTCTTTTTTTCTTTCCTTTATCCTTTACTTTAAACTTTATTATATACTTATTTATATATATATATATATATTATTTACATATATACTTATATATATATATAATTAAATATACATATATATATATATATATATATCCACAATCCTCAAATTTCTTAATTTAATTAATTTTCTTAATAATAAATAATTATTTAATAATAATATATTTTTTTAATTAATTAATTAATTTTTTTTTGTTGTTACATTCTCCCCTCCTTAAAAGAATTTCGTCCTCGAAATTCGCTAACCAATTATAGAACAACGAGTCAGTTTGACATTTAAATCCTCAATTGAAACATCAAACAATTAGCTTATCCCCAAATCAACCTAACCCTCAAGTTCTAATTCTGAGTTCCAGTCTCTCCACTCAGAAACATCACTGTCAATAGATTTACTGTGGTTTTCTGAAACTGGCCGGATTCAGAAACTCACAGAAGTCTATCAAGGGATTTCTGCCTCTAAGCTACGAAACAAAACTCAAAATCTCCTATCGACATCCTAATCTACCCATTCCTATCCTTATCCTTATTCGTACCTATACTCTAGTATTAATCAATCCTAAAGTCTGCAGAATTTATAACCTAATGCTCTGATACTTCAATGTGAAGCCCTGAACCCGCCAAGTGGGGCCTAGGTGCCACGTGTTCTAATCACTTGCATCTGATACCATAATTATCATGCATGCAACGGAACATAAATAAATAACCTTAAATAAATACTAAAGTTCTATATAACAACCCAAAAAACAACACCACAACATCCAAATATCTATCTCCACAACTAGTATTTAAAACATAATCCCGTACAAATATATCTATACATATATCAGTATCCCACAATACCCTAAAAAGAAACCAGCAAAAACAGTCCCAGCCTAGGCCTTCAAACCCGATCTCTAAAAGAATTTGAAAAATTGTTAATCCACTAGGGTGAGACACTTCTCAATAAGGGTGGAATAAATTATAACAGTGTGTGACAAATTAGTTTTAATATTTACATATCAAAATAAACTGCTTCTTACATAATATCAATAACAACTGAGAAAATGTACCATTAATAGCATCCCCAACATCTAATATCATACACACATCCAATATGCACAAGTACATAATTTTTATGCAGGCAAAAGTGCCCAAGGATAGGGAAGATTACCCGCCTATACAAGTAACTTCCCTCTGTTCTGGTACTAAAAACTACCTATCAAAGTACTCACCTTACTCAGTAAAACCTCAGGTGAAGTATTACCTTGCCGCTAGTACACACATCTTTATTATTTTAAAGGCGAAGGTTTCCGAAGATCGGGATGTCTACCCACCCATACAAGTAGCATCCCTTTGCACTAATACCAAGAAACTACCTAGCAGAGCACTCGCCTTTCTCAGCAAGCCCCCAGTGGTATGTTTACCTCGTCGCATGCACACACATGCATTCACAATATGTTATACCATTATTTTTATGCTATAATTAAATTCACATGCGCACAACATATCCACACAGGAATCACGCAACTTATACTTCGTCTTCCACTATCCTCAGTACGTGGCCCACACAGAGCAACTGCGTACATATCAGTACGTGGCCCACACATGCACCTACGTACTTCTTATCTACAAGTGGCCCACACAGGCACCACTACCCACACAGGGTACATAACATGGCCAACACAGGCGCCATTATCCACACAAGATATAACGTGGCCCACATAGACACCACTACTCACATAGGGTACATAACATGGCCCGCACAGGCGCCATTATTAACATAGGATATAACGTGGCCCACACAGGCACCACTCCAGCTTCCGCAACACGTGGTCCACACAGGCACCACTATTTACCAGTATCCAATCCCCATGACCTACCCGTCATACATCAGTAGAACAAGCTCCTCGACTTGCCAATGTCCTACCCCATATAAATGAAAATATGACAAGCTCCTCAACCTGTCAATGTCATATCATGATTTATATCTAGGCAATATAACAACCTCCTCATGCCAACGTTATATTGACATGTATATGAATAACCACACCAGTTAGTTCACACAGACGCATCAATGCATTACCACACAGGTATCCAACAGATCAATACATTCCCACATAGTAATCCAACAGATCAATACATTTCCACACAAGAATCAAACATAACAATTCATTCATCATGTCATAATCATTCCAAACACCCCTTATGTAAGCCCAAATACCACAGCAATCTTTATTCAATTTATTAGGAAAAATTATTCTCATATCATACGAATTTAATATCATATGCAATTATCTCAAATATAAACATTAAACAAAATCATCATTTTCTAGTACTCAGAGTGTTCTAAAAATCATATAGATAAATAATAAATTTCATACTCTCATAAATAATCGGTTCACCTTAATAAAATACTAATATAATTTTATTCCCCCTTACCTGATTTCTTGAACCACGCATGCAGGATTTCTAAAATTATAACCGCAGCACTCACCCGAGCCCTGATTCAATCAAATCAATCCCAATAAAATATTATTTTAACCTTTCCTAATTTATAATAATTAAATAATAATTAATTTCTAAATAACCCATTTATCCTAGTTTTGGGGCTATTTCCACAATGACCCCATGAGAAATTCGCTCCGCTAGATTTGTAGAGAATCATCCCTAGATTCTCGTGGTGGTGTCCGATCGCCAATTTGACTTAAAATTTAGGAAAAATTGAGACAAGAATGAGAATTTGACTTACCCCAGGAGATATGCCCACGCTACTCATACAACAAATCCACTTCAGTAGATATGTTGGTGGCGGAGAATAGAGTTTAGTGGTATTTTCGAATTTTCAATTGGGCGAGAATCCGCCATGAAATCGTAGAAAGAAAATGAGTGGAGAATGTGAGCTGAGAGATTTTTTTTTTTCTCTCTCTCTTCTTTCTTCCTTCTGCCGCGTGAAGCTTCCTCTTCTTTCTTTTATTCTTTCCTTTCCTGCTAACTTAACCAATAAGTTTCCTTTTCCCTTTTCTTTTTTCTTTTTTTTTTCTTTCCTTTATCCTTTACTTTAAACTTTATTATATACTTATAAATATACTTATATATACTTATATATATTATTTACATATATACATATATATATATATATATATATCCACAATCCTCTAATTTCTTAATTTACTTAATTTTCTTAATAATAATTAATTAATTAATAATAATATTTTTTTAATTAATTAATTTTTTTTGTCGTTACAATATATATATATATATATATATATATATATATCTGTATAAGCATAGTAATAACTGAAAACTTCCCTATGGAAAACTGTGTGTCATGATTTAACCTCTCATGATAGGGTTGTGCAGTGCGTAGGTGGGATCTACCCTGGCTGGCCAACTAGGAATAAATTACTATACTCCATTAGTCTTATCAGCCCTCCTCAACCCATATCTGATGGGGAACCTGTCCACTCGTGGGCTCTATACGATCGACTGTTATACCACGTATTATCTGAATAACTGGTTGCACTCTATATACTGTATGTTGTTATGGTACCATGCTCTGTAATCTGTAATGGTCCAATAGTGTCTGATACTATATAATACATCTCTATATACAACTATTTGTTTTACCATGATTCTGTAATAATTGTATAAACCATGACACTGTGATAAACTGTATCTGTATCAACTGTATGTCATGGTACTATAAACTGTATCTGTATCAACTATATAATCATGGTATTCTAAAATTACTATAAATATTTTCTCTGTCTATATTTTGTGTAAAACATAGCTCTGAAAATACTATAAAGCATGTCTTTGTACTATATTTATATTCTCAAGTCACACAGTAATTTAAAACATATTATACATAATGAATAAACTGTAAAACTGTATTAATTCTTGCTGTGAATAATAATCTGGTATAAATATATATACTATACTGAAAATCATACTAAATTTGCCTAGCATAGCATATTTCCCTTACCTGTTTCCTACTAAAAATCCCCTACTGTAACGGGTCCAACACCTGCAGGGTTCTCTAGACAACATTCTGAAAATTAAATATCCTAGAATGAAACATCATTATTTCTTTACCTACATCTTTTCCTACAATTTCCAGAAGGCCAAAAATTGACTAAAAGGCTTTAACCTGATTCTTGGAAGAAATTCGACTCGATCCCACTGACGTTCCGCCACAGTAGATTTGAAGAGAACTCCGCCAAGAGCGTCGTGATGGGCTCAGATCATTGAACCAGTGAACGATGGGGCCAAAATCAAAGAGAGATGGAGGTGGAGCCATAGGAGAGAGAAAGAGAGAGAGGAGAGGGTTTCGGTGAGATTTCTGCGTAGGAAAATGAGTTTAGCACTATTTATACTGCGGGATTCGTTGACGAGCCACGTCACCTCGTTGACGAATCCTGTAGAAAGTTCGTCGACGAACTTGCACCCTCGTCGGTGAATTTCAGACTTCCAAAAATCCTTTCTCGGTATCTTCTCGTCGACAAAACTCGCCCTCATCGACGAGACCCTCTTGTACCCTCGTCGATGAATCCCCTGTGTTCATCGATGAGGCCATGAAAAAATAACCTGGGTTATTATATTCAACGAACGCGGATGACTGCCTCTTTCTATTACTGTTTCTATTTTGCTCCCTCTTTATTATTTAAATATCATTATTCTTCGGGTCGTTACATTTTTTCTCTCGTTGTACGGCTTCTCTGCCGGTAAACAAGTTTATAGTGGATTGTGGAATCCTTAAGTTAGTTTCAAGGCATCGACGTAGGCTTGGTGCCGAACCACATTAAAATAGCGGTGTTGAGCTTTCTCTCCCTATACTCCATTGTTTATATCTTGTTCATGATTTTATTTTATATATTGTGATATAATTGTTTGCATCTTGCCAAGATTATTATTTTGTAGAGAAAAACGAAAATACGCGAAAGAGTCCATTCACCCCCCCTCTTGACTCTATATACTCTCGGACTGACAAGTGGTATCAGAGCATGCCATACTTTCAAAATCACCTATTAAATGTTCAAGATATCTAATAATAAAAGGGAAATCAAAACCAACATAGATACCAAGCTTACGTTGAAGATCCATTTTGGTTCTTTAAGGAGGGGCAATAGGAACATATACTGTACAACCAAAGGTTCTTAAATAAGAATTATCACGTTGTTGCCCAAAAACTAATTGCATGGGTGAAAGTTTGTTGTAAGCAGTTAGCCTTATTTGAATTAAACATGCAACATGAAGAATAACATGTGCCCAAATAGATAAAGGCAATTTGGCTCTCATAATCATAGGTCTAGCAATAAGTTGAGGTCTCTTAATAAAAAATTTAGTTAAACCATTTTGTATATAGGTATAAGCAATAGGATGTTCAATATCTATTTCAAGTGACATGCAATAGTTATCAAAAGTTTGGGATGTAAATTCACCAACATTATCCAAACGAATTGATTTAATTGGATAATATGGAAAATGAGCTCGTAGTCTAATCAGTTGTAAAAGAAGTCTCGCAAATGCAATATTACGAGTAGAAAATAGAGAAACATGTAACCATCTAGTAGATGCATCAATTAAGACCATGAAATATCTAAATGGTCTAGATGGTGCATGTATCGGTTTGCATATATCACTGTGAATTCTTTGTAAGAAACTAGGAGATTCAAGAATTACCTTTGAAATGGATGGTTAATTTGACAATTAATTTCCATTGAGAGTAAGCAATACATATGAAATCACTTGATAAAAGAATCTTCTAGTTCATTAGTTGATGACTATAAGAATTCTCAATGATTCTTCGCATCATTACATCTCCAGGATATCCAAAACAATCGTGTCAAAATTTAAATAACTTTGGGTCATTTCACTTATGGTACAAGACATTATTTGATTCAACTATTTTAATCTTTGTATAATATAATCTAGAAGATAAAGTTGGCATTTTTTCTAAAATTTATTTCTTCCCAGAATCAATAAAAGTAATATAAATAAATTCTTTATTGTCTTCATTTGTAGTTTCAATGTGATATCCATTGAGTCTTAAAACTTTAAAGCTTAACAAATTTCTTCTGGATCTATTGGAATATAAAACTTCATCAATTTGTAATAAAATATCATTGGGTAACTTTATATTAGTTCTTCCGAAACTTTCAATCAAATTTGTAGAACCTGACATTGTTTTAATATTTGTTGAAGATATATTCAAGTAATGAAAATATTTTCTATCTTGAAGAATTGTGTGTGTTGTAGCACTATCAGTTAAAAAAAACTTCTTCCAAAGACATGTTAGAATCAATCAAAACTTTAAGACAATTCACACTACAATACATATTTTAAAAAACCTCATTATTATAATTGATCATAGCAACAATAAATACAATAATTTATTTATTAAGATTCAAATACAATATTGCTTACTTTATATCTTAAAACATTATATCATTATTTTTGTCTTAATTTATAAAGAAATCGGCAATATCAAAATAAATAGAGTTGGATGGTCCAGCATCAAGGTGTATTGGAACAACATTATCAGTAAAATTTGTTTTAACCTCTTTACTTTTTCTCTTTTATAGAGGCTTGGTATAGATTTAACAAGTGTTTAGCATACAACAGGTACACAACCAATGACATTTTCCTCTTCATCTGTAGCATTTATTTTCATGATGCCTAGGTCGTTGATCCTTATCACTGTCCCGCTTCTAGGGGTCATCCCTCTTTTAGGGGATTGCAACCTCACATCGATGTCAGTTATTATTTCAACCACGACCACGACTATGCCCACGACCATGCCTACGACCTTGTCCTCGACCACAAGATTTATTTATATTCACTTCAGGGAATGGGGTTGAACTAGTTGGACAAGTTTGGTGATTTTTTATTTTATTTTATCAAAAGCTCGTTATTCTACTCAGCAATAAGAAGACATGATATAATTTTAGAAAATTTAGTGAATTTCCTCTCCTTATATTGCTGTTATGGGAGCACATTAGTGGGATAGAAAGTAATAAATGTCTTTTCAAGCATGTCTTCACTAATAATATTTTCACCACATAATTTTAACTTCGAGCTAATCTTATGGAGAGCTGAATTATATTCACTAACTATTTTAAAATCTTGAAACATCAGGTGCAACCATTCATGTCGAACATTTATTAAAATCATAATCTTTTGATGATCAAATATATCCTTTAAATTTTTGCATAAGATAAGTGGGTCTTTGGTATTAAAGTATTCAGTCTTTAATTTTTCATCTAAATGATGACGAGGGAAGATCACAACTTTTGCACGATCCTACGAGGACGCGATATTTTCATCTAAAATAGTATTTTTCAAGTTCATTGCATTTAGATGGATATCAGTATCAAGAATCCATGATAAATAATTGTTGCCTTTGATATCAAGGAGAACAAATTCAACTTTGCTTAGGTTCAACATGTGAATAAATTAATAATACTAAGGCAATTTAGGAAAAACAAAATGTAAGAACTAAAATAAAACTTAGATAATAATAAATACAATATTAATTTCACTCTTTTGGGGGTACTTAAATATGTTTCTTTATAACATTATTATTATTTTTTTCTCAATTTGTATTTTTCAGGTGTATGATTTCAATTACAATATGGAAATACCTCATCTAGAATGTAAACATCTCATCTTTTGAGGAGGTCGATTTTAGCATCTCTTGGGGAGGTTAAAAATATATTCTCTTAAGGAGGTAAATATTTATCATCTCTTCTGGAGACTAGATACATAGCCTTTTCGGGGGATTAAATATATAAGTAGGAGATTTAAATGTATAGCCTCTTTAGGAGGACTATCTTACCATCTCTTTTGGAGATTAACACTCTTTAAACTATAAAATATATATTCTCTTTTGGAGAATATTATGCTTTGTGGAATAAAACTTATAAGAAATAAATTAAATAGGATTTAAATAAATATTTCAAGTAGTTAGAGTTTCGCGTTGATAACATGTTATAAAAGATACAGGAAAAGAAATAGAAATGAGACAGAAATTTTACATGGTTCGACTATGTCTACTTCACGGACGAATAGGATAAAAAATTTCACTATTTCGGGAGGAATTACAAAAAAATTTGGGGTCTGCCTTGTACAAAATATCTCTCTTCTCTCTATCTCTCATCTTCTTTCATCCTTTCTATATGTCTACTTACTTCAAGCATGCAATGTGTGGCAAAATGAGAGGGAGAGAGTGCCCTTTTATAGGATAATAAAGATAGTAAAAAATTTATGGTGGTGGAAAAATGAAGGAGTGACAGTTATTAATCTTTTATGGTTTCATAACAATTCATATAATTGTTATTGACCTATTTGACTAATTGCATCTTTTGTAAAATCAAAACCATTAAGCCGTACTTTTATACTCTTCAACCAAGAAATATTCAATTTTATTATTTGCTTTTGAAAGGCTGAAATTTTTTTATAAATTTAAATTCAAGCGATAAAATTCAGACTCCCAAATATTACATAATTTTTTTAATTATAATAAATTTGTTTACTGACTCAAATCCAATCCACTCCACTTTACTTTCACCTTCTTTATTTAAAATAAAATCCCCTTAAACAGCCCCTAAAACTCTTGGTATCTAGTTTTTAATGCCCTTTAATTGCAAGTTGAGAACAATTTCTATTAAAGTAAAAAATTACAAACTAATTAATGTATTTCCAGTTTGGGATATTTCTAAAATACTTCTAGAATTTCTAAATTTAAAATAAATCTAATTTTTTTAATTACAATATTAAATTTGAATTATACTTTTACTATCTTTAAAAAAAAAATCTTTAGACAACTCGTAAAATTCTTAGTTATTAAAACTAAAAAAATTAATGACAATCACCCCTTCATTTTCCACCTCCATAAATTATATCCCTTTGTTTTTCACTATCATAAATTATGTGTTATCCTTATTGCCCTATAAAATGACCCTCTCTTCCTTTCATTTTCACACACACACACACACACATAAAGCTTAGAGAGATATTTTGTATAAGGTCGATTTGAAATCATTTTGTTATTTCTCTCGAAATGGTGAAGTTTTTTATCTCATTTGCCCGTGGAGTAGGCATAGCCGAACCATGTAAAATTTATGCCCCATCTCTATTTATTTTTCTACATCTTTTACAATAGTATTTAATTTTAAAGTCTTATAATTGCAATGTGAGTAAACATTTTTCAAAAAGTAAAAAGAAAATAAAAAAATCCAAGCTAATTAATTACTATATTAATTGTGCGTGATATCCATTTTTATTCCCCTTCTAACCGGTCATAATTTTTTGTTGTTTTTTTTTCTTCTTTCTAATAATGACAAGTGACTCTTTAAAACACTCCATCCTTATCTTTATTATTAATTAAGAAAAAGTAAAATTACATTTCTTTTATATTTTCCTTCATTATTAATTATCGATATATAAGCAATTTAATTAAGTAATTTTAATTTTTGAATTTCTAAAATACTTCTGTCAATCTCCACAACACCCCATTCACATTTTAAAATGTCAATAATATTAATATTAACATCTAAATGAAATTCAAGTATGAAAAGAATCAATCCTATGTATGAATTCCAAAACGTAAGGCAAACCCAATGCTAACATGTAACGTAAGGCAAACCTTTTGTTAGTTAGCTGACAATCAGTCAATCGTTAAGTATATGTAAAAAAATAAATTTTTATTTTAATAAATAATATTTTAAAATGATATCAACTTACATAAATTAAATTAAAAAAATTAGTCAATCTAATATCTTCAAAATTGGATAAACGAATCAAAAACTTAATCGACTCTTGAATTGGACGGTTTCCAATCCAATCACATTGAAGCAATCAATTAACATAAGTATGACAAAATAATTTTATTCTTATTTTAAAATTTATATATATAAATGAAAATAAAATAATATCAACTTAAATAAATTAAATTGAAAAAAATGGTTAATGTAATGTTTTGAAAACTAAATAAATGAATTGAAAACCTAACTGATTTTTAAATTGAACGGTTTACTGATCCAATCACTTTGAATCAATCAATTGATAAATGAATGACAAATAATTTTATTATTATTTTAAAATTTTTAAAAATATATAAAAATAAAAATTACTAATAGATCATTAAAAAATAAATAGTAATTATTGTATTACAAAATGTTTGTTAGATGTAATTTCATATAAATTTAATGACAAAACACATAAAATAAAAAATAAAAATATAATTCAATATTTTTAAATTCATGTAGCCTATCAAACACAATGTTTAAAAATATATATAAATTAAAATTTCAAAATTCATACTTCATAAATTAAAATAATAAAGTTGAATGCTAGTTGTTTATTGTGTAAAATATGAGTGCTAAATGGATAAAGAACACTACAATTTATATTAATTGATTGACCTTTGATCTAACCAATTAACCGGTCTTCTTAAATTTAATCTATGTTGCTATATTCTTAATTATGGAATTCAACCAATTGGTTGACTTAGAGAAGGAGCCACAATTTGACCAATTGGTTCATGGGAGTCGATATTTTAATTTAAATATATATTTAGTCATTTAGTTTGCATGTAATTTTTTTTTTTTTTTTACCAAAAGATGACGGTACCTCCTTTTATTTAATGATATAACCTCACATTTAGCGAAAGAATACCGTAGTTACAAGACAAACAAAAGGGAGAATACAGATAAATAAAACAAAACCCTCCTAAAACATTAAACAAATCAAAAACACCAAACAAAACTTGAAAAATGAACTAACGATGAAAAGAAGTGAGACCCAATCTATCAATCCGAAATATACCTTTCAGATAACATAGTAAAAGATGTTGTTCTTCGTACATAACATTGTTTCCCATTTCTTATTCTTTAGCAAAAAAATTAGCTACACTATTGTATGTAAATTGTTTATAACTTTGGAACAATAAAATTATTTAAGTATTTTTTATGAATTAAAAGATTATTTATTTTTTATATATTTTAAAATAATAATTTAATTATATTGCCATATTTATGTCAAGTAATTAGCTCAAACTAGTTTAGTTAGTTAACTCGAGAACTGTGTTTAATTCACTTACAAGTTCAATTTGCGAAATGTGTTTTATTCAATTAAATTGTTTTTTCAACTTAATTTATTAAAATAATGTCATTTTCTTAAGTTATCTGATCATAATTAAATAAAAATGAAAAAATTGTTATTTTATTTATTTTTTCACATATATTTAATAGCTGACTTAATTAATAATCAACCAATAGTTCATTTTGTCACTAAATTTAAATGTTAAGGGATTTTTTATAATTTTCAAAAATACAAAAAGTAAAGTTTCATTTTCAAAAAATTCAAAAGGTGTTACTGAAATTTACCCATTTTTATTTATTTTTAAATACCTCTCTCTCTCTCTCTCTCGTCTACCCTAGTTTGGTCTTTAGATGTGCCAGCAAGAAGGTGCCTTCATGGACCCCACAAATATTTATTTGTTTTTGACTTTATCTCTCTCCTCTCTCTTCACGGATTGGTCCAACTCAACCACTTTCCCTCTTAATACTTTTATATTATAAAATTAATTTAAATCATTAGTTCTCACTTTCTTTTATCTTTTGTTTTGTTTAGTAACACAAAATTTATAGAATTAATTCAATTCAAAATTATTATATATATATATATATATATATATATATCAATATCATGTTACATTTTTATGTACATACATTAACAGTTATATAATTAATTTAAATTATTTTAAAATTATAAATTAATTCAAATTCAAATTATTAAACAAACTAAGAAAATATTTTTTGAAAAAAAAATAATTAGGAGTTTAAAGGTATTTAAATTTATTTAAAATAGTTATGATAAATTATAAGGACATTTTAGGATAGTTATGAATAGCTACAATTTAGATAGAAATTTAAACTTTGATTTATATCCTGCTTTTAAAAGGTTGATTTTTTTTTTTTCATTTTTACATTAATATTCTTAATTATTTATTTTTTAAAAAATATTTATATAACGGTAAATTTGGCATTTGTTAAAAATGACACCAAAGAAGGAATCCCCTTTATAATATTAGAGAAACTGTATAATTATGTATACCATCTTAAATTTATATTTATATTCATTAAATTTATAAAAGTACTTGAAATTATTTTTAAAATATGTAATATAGTGAAATTTTTTTCAATTACTTTCCACCAAAAGTTTCTAAAAAAAAAAATACATCACAATTTATATATAATTATATTGTTACATACATAAATACATAAACATATGTAAATTTAATAAGTCTTCAAGCTTCCATATCTTATAAAATAAGTGATTTAAATTTTACCCAACTTTTATATTTGAAATTCTCATTTAATATTAGTATGGTCTATAATTATGTTAAACAAATGATACAAAATAATATTTTAAATTCTTATATTAATGTTAAAATAATAATCAAATTATGACAGATCAATTTTTTAAGTTAATATACAAATATCAAGAAGACAAAAGAATGAAATCGAATATGATGACTGCATTTGATCAATCATACAAAATTACAAATTAACTATTATATATGCAATTCAGTTTTTACTATTTCTAATTAAACGAAAAACAAGTCAATTTTTAATTTAACTTTATTTTGTTGAACTTTTGACTTTTTGAGTCTCATCTCTATTTTGATGCTGACAAAATACAATTATCTTATGTGTGTCTAAGTATGTAAACAAGTCTAAATTTCAGCACACATAAGATCAAGGGACTTGGAAGCCAGAAGAAAATTTACGATCATATGTATTTGGTACGTTCCATGAAAACACACGAGTAAGAAGATTGAAGACATTCAATTTTAATTGTAAATGCATTTGGATTTTATATTTTGGGTCTATAATAACTGCATCTTATGCATGATAAGTATTTAATGCTCAAAACCATAGGCTAACCATTAAGACCTAAATGCTATAACTTATTCACATATGTTTGAATAAGTTCAAGGACAAAAATAGGGCTTACATAGATTTTGATCGACCGAGATTGAATTTTTGGGGCAAAATTGGAATTTTAACACCCTTGGTCGACCGACCATTCGTATGCTATAATCTGATGGTCGATCGAAACATTACTTGCTCTGGAGTCAAAATGTTGACCATAGCTCGGTTGACTGACCTCTTGATGTGTTAAATGTGTTAACTTTGGTATAATCCCAAGAGGGAGGTGAATTGGAGATTTAAAAATTCCTCCACGAGGTTCAACTAGTCCAGCAATAGTATTACACAACCTAAAGTCTTTCTAAAATAGATTCGATTTCCCAAGCAAGTATGTATGCAAACATTTAAAGCAATTAAAAAATTCACAGTAGTTCAAGTACAGTATACACGTATGAAATTGAAAGTGTGAAAATTAAACAGAGAGTTGACACAAAATATGTTATCAGGGTTCGGCCAATATTTCCTACATCCCCATCTTGGCTCACAAACGTAAGGATTCCACTACGACTCACTTAACGGGTGGAGCGGTACCAATTACAACACCTTATCAGGATGGTGCACCTAACTTTCCTAACTGAATCAAAGCCAATTCGAAACTTTTCATAGGGCAAGTCTCCCTCTTCAAGCCCATGCTTAGAATACAACCAAATTACAACACAAGATGTGTACAAAATATATGTTTCTCAACCAAGCAGATTTATACCAGTATTAATCAATGCATACCAATAATGTAAGAACTATAAGCTCAATGTTGTGTGTGCAATCAACACTCAAGTAATGACTAACTCAACTTAAGCACAAGAGTATATTAACAAGCTAATCTTTGAAACTATGTATAAATAAAAATCTCAATCACAGTTTACGATTTCAAATATTTTGATATGCCCCAAACATATCAGCCTTAAAAACAGTCCATCAATCATAAAGAGCATTAAGGAGTAGCCACAATTAGGGCCACTATCGCTCAAGGGTAGCTGTTTTGGAGGAGTCAACCCCATGCAAACCGAAACGGTCTGCACCTGTGCCACTGATAGCTTTCCTCGGCTCCATAAAGGCCAGAGTGATTTGCGCCCATGCCATAACTAGCCAATAAATGGTAATAAGCCCCCGGATCAACTTCAGCCACTATAAGAAGGGTCATGGAAAAGATGCCAAGGTAAGTCATTCAACATTTACTCTTACTGTTGCATTTAGCCTCTTTGAAGAATTCCCTTTACTTAGACATTAGAGTGATCCCCCAGAGTACACCCTGGGTCCTCCAAGCCTTCTTGCTTTCATCCTTTTCAGGTCAATGGAGGTCTGAGAGCAATCTCTCTGGTCATCACCAATTTTATCCTGCAGTAGTTGGCACTACATGTGGGAATCTTCTTCAGAGAGGTACTCATCTTGCTCTCGACCTTCAACGTTCAAAAAATGCCAACCACACATGGCTCTAGCTCTGGCCCTGCCGCTGGAAAAGAGTCACCCCTGTCCATTCACTCCACACCTGCAAAACCTTTAGGAGTCACCCGGGAAAAATTTCTCACCTTCCAAAAGAAAATGGAGGATATGTTCAACCTATTCTTATAGCAAAAGAATCAGGAAGGGCATGTCCCCCACCAACAAAAAGTAAGTCTTGATCCACCCAAGAAAGTAGATAAACCAAAAAAGAGTGAGGAAAAAACCCACCTCACTAAGAAGGTGGAAGACGCAAACAACGTGGGTGTCAATAAGCAAAGATCCACCGAGTTGGAAGAAAGGATTAAGAAGATAAACCGAATTGAGAAGATGATGAAAGAATGTAGGACCAACCCCTTCTATGGGGAAGCCTCTATAAGATCTTCGGAGCTGCCATTCACCAAAGGAGTGATAGAGGTCCTACTGCACAGCAAATTCAAAATGCTGACTGTCACGACGTCCCGGGAGCGCGTGTGCCCCGGGCGGCAAAATCAAAAATCATTTTAATATTTTCATGGAAAAACATGGAATGTCGGAGTCGCCACTAACCTTTAATGCGGTTAGAACACATGATTACTACCCCGTTAGGGGTAGAATCGGTCTACCTTACCAGAGTTGGGGTCGGGAGTTCGGTTACGCGAGGGGAAGGTACGAGCACCCCCTACGCGCCCGTTCTTACGAACGGTACCTAATTAATTTGAAATTATCCCTAAGTTAATCTAATAAGTTTTTAAATTACTCCTTTTTATGAATTTACAAATACATATGAAAAATAAATAAATAAATAAAGATAATATATATACATATATATATATTCCCTTAGAGCTTAGGGTACGTAATGCCCGAAGGCTCATACCCCTGCAATAAAATCATAGGGATAAAAATCAAAAATAATTTAAAATACACTCCCTAGACTTTGAAAATCGTATAGAATTTTTAGTAGGAAAGTACTAATATGGGAGATTTTAACATATATTAATAAGATAATAAGTGAAGATATTACACTATCCCTAATAATATTAATAATAACACATATTTACTAAGATATTACGAGTACTAAAATAAGTAATATAATCCCACATACCATGTGCATTAAGATCATAAATACATATTATTACTTAAGATATTATATCATTGAATTATTACCCAAAAATACTCAAATCACTAGATATAATTACCTGGAGTCCTAAGTTATTAAATACATTGCATTATTACTAAATATGTAATTGCCTAAAACCCTACTTTACTAAATAGGTATCATTACTCAAAGTATTACTTTTATTGCTAAATATGTAAAACCCTAAGTTGCTAATATGTGATATACATGTAACTAAAATTATTAATGTACATATAATGTCAATAAAACACCAAGCTATTAAATATGTAATACCACATTATCACAATAATAAATTTACAATATTATAAAAATGCTAATTAATATAATAAATATATAATATCAATAAAAATTCTACCACACTAATATTAATCATTTAACATATATACAATAGATACTACAAAAATCTAACCCTACAATATGAACATTAACATCAATAACAAAATTCAAACTTTGAATGTTAAAACGACAAAAATTCTACAATAATAATAATAATCGTTCAACCATAAACACAACAAAAATGTACACATGAATATCAACATTTAAACAAATCTTACAGTGTTGTAAACCCTACACCATGAATATTAATTAATGTATAACAGCATGACAAACAAAGCATATATATTAAACATTAAAGCAAACATTATAATCCTAAAACCTTGCAATAACAACCCTAGAGTATATGTAAACATTATAAAAAAAAACTTTGAAACTACCCCAACAATTAATAATCTCAAACCCCAGATAAATATAAACAAGAAATAATGTGACTAATTCAACACCAACAAAAAAGTTTAACTTAAATAATAACAATAAATCAAGCATACTGAACATATAAATAATAAAACATACAAAAAAAAAAAAAAACTCAAAATATTATCTTATCAATATTTGACCCTAAATAATACAATACCAATTCAATATATATACACATATACACACACACATAATACAACAACAAAAGATATATTTTTTTTTCTAACTATCAATTATTAAATAAATACACAAATACACAGAAATCTAGAATTTAAAACAAACAAAAAACTCTGCAATAAAAATGACTGGTTAATATCACAGAAAAATAAAAAAATAAAAAAAAACAATACACATGGGTATATGTAATGAATTGTGTGTGAGGTGTGTGTGCGTTCCCTGTTCATGGTGCTGTGTGTGTGTGTGTATCGTGTTTGAGTGCAGGGACTTACAGAGGGGGATGCAGCCGGGAGACGCCGAGGAAGACAGGGGTTCGGGTCCTGCTGTACTGTGGCCGAAGCAAGAGAGAACAAGATTGCAGCGGCAGAGGGGCGACTGAACGTGTGTGTCGGAGCTTGGTGTTGCCATTGTCGTCTGGAGTGGCCGTGAGGGAGTGCTGCAGGGGCTGGCAGTGTTGCAGAAGATGGTGTCGCTGTATCTGGTCTCGGCTACTGCAGAGGGAAGGCCGAGTGGCCTGCTGGAGACTTGGCCGAGAGGCCTGCTGGAAAGTGGCCGAGAGGCCTGCTGGAAGGGCTAAGGAGGATTGATGGTGGCTCGGGTGTGGCTCTGTTCTGGAAGCTGTTACAGAGGATGGTGGAGAAGGGCTCAGGGACTGTTGTGCTGTGGAGTGGTGGGCTGGAATCCGGGGTTTGCAACAGGGGGCTTGTGGGAACACGGTTGTGGAGTAGCAGAAGGTAGAGGGATGAAGAGGAAGAAGAAGAAGCAGAAGAAGAAGTTGAAGAGCAGCGGCTGGAGTTGCCGCTGCTGCTGTGCGTGTGAACCAGGGAAGCAAAAACAGAGTTTTTTTTTTTTTCTCTTTTTGGCTGTGCTCTGCCCCCCGGCTGTGATTGTGTTGTGCAGCGCCCCCTCTTTTTATAAAAATATCAACCCTAAAAAGAAAATCCTTCTTTTCTTTTCCTTTTTCATTTTTATTCCCTTCATACTTTTATGGTAACAATATATACAATAATAATGATAGCAATAATGAAAATAAAATAAATAATAATAATAATAGTAAATATGATAATAGTAAAATGGTAATAAAAAATAATAAATGAAATTTTAAAATAAAATAACAAAGATAATAAAATAGTAATAATAGTAATATAATAATAATAACAATAGTAAGATAATAAAGTGATAATAATAATATTTTAAAAATATTTAATAACAATAATAATAATAAAAATAATAATAGAATCAAAATAATAATAATAGTAATAACATAATAAAATAAAGATAATAAAAACACTAATAATAATAGAATCAAAATAATAATAATAATAGCAAAATAATAATAATATTAAAAATAATAATATTGGGCTTGGGTAAAAATGGGGTGTCTACACTGACCTTTGAAAGGTATGAGGGTTTGTTCGACCTAGTTGATCATCTAGACAACTTCAGGGTGTTGATGTAATTGCAAGGCGCTCCTGATGTCATGTGCCGAGCTTTTGCAGCAACCCTCAAAGGTAGTGTCAAGGATTGGTACCAGACCCTGCAACCTAGATCAATCGGTTCCTTCTCGGAGATCGAGCAGCTGTTCATCGGCCACTTCCTCAGTAGACAGAGAATCATCAAAACATCAGCCCATCTAATGAGCATGGTTCAGGAAAAAATGGAGACACTAAGAAAGTTCTTGCACTGTTTCAACAAAGCGACCCTAGAGATCTGCAACCTAGATATGGGGGTGGCTTTGGCAGCTCTGACCACGGCTCTTCAGCTCGGAAACTTCCTATATTCACTGGGGAAGAAGCCATTAACTAATATGGGAGAACTGATGGCTAGAGCGCAGAAGTACATCAACATGGAAGCAATGATGGACACCAGGGAAAATCGAATCGAGTGGAAAAGGAAGGGTGGTAGCCGAGAGACTGGCGCAAACCTTCCAGACCTGCGAAGAGACAGGAGACCAACACGCTGCACTCCAGCTCTAAGACGAGAGGGCAACCCAATAAGTTATCTACCTATACATCACTAATTGCTCCATGGACTGATGTGTTGATGCATATAAGAAAGAAGGAATATTTCTTATGGTCCGAACCTATGCAAACCCCTCATATAAACAAAACATATCCAAGTTCTGTCAATTCCATAGGGATCATGAGCACGATACAGAAGAATGTATTCATATGAAGAACGAAATTGAAGCCTTAATCAAAAAGGGATACTTGTCAAGATTCATAAAGAAGGGAGATCGACAAAGGGAAACTTGTTAGCATAAAAAGCCAAACGGGGACAAGAAGGAGGAACATATCATAGGAGAAATTGTGGTGATCTTTGGAGGGTCCACTAGTGGCAGAGATTGCGGAGGTGCTCTGTAATAACCCGACCAAAAAAAAAAAATAAATAAAGATATTTTTTGGAGGAGATATTTTGGAGAAGATATATTGAAAGGAGATATTTTGAGATATTTATATATAAATATCTTGGAAGAGATATTTGTTTTGATTACTAAAATGCTAAGTTAGGTTTTATTTTATAAACTCTCATTCTCTCTGTCTCTCTCTCTCTAGAACTCGAACCAACCCTCTCTCTCTCTCTAAGATTTTGCATCGTTCGTTGCCGGAATCCACGATCTGTCGTTGGCATGTGGATCAAAAGGAGAATCTCTATGTTTATTGTGGAACGGATCTTCGTTTGTGGAATTTTGGGATTTTTCTTAAAATCAAGGTGAGGGTCTGAATTTGGTTTCAGTTTGGTAGATCGGTAGTATAGGAAATTATATTGAAGTATTGTTCTTCGGTTTTTAGGTTTTGGGGACCCCGAGTTGTTGTTTTGGATTGATTCATTCATTTTTTGGTTTCAAGTTTTAAGGTAAGGGGATTTGTTTACATCAGTTTATTTTGAAAAGTAAACCGGTAAAATTGTAGTTTATACTTTTATGTATATTATGACTGTTCGTTTGCAAAATTCTACGGGGTAAAAGTGTTGGTTTAATTATTTTTATGATTTTGTTAAATTCAAGGATTTTTGCATATGATCTCCAAACATTTTAAAAACTTACCTAGTTGCTTTAAACTACTAGTAGGAGATGCTTGAACCCTCATTTTTCATTTAAATGACTTTTTGAACCGATTACTCCTTAAAGCGGTTTTTGATGAAACGAACATGATATATGTTGTTAAATGGACTTATAATGCATTGGTATATACAATTATGAACTATAGGAACTAAGGTTCCATTATACTATCTGAAACTGTGAAAAACATGCGGCGGTTAAATACCGAGCTTTATATATGACAAGGGGTAAACCGAGAGTACGTGTGCCGGTTGATACCTCAGTTTGAAAGAAAGAAAGAATGCTTGTTTAGTTCATTAATGAGATTGTGAGAATACTGGAAATGCACAGATTATTATGTTTTCATTGTAAATTGTATATATGATAAATGGGACCACGACTTGTTACTAAAGGAGTTGAAAGATACTCTAGTTTCTAAAGGTGCGGTTCCGTTTCTAGTAAAGTACAGTTCAACCACACATGTAAATCAGTGTGAGTATAGAGATAGTTGGCTTGCAGGAGTATTGGGACCACTGGTGAAATAATGGACTAGGTGGGGCAGTCGGACTATATAATAGATGCTTGACAGTGCTTGCACGAATAAGGCATGTCAGAGTTATCAGTGCACAACCCGTGCCATGGGGTAAATAGGCATATTATGAAATTTCAAAGCTGGCCATTGTTCTAAATATTCATATACATGATTTAAAAAACTAAAATGGGCAAGGTCACAGGGTTGAGTACCGTGTGGAGGGATCGTACAATGTATAAGCCTGTACCCTACCCTAACCTCGGGAACTCTCACTTGTAACGATGCTGAATTATATTTGTATATCTCCTATGGTATAGTAATATGAATGGGGAATTGTGCAACTATTTTAACTAAAATAAACTTATGTAATCACGTACTATTATAATATCTTCCACCTTACTAAGAAATGTCTCACCCCCAATCTTACAACCTTTGTTTTAGGTCCTTCAGGGCATCGATCTTAGTCTTCTAGTGAGACTTTGGAGCATAGAATCTGATTGATAGGAGTAAGTTTTTGTACTAGTACTGGGTTGTTAGCCTAGTTAGTTTCTTTTGGGGATGTAATACAATTCATATTTTAAGTATGGATCCTATGTATTAAAGATACAATTAGAACTCTGGTATATGTCTAATAGAATCCCTATGGATGTTTATGTTTTTCCGTAACATTTGAATTATAGTTATGTATGAGATACACCTGTATGTTTCTATTTAGGGCGGTTTATTTATGTATGTTTATCAGGTATAGTTATTTTGTATGTGTGGTAGCAATCTACGTCCGTATAAAGGGCCGGGTCATTACAGTTAGTATCAGAGCCTTAACCAGTCGGAAGTGTGATTTGATTCATGTTGTCTGGTTAGGGATATGTGTAGAACTTAGGATTTGCTAGTTTCTATAGTCTAGAGTATACTAGAGATTAAGACATGGTTAAGACCTTGAGTTTTGCTTATTATACTTGGAGGCATGAATACATTGATAGACTTCTGTGATTTTCTAGATCTTTTGAAGGGTTCAGAAAACCACGACAATCTATTGACGGTTTTGTTTTCAAGTAGAGGGGTGGAATTTGAGTTGGAGTGGGAAGGTAGAATTGGAAACACGAGTCTATTAGTATTGTGATAGTAACTGATATGAAGAGTACTAAAGTACTAAGATGATTTTCTCAATTGCTTTTTAGGATAGAATCCAGGGAAAATACTACCAATGCTGGAGGCAGCAGCAATGAGAGAGCTGGCCCTGAGGCTGGTAGTGACTCCATGAATGTTCTGTGGGACTTCGCTCAGTAGTTGATGGCTGAAGTGGTTCGGACGAATAGGGGGCATGATCGTTCTGCAGCTGAGTTGGGTTGTTCTATTGATCTGTTCACTCGGCTAAAGCCTCCTGTTTTCATGGGAAGTGCAGACCCGGTTCAAGATGAAAATTGGATTGGGGAGATTGAGAAGATAATGGATGTCTTGGACTGCACTAAAAAGCAAAAGGTGGCTTTTGCAACTTTTAAGTTGTCAGACGAAGCAAAAAATATTGGATGTAATGACTTGCTCAATTTACTACATAATTAACCACATTAAATGCCCTACTACCATTAACGTAAAGCATAACAAAGTCAACTTGAACCCATGGGTGACGGGAACCCACCTGTCATACACAGCGGACACCTAAGCAGTAGTAAATATAAATTTCATCCACCCAACCATATAACACAATACCAGAGTTACTTGCATTCCACCATGTTTTTATAAATGTATATATACAATTCTCAAAAACACCGAAAGATAAAATTAGGATCTTACATCAAAACCTACTGACCCTAGTTCAAAATACTCACCCTCCTAGCGGGGTAGTACAACCACCTCAACAGCACGGGGCTCAATCCACCTGTCTTTCTGGGTTCCCTAAAATGGTTTAAGGTGGGGTGAGACACCTCTTAGTAAGGGAAATAAGCTAAATAAAGTTGTGTGACAACATTAATATGTACATGCTATAATAAATATACAGTACATATTGTATGCTTGAAAACACTGATAATATCTTAATTGAATAAACATACATTCCATAATTATACTGAATCATATTGTATCTCATTGTTCACAAAATCATCTGATATATCTAGTAGTTCTAAAATTTACCCAAGATGAATAGCTTGCTGATGTGAGGCATTACCCCCCATGACGGGTTGTGTAGCCCAAAGGCAGGACCCGACAATAGCTGGCCAACCACTGCCGAGTAAAAAATATCTGTAAGTACAATGGGCCTGCCACACCTTGGTCCAGACTGCCAGATGGACGTCTACAACTCTACACTAAAAGCCACATCGACTATTCATCTCCCACCCCCTCTACTGGCAGGTGTAGTTAGCACAAGTCTAAACTGAACTAAACTGTATAGCTACGGTATTGTACTCTTGATAACAGATCTAAACTATCATCCGGCATCTGATAACATATAGTACATGATAATATAGTGTTTCAACTCTACACTAAAAGCCAGATGGACATCTACAACTCTACACTAAAAGCCACATCGACTATTCATCTCCCACCCCCTCTACTGGCAGGTGTAGTTAGCACAAGTCTAAACTGAACTGAACTGTATAGTTACAGTATTGTACTCTTGATAATAGATCTAAACTATCATTCGGCATCTGATAACATATAGTACATGATAATATAGTGTTTCAACATAAATAAATTGATAGCATTTCCTAAATTCTATAACAACATACACAATCACGACTTTGTGCTGGATACATACATAACTGTTGTGAAATTAAAATAGCTTTCCCAAGAGGGAGGGGTGAATTGGATTATTTAACAAAATTTAACCTCTTTTTAACTTTGTTACTTATATTGATGCAACAACAAGAAAGTAACTTAATCAGCTTATAATCACAACCAAATCACACCACAAAGTACTGAAAAATTAAACACACAACCCAACCAACCAAAGTATGAAAGTTAAACAATCATTCAAGATTTTTTATACTTTTTGTCAGCTGCCCTGTAGTTGTTTGCAAACCAGCTTTGAATGAAATTTTTATTACGTTTCTTTTGATCAAGATTTCCACAAATTAACAAACGTACTCCCTTGTGGGTTTCTGCAAACGGTTAATTAAAACGTACTTTCTAAAATCAAGAGTCTTCTTTAAATATGAATTTTAAACCCTACAACCTGCACTTAGCATACACAAGGATATATTGGGCAAAAAGTAAACAGTAAGGAAGAGAGAGAGACATGGAGATTTTACGAGGTTCGGCTTGTCCACAGCCTACGTCCTCTCCTTTAGCAAACCACCAAAGGATTCCACTAGCTTAGTTCCTTTGCTCAGTGGAACAACATCTTTACAACCACTCCTTTATGTTAGGCTAGAGCCCGCCTCTCCAAATGACTTTCCCTCGTTCGGTCAACGATCCAACAAGCCTAGAATCGTCCAATAACTACAAGAAAAATAGCAAGGAGATGTGTATAAAGATTGCTCACACACAGAGCTGATTAATACAATTCAAATCTATATACTTCAGAATTAAAATATCAAATATGAAATATAATTCGAAGCTCAAGATTAGAATTCACCAAGTCCTCTTTCCTCTAGATGAGAAATCAGTATGTAGAACTCAGGGATTGATGATCAATATGTTCAGAATGTCAGCACTTTCAGATTGCAAGTAGTTGAGCAAGTAGAAGCTTTGAATGCAAGAGAGCTTAAGGCAGTTTTTTCAATTCTTGATATGTTTTGATTTGAAAAATACATGTATTTATAGGTTTTCAAAAGTGTTTTCATGTTGCCCAAGTTTACTTGGAGTATTTCCCAAGTTTTTAGAAATTTTGGGGCACAAGCAACTGATATTTAAAATTTAAAACATTCAAAAAATTTGCCCGTTAACAGAGTTCGGTTGTCTGAAGTATTAAGGTCAGACTACTGAAGTCCCTTAATACTTTGAAAATATTGAATTAGACACAGGGTCAGACGTCTTATCTCAGGGTTCAAACTTCTGAAGTCTCGGGTTCAGACAACTGAAGTCTAAGTTCAGTCTTCTAATGTGCTTCTGCCAGTTTCTATTTTTCACCAAAAAATCTTCAAACGACTAAACTTAATCTTCGGTCTTCTGAAGAAATTCTTTAGACGACTAAGCTTAAACTTTAGTCTTCTGAAGTTGACACTGAAACTAGGATAGCTTTCCCAAGAGGGGGGGGGGTGAATTGGTTTATTTTAAAATTTTAACCTCTTTTGATTATTTACTTGTATTAATATAACAACAAGAAAATAAATCAATCAACTAATAACCACAACCAAAGCACACCACAAGATTCTAAAATTTAGACACACAATCCAATCAAACAAAGTATAAAATTTAAACAAACATACAAGATTTGATAAGCTTTTTGTCAGCTGCCCTATGGATGTTTGCAACTTGCTTTGAATGAGATTTTTGTTTGCACTTCTCTTGATTAAGATTTCCGAAAATTAGCCAACGTACTCCCTTTTGGGTTTCCGCAAATGGTTAATTAAAACGTACTTTCTAAATATCAAGAGTCTTCCTTAAATACGATTCTTAAGCCCTACAACCTACACTTAGCATACACAAGAATATGTTGTGTGGAAAATAAAGAGTAAGGAAGAGAGAGACACAAAGATTTTACGAGGTTTGGCTTCAACATAGCCTACGTCCTCACCCTTGTAAAACCACCAAAGGATTCCACTATCGTAGTTCCTTTACCAAGAGAAACAACACCTTTACAAGCACTCCTTAAAATTGGCTAGAGTCCGCCTCTCCAAACGATGTACTCTCACTTGGTCAATGACCCAACAACCTGAAATCATCCAATAACTACAAGAGAAACAACAAGAGGATGTGTACAAAAAGTGCTCACACAAAGAGCTAGATAGTACAATTCAAATCTATGTGCTTTAAAATTCAAATATCAAGAAAAAAAAACACTTTGAAGCTTAAAGAATGGAATTCACCAAACTCCCTTTTCTCCAGGTGAGAAATCAGCAAGTATAACTCAGAGATTGATGATCAATGATCTCAGAACACAAACACTTTCAGTTTGCAAGAGGTTGAGCAAGTAAGAACTTTGAGAGCAAGAGAGCTTATAGCAGATTTTTTAATTCTTAGATGACTTTGATTTGCAAAACCATGTATTTATAGGCTTTCAAAAGGGTTTTCATGTTGCCTAAGTTTACTTGGAGTATTCCCCAAGATTTTAGAAAATTCAGAGCAAAAGCAACAGATATTTAAAAAATAATTTAAAAAAAAAAAATATGATCGTTAACAGTTTTCAGACGACTGAACCTTCAAGTTCAGTCATCTGAAGTTCTTGATCCTTTTAAAAAAAATGAACTGGATACAAGGTTAGATGACCGAGGTCAAGGGTTAGATGTCTGAAGTGTCGGGTTCAAACGACCAAGGTCAAGGGTCAGACGTCTAAAGTGCTTCTACCAGTTTTTGTCTTTCACAAATAATTCTTCAGACGACTGAGCTTATTCTTCATACGTCTAAAGTAATTCTTCAGACGACCAAACTTGGAGTTCAGTCATCCGAAGTTGCCACTTCAGGCTTCTGAGTAGACATTTTAGTCTTCTGAAGTCCTTGTTTTATGATTTTTTTCAATTATAATTCAAAATATGGTTTGCTCTCTTTATTTATCTTTTTATAAAACTTTTTCCAGGGTTTTTAAAATAAGTCTCTACGTCCATATAATCCCCTAAAGAAGCTTCAAAAGATATTTTAATAGATATTTTGACTTTGAAGTACTTACATTGTTTTTCCTAAAACCTTATACTCTAAGCCCTGAAACCATCCACTTTATATTTGGTTTGAAATCCCTTGGATGTTAGCTTGAGTTGGTTTTAGTTTCCCATGCTTTGATTAGTATAGTGTTGCATCGAGCTTCTTTTGGATCACTTGTTAGTTTATGTAGCTTAATGGTCTATAATGATCCTTGTTTTCTTGTCAAACCCGAAACACCAAAACTCAACCATTTCAAGTTAAAATGTGCTTTGTTTGTTATCAATAAAACTGATTGAAAATCCTAGTTAGGCCAACAAACACTTCAGTCTTTTGATCAGTAAGTTTGGTCTTTTGAACAATATACTTTTCTGGTTTTTTTTTTTTTTTTTTTTTTATAGTTTTAAAAAATGTTTTTCTCTCTTTCTTTTATCTTTTATAAAACTTTTTTCGGGATTTTAAAATAGGTCTCTAAGTCCATATATATATATATATATATATATATATATATATATATATATCCCCTAAAGTGCTTCAAATGATATTTCAATAGATATTCAATTTTGAAGTACTTACATTGCTCATCCTAAAACCTTATACTCTAAGCTTTAAAATCTTCCATTTCATAGTCACTTTGAAATCCCTTGGTCTTTAGCTTGAGCTGGTTTTAGTTTCCCCATGCATTGATCAATCTAGTGTTGTTTTAAACTTCTCTTGGATCACTTGTTCATGAATGTAGCTTGATTGTCCATAATGATCCTTGTATTATTGTCAAACCTGAAACATCATTACTCAACTATTCCAAGTTAGATTGTCCTTTGTTTGTTATCACCAAAACTGATTAAAAAGCCCAGTTAAGCCAACAATCTCCCTATTTTGGATAATGACAAACAAGGAGCAAAGATAAAAGTTCCTTTGAAAAAGACTCCCCCTTACAATAAGCATCTTTTTAACATTTGATAAAAAAAAATTCAAAGCATATCATTCAACATGTAGTAAAATTTAACAAGTATGTCACATTTTATTCAGTATGAATCTGTTTAGCTCATAAAATATGATTTCTTACTTGCATATTTGTGTAACTTATTTATTTTTACTTACATCTTTACAAGTTATGGTATCTTTACAAGTTATGTGTCATTTATAAACTATGTGCCATATTTTACTTCACTTTAGCATATTACTTTTTAGCTTTTAGCTCTCTTATTTTTTATTTATCTTTGCTAACAATATTTTCTCCCCCTTTGTCATTATTCAAAAAGAAGCAAGGAATAGGAAAGAGATCCATATTATAACATCAAGGATGTATTTACATATAGAGAAATCTTACAGTCAAAAAGTGTCAAATAACAACAAAAAAGCATTCAAACAGTATCATACAATGCAAACAACTTATAACTACATTATCAGCTAATCATCAACTCTAGTTTCTTCCTATTGTTCTTCTTCTTCATGACTTTCTATTTGACCTTCTTCTTCATCCTGGCCTCCTTCTTCCTCAAATTCTTCTTCTTCGTCCTCAGATTCGGCGTCAGAGCTATCAGCTTCACTGTGAGGAGCTAAGCTGATGTCCATGTGAATTTAGGAATAGCTTCCCGAGAGAGGGGGGGGGTGAATTGGATTCTAAAAAATTTCTTTTAACTCCTTTTAAGTTACCTTAAACTTCTTTTAATATTTAACCAATTCTTTTACTTGTTTATCTATTTTGTCAATCAAACAAGAACTAAGTAAACATTCAATCTTCAACCACAACACTTATTGCTTAACCAAACAAGTCATCAACTTTTCAACCAAACCAAACAATTTACTATGATGATCAAATCAAACAATCATAAGAATTCTCAGCTTGTGTGTAGCCCTATTGTTAATTTGAATTTGAACCAAGCCCTGATTATATGAATTTATTCCTTCAATTTAATATTCAATGCATCATCCAATCACTATTTCCAAATATTCAGAATCCAAATAAACTCTCAGTTAATTTATCTTTGGGTGTTTAACCAAGTAACGTACTTCCTTATGGTTTCCGCAAAATATGGTTTAACCAACGTACTCCCTTTCGGTTTCCACAACCCAAATCGAAATTAAACCTTAAGTTTGTTTGATTTCCAAATATACGCAGTTTATATGATCTTCAAATTTAAACCATCAACGCAATTTAAATATGCACTAAAAATAAAGAATAGGGAAAGAGAGAGTGAGACAGAGACTTTTACGAGGTTCGGCTTATACCCAGCCTACGTCCTCACCTTTGGCAAACCACCAAAGGATTACTAAACTTGTTCCGTTGACGGGTGGAACAAACCTTTACAACACTCCTTGGTTAAGGCTAAAGCCCGCCTTCTCCAAATGATATCCCCTCGTTCGCTCACTCCTTACATAGGCTAGAGCCCGCCTCTCTAAACAATATCCCCTTGCTTAGCCAATGATCGAAACAACCCTTGGAATCGTCAATCTACAAGATACAAATCAAATATTTGTGTACAAAGAATTTGCTCCTAAAATAGCTGAATAGTACAACAATTCAGAACTATATACTTCAAAGTAAATAACAATATGAATATTCAAATTGAAGCTCAAGGAAGTGTATCACCAATTTAATTCTTTTAATGAATGAAAGATTTCAGAATTGTAGCACAAACTTGGTGAGTAAAATCAACAAGAACTCAGTAAGCTTCGTGCAAGTTGAGAGCAAGAGAGAGCCTTGAGAGTTTGAGAGCAATTTGAGAGTTGCTGAATTTTTGCTGAATTTTAATTCTTGGTTGTGTTGATTCAATGATATTTGAGGCTTAATTATAGACTTTAAAAGGTAAGTAACTTGGTCCCCAAGTGTGTTGAAATATCCCCCAAGTTTCCATAAATTTTGAGCCACAAAAAAACCCATTTAAAAATTTGACCATTATGAGAAAAAATCAAAACAGTCGTGTGGTAGTCACCTGCCATGTTATTTTTAAAGAAATAATAGGGGCAGTAGCCTGGTAGTCAGCTACCAAAACTAAGGCAGTCGCCTGGCTTGTTCACGCAGGCATCTATCATGTTTAAGCAATCACCTATCTTGCACACATGCTGCTGTCAACTTCGAGCACCCTTCTATTTTTGATAATAAATTTTTATTTATAACTCAAAATTTGATAATCTTGGTGTCAAATGAAAGCTAAGAGAAAATACTACAACTTTAACGTTGAACACTTTTTAAAATAAAGAGGTTTTGATAGAGAAAAATACACCTCAATGAAGATGTAGAAAAATTATCAGCATTTTGAAAATCCTCTTTTTGATGTTTTTCATTCCAAAAATAATTATAACATTTTTGAAATAATTTTTGACCTTATAAAAATATTTTCCAAATATGTTTAAAGGTATCTAGGTCCAAGACATTAACCTAAGAGTTTCATGTATCCATATTGAAATTATTTGAAGTAATTATATGAAATTTCCTATAAACTCCTTCAAATTTCCAATTCTTGAATTCCTTGAGGTCTTTATGCTTGCTTCATTTTTCTTTGAGCTTTCATAAAGTTCTATTTAATCCTCATGCTCTTATTATCTTGAAGTTTTATCTTTAAATCCATTTTTGAATCCATACTTTAAGCTTGATATAAATCATCATTCTTTGAAATATGCTCATGAATTCTTTAACCTTGCATTCATCATTGAGTCCTGAAAATACATCACTTAGACAAAGTATGCTAAGTTCTACTTGTTTGTTAGTATCAAAACAAGATGTTAAGGCTTGTAAGGCCAATAATCTCCCCCTTTTTGATGATGACAAATAAGAAGCAAAAATTGGAGTAATCCTTAAAAAGATTCTCCCTTTCAATAAGCATCATCTTAACAATATTTGTAAGATCAATATCAATTTCAAAACCTGTTTTACAATCATGCTCATCACTTTATTCAAGTTCAAGTTTATCAATATCAAATACTTCTCCTCCTTTTGATATATATTATGTTCATGCTCAATTTTTCTTAAACACTTCTCCCCCTTTTGACATCTATCAAAAAGAGAAAACAAATGATTGAGTCCACATAAAATCATATTCTGAGCATATCATCAAACATGCGTATCAAACATATGAACACACTCAATTTATTATTTTTCAATATAGCATGTGTAGTGTGTTATAACATTCAAGTATATGAGCTTTAACTTCATTACTAACAGCTTTTTTCTTTAGACAATATTCAAGATTTCAATTATTGATTTTATGATATCGATTTAAAATTGAATTCATGATATCTATTTAAACTTCATGATACCAATTGAGAATTGATACCAATTGAAAATTTAATTCATGAAACCAAGTGAAAATTCTTTGAATTGATTAATAGGGAAACAATCATAATATAAGCAATATGATAGAACAATCCCCCTGAATTCAATACATTCAGTTTTGTTATCAATTATGCTTTTATCATCCTATGTATCAAAACATTGATCCACATCATGTATCAAATATCAATATCATGCCAATATCATCAATGTCATACCATGCTTACAAATATAATTATACTTGTCATGCTCAAAAGCAAATTTAACTTTTAGATTGTGATACCAAGTGAGCTTTTTAAAATTGTGATACCAATTAAAATTTTTAAAATGTGATACCAAAAATATTCATGGATACCAAATACTTTATAGATATCAAATTCATTATCACATTATACACAACTCATAGATACCAATATAACCATTATATATCTTATAGCTCATGGATATCAATATAAAAGCAGTAATTCTATCCATGTAATTCATCAATAGCATACATGATTAAGAATTAATCTTATATCCAAAATTCATGCTTATACTCAATAATCTCATGCTCAAATTTTCAACATAATGAGCCATAAATTTCCAATATAAGTCAAGTCAAGTCAATTCATACTCATGTAGCATATAGCATATTATATAGGCATGTAAGCATATAACATATTATATAGGCATGTAAGCATGTAGTATATAGTCTTTCATTCTGAAATATCTTTTTCATAATCAAGGTACTTATGTAATAAGCTCAATAATATTTTCTTTATATTTCATTAAGTTAAGCCTTGTAAAAAAAAAAAACCATCCTATGATTTTGAACCAACAATGCTATTTTCTTCATGTTTGTATGAAGTTATTATTTCACTTTTGGCACTCATGTTTTCTTGGGTCCGGTTGGTTTAACAAGGGATGATTCTTTAATTCTTCATACTTGTTTAATTTTCACACCCTTTCTCTTAAATGGACATTCAAACTTTATATGACCCTTTTTCTTACATTGATAGCATATGGTGTTGGTGTAAACATTAAAAGATGTGCTTGCATTATCTTTGGAGGCTTTTGAGAAATAACCTTTTAAAGATTCCATTTCTTTTTATTTTCAATTCCATTAAATCCAATGTCGTCTTTGTTTAGAGACATTCTTTGTGAGTCAATCATCTTATCAAGGTTTTCCTTTCCTTTTGTAAAGTTGTAAATAATTTTATCCTTATCTTTGATTTGATTCTTGAGATCATTTAACTCTATGTCTTTCTTGTTATCAACCTTCTTTAATGATTTCTCTAGCTCTAGAGATAATTTTCTTATTCTATCCTCTAATCCAGAAATATACATATCTTTCTTATATTCGGTAGAGGATAGGGATTGAAGGTCTTCTATCATTTGTTCATTCTTGCTTTCTAGTTTCTTGATTTTCAAGTTGTTTTCTTTTTCAATAAGAGTTTTGGATTCTATTTCTTTCATTGCTGATTCATACTTGTATTCTATTTTCTTGATCCTTGAATCCTTTTCTCTTTTATTTTCTCTTTCTGCATTTCTAAGGGATTCTAATTCTTTCATTATACTTTCATTTTTATTTTTCAGTGAAGTATTTTGTTTATTTGCTTTGATCAGCATCTTATGTACTTTGAATAAATTATTTTGAAGTTCATCATAAGATGACATACCCTCATCACTTGATTCATCACTACAAGAATTATTTAAAGATTTAGTTGAGGAGCTTTCTTCGTTATTCCATGCCATAAAGCACGTGTAAGCAACCTCTTGGTCACTTATTTCATTCTCCGAACTACTTGTACTATCACAAGTAATGGCTTTCATGACCTTCTTGTTTTTCTTTTTACACTCTTCCTTTAATAGTGGACATTCCAGTTTTAAATGTCCAGCTTTATTGCAATTGTAGCATTTATGAGTTTTATTCTTTCATTTCTTTTTTTTGAAATCTTTTTCTTCTGATTTGGAGTCTTGATTTCTTCTTTTAAATTTGTTTCTCCTTCTTAGTATCCTTGCTAGCTTTTTAGTTATGAAGGCTTCTTCATCTTCATCCATTTCACTACTTGAGTTTTCGTTTAACGCTTTAAAGGCTATTTTTTCTTGGGCTTTGGTTTTCCCGCTCTTTTCATTCATTGTCATTTCGTATGTGAGGAGAGAACCTATAAACTCATCTAAAGATGTGTTTTTCAGATTTCTACCTTCCATAATAGCAGTAGCCTTTGGTTCCCACATAGAGGGAAGGCCTCTTAGAATTTTTCTTATCATCTCATAAGTAGTGTAGGTTTTTCCTAGTGCATTTAGGGAATTGATTATGTGAGTGAACCTGGTAAACATATTTGTAATTGATTCATCTAGGTTCATCTTAAAAGCTTCGTACTCACTTGTGAGCATATCAACCCTATTATCTCTAACATCCATTGTTCCTTCATAAGTAACTTCTAGCTTATCCCATATTTCCTTAGCTGATTTACAAACCATTATTTGATTAAATTCATTAGCATCCAAGGCACAATATAAAGCATTTATAGCATTTGAATTTGTTTGGAGCATTTTATAATCTTGATCGGTCATATCTTTCTTCTCTTTTGGGATTTTTTTTCTATCTACTATCTTAGTGGGAATTTGATCTCCATCTATAACTACTTCCCATACTTTCCAATTCATCGTTTGGAGATAGATTTGCACTCTTTTTCCAAAAAGTATAGTTCAAATCACAAAAGATTGGTGGCCTAGTTGAAGATTGTCCATCTCCAAAGGGAGCTACACCTAAGTTAGCCATTAAGATCTTTTTATAACTTCTAGTTAAGAGTTGCTATAACCCCGCTCTGATACCAATTGAAATTAGGAATAGCTTACCAAGAGGGGGGGTAAATTGGATTCTAAAAAATTTCTTTTAATTCCTTTTAAGTTACCTTAAACTTCTTTTAATATTTAACCAATTCTTTTACTTGTTTATCTATTTTGTCAATCAAACAAGAACTAAGTAAACATTCAATCTTCAACCACAACACTTATTGCTCAACTAAACAAGTAATCAACTTTTCAACCAAACCAAACAATTTACTATGATGATCAAATCAAACAATCATAAGAATTCTCAGCTTGTGTGTAGCCCTGATGTTAATTTGAATTTGAATCAAATCCTGAATATATGAATTTATTCCTTCAATATAATATTCAATGCATCATCCAATCACTATTTCCAAATATTCAGAATCCAAATAAACTCTTAGTTAATTTATCTTTGGGTGTTTAACCAAGTAACGTACTTCCGTATGATTTCTATAAAATATGGTTTAACCAACGTACTTCCTTTTAGTTTTCGTAACCCAAATCAAAATTAAACCTTAAGTTTGTTTGATTTCCAAATATACGTAGTTTATATGATCTTCAAATTTAAACCATCCACACAATTTAAATATGCACTGAAAATAAAGAATAGGGAAAAAGAGAGTGAGACAGAGATTTTTACGAGGTTCGGCTTATACCCAGCCTACGTCCTCACCTTTGGCAAACCACCAAAGGATTACTAAACTTGTTCTGTTGAAGGGTGCAACAAACCTTTACAACACTCCTTGGTTAAGGCTAGTGCCCGCCTTCTCCAAACGATATCCCCTCATCCGGTCACTCCTTACATAGGCTAGAGCCCGCCTTTCTAAGCAATATCCCATTGCTTAGTCAATGATCAAAACAACCCTTGGAATCGTCAATCTACAAGATACAAATCAAATATTTATGTACAAAGAATTTGCTCCTAAAATAGCTGATTAGTACAACAATTCAGAACTATATACTTCAAAGTAAATAACAATATGAATATTCAAATTGAAGCTCAAGGAAGTATAACACCAATTTACTTCTTTCAATGAATGAAAGATTTCAGAATTGTAGCACAAATTTGGTGAGTAAAATCAACAAGAACTCTGTAAGCTTCATGCAAGTTGAGAGCAAGAGAGAGCCTTGAGAGTTTGAGAGCAATTTGAGAGAGTTGCTGAATTTTTGCTGAATTTTAATTCTTGGTTGTGTTGATTCAATGATCTTTGAGGCTTATTTATAGAATTTAAAAGGTAAGTAACTTGGTTCCCAAGTGTGTTGAAATATCCCCCAAGTTTCCATAAATTTTGAGCCACAAAAAAACCCATTTAAAAATTTGACCATTATGAGAAAAAATCAAAACAGCCATGTGGCAGTCGTCTGCCCAATCCATTAGTGGCCTGCCATGTTATTTTTAAAGAAATAATAGGGGCAGTAGCCTGGCAGTCGCCTGTCAGAATGAAGGCAGTCGTCTGGCTTGTTCACACAGGCGCCTGTCATGTTTAGGCAGTCGCCTGTCTTGCACACATGCTGCTGTCAACTTCAAGCACCATTCTATTTTTTGGTCATCACTTTTTATTTATAATTCCAAATTTGATGATCTTGGTATCAAATGAAATCTAAGAGAAAATCCTACAACTTTCATGTTGAATACTTTTTAAAATAAAGAGTTTTTGATAGAAAAAAATACACCTCAATGCAAATGTAAAAAAATTATCAACATTTTGAAAATCCTTTTTTTTTATGTTTTTCATTCCAAAAATGATTCTAACCTTTTTGAAATAATTTTTGACCTTATAAAAATATTTTCCAAGTATGTTTAAAGGTATCTAGGTCCAAGACATTAACCTAAGAGTTTCATGTATCCATATTGAAATTATTTGAAGTACTTACTTGAAATTTCCTATAAACTCCTTCAAATTTCTAATTCTTGAATTCCTTGAGGTCTTTATGCTTGCTTCATCTTTCTTTGAGCTTTCATAAAGTTCTCTTTAATCTCATGCTCTCATTATCTTCAAACTTCATCTTTAAATCCATTTTTGAATCCATGCTTTAAGCTTGATATAAATCATCATTCTTTGAAATATAAGCTTTCATGAATTCTTTAACCTTGCATTCATCATTGAGTCCTGAAAATACATTACTTAAACAAAGTATGCTAAGTTCTACTTGTTTGTTAGCATCAAAACAAGATGTTAAGGCTTGTAAGGCCAACACCATGGGATCTCCACCCTTAGAGGACTTTTCCTGATGTTCCTCAATCTGAGTTATGCATTGATCAAGTGAGGTCACTTTCTCCTTGATACTCTTAATTTCGGATCGCACATCAGATGAGAAACTAGAAAGTCTTGCTAAAAGGATAAAAACCATGAGGGTGCATCTTGTGAAGATCCCTGATTATGTGTAAGAGGAGGAGGAGGAGCTGCTGCTAAGCCGGCTGGAGCACGCTGAGGTCTACCAGTCTTAAAAAACCAACCCTCATTTCCTTTGTCATACCCCATTTGTTTTAAGGTGGTAACATTGAAAAGATCATATCGGGTTCATTTAACAAAGAATTCTAAAGCACTTGAGATATGAAGATGAGCAAAGAGAAGGGTGAGAATACCATTGTAAGGGAGAACTACCCTAGAGGATTCTAGTTTGGCCCACATCCATTTTATAATCAAGCTGGCCAATTCTATATTTTTACCTTTAAGAAGACACCAAAGGACAAAACATTCCATGTATGAAAGATGATCGAACAAACCTTGTTTGGGGAGAATATTGTAGGAAATGATCTTGTGTAGGATTTGAGCTTTTAAATTGAGTTTTTTATATAACGGAGGATGCCCAAAGTATACGGGTTCAATCTCCATAATTAATGGGAGAAAGGTTTCGGGAGTAAAACCTTGTTCCAAAATCTAGGATTGAGTGGGAGTAGGACTTTCAAATTCTCCTAGAGTGATTTTGAAAATAGGAGATAGTATTTTAGAATTTAACAAAATTTTCTTCCCTTTGACTTCAGATGAAAAAATGCCATTTTCATAAGTCATGTTTGCGTAGAATATTTTGATAAAATGAGGAAAGATGCCTTTGGGTTGTTGAATAATGAAATCATACCAGCCTATGTTTTCGAATAATGGAAGAATTTCAGAAAATTCAGTATTGAAGAAGGAGATATCTAACACCTTACCCAGAATAGGATCAATGGTGCCAAGAGAGGCACGATAACAAAGTTTTGCTTGTGGTGCAACAAGCCATTTTTCAATAGTTTGTTCATCCCTTCTTGAAGAAGATCCACGGTTGGTCATTTGTTTGGTGCGAGGCATGATTGAATAGGCAAAAACAACTTGATTGGAAACCCTAGACTATGTGAGATTTGCTTTTGAAGAGTGAATAGAGCTTCGGCTTGAAGGATTTTTGGTTGAGAGTGAAGGGAGATAAAGAGAGGTGAGTTCGGAGGAGTGATGGAATAGGCTTCAGATGTCTGAAATTAGGGTTTTGAAGGAGTTGTTATATTTAAACTCCACAACTTTAGAAGACTGAAGATTATCTTCAATCGTTTGAAGATTTTCAGATCTTGAATTTGAAAAGTCAGTAGCCTCCCAGACGTTTGAAGTTCCAAGTTCAGTCTTCTGAACCTGCAGTCAACAGTGTTGAGTCGTCTGAGGATTTAGGTTCAGACGATCGAAGTTCGGAAAAAATTTATAATTTCTTTTCTAAAACAATTCTCTATTATGTATTAATCCAAGTTCTCTCCTTATGGTCATAAATCTTTCTTCACTAAGAGGTTTTGTAAATATATCTTCCCATTGATCACTTATATTGATAAATTCAAGTATTACATCTTCTTTTTGAACATGATCTTTTAAAAAGTGATGTCTTATATCAATGTGTTTAGTTCTTGAGTGTGAAATAGGATTTTTGGAAATATTTATTGCACTTGTGTTGTCACATTTAATCGGTATTGTTTGGTATTCAAGATTGAAGTCTTTTAGTTGTTGTTTCATATAAAGTGTTTGTGCACAACAACTCTCGACAGCTATGTATTTGGATTCGGTTGTGGATAAAGCTACAAAATTTTGCTTCTTTGAAAACCAAGATACTAGTGAGCATCCTAGAAAGTGACAAGTGCCACTAGTACTTTTTCTATCAATTTTACATCCAGCGTAATCCGTATTTGAATAGCTAATCATTTCAAAATCAGTCTCCTTGGGATACCATAATCCTAAATCAAAAGTGCCTACCAAGTACCTTAGTATTCTTTTAACCACAACTTGATGAGATTCCTTAGGTGCTGATTGAAATCTAGCGCACATGCATACACTAAACATAATATCGAGTCTACTAGTTGTTAAATAAAATATGCTTCCAATCATTCCTCAATAATGTTTTGTGTCTACTGATTTTCCCTTTTCATCTTTATCAAGGCTTGTTGAGGTGCTGATCATAGGAGTTCCTATGGGTTTACTTCCTTCCACGTCAAACTTTTTCAACATATCTTTAATGTAATTTGTTTGATTTATAAAAGTTCCACTTTTGGCTTGTTTGATTTGTAGCCCAAGGAAATAGTTCAACTCTTCCATCATACTCATTTCGAATTCTTTTTGTATGCAATATGCAAATTCTTTACATAATTCTTCATTTGTAGCTCCAAAAATGATGTTATCCACATATATTTGTACTATTAGCTTGTGTTTGTTTTTATTCTTTATAAATAAGGCCCTATTAACTTTTCCTCTTGAAAAATCATTATTAAGTAGAAATTTGCTTAGTCTTTGATACCAAGCTCTAGGATCTTGTTTTAAACCATACAAGGCTTTGGTTAATTTAAATACATAATTGGGATGTTTTGTGTCTTCAAAACTTGGTAGTTGTTTTACATAAACTTCTTCATTTATATATCCATTTAAGAAAGCACTTTTTACATCCATTTGATATAACTAAAATTCTTTATGGGTTGCATAGGCTAGGAGCATCCTAATAGCTTCCATTCTAGCTACATGGGCAAAGGTTTCATCATAATCAATACCTTCTTCTTGGTTATATCTTAGTCTAGCTTTATTTCTAACAACTACCTCATTTTCATCTTTCTTGTTTCTAAAGACCCATTTGGTTCCTATGATTGAATATTCTTTGGGTTTAGGTACTAATTGTCATACTTGACTCCTTTCAAACTGATTTGGCTCTTCCTGCATAGCCATAATCCAAGAATCATCTTTTAAGACTTCTTCAATATTCTTGGGTTCATCTTGAGATAAAAATGCATAATGGTTGCATATATTTTTCAATGATGCCCTAGTGGTTACTCCTTTTGATGGTTCTCCAAGAATTTGATCTTTTGGATGACTTTTAACATATCTTCTTTCTTTTGGTAGTTCTTGGTTTTCTATGGAGTTTTCATTCAAGGTTTCATCATTGTTTTCTTCTTTTATTTCAAGATTATCTTCTTTTTGTGAGACATCTTCTCTTTCATCATTCTTAATTTCTTTGACATAGTGATTTGATTCATCAAAAGTTATATGTATGGATTCAACAATAGTAAGAGTTTTTTTTATTATAAACCCTATAGGCTTTACTATTTATGGAATATCCTAAGAAGATACCTTCATCAGATTTTGCATCAAATTTACCTAAATCATCTTTATTATTGAGAATAAAACATTTGCGTCCAAATACATGGAAGTAGGATATGTTGGGTCTTCTACCTTTCCATAGTTCATAAGGTGTTTTATCTAGAATTGATCTAATAGATACCCTATTTGTAGACACCCTATTTTTGTCCTATCTAGATAGAACAAGGGATCTCTTATTATTATTATTATTATTACTACTACTACCTTATTATTATTATTATTATTATTATTATTATTATAGGCATTGTGATAGTTTAATATCTTAACTTATTATCCCATTAATATATATATATATATATATATATTAAAACCTCCCATACTAGTATTTTCCTATTAATATTTTCTATGCAATTTCAAAATTTGGGAGTGTATTTTCTTAATTTTTATCCCTATGATTTTAATGCAAGGGTATAAGCTTTCGGGTTTTACGTACCTTTAGTTCTGATGGAATATATATATAGTACATATATTTTTGTATAATTTATTTATTTATATTGCATGTATATTTGTAAATCTATTAATAGAGGAGTAATGTGAAAGACTTTTTAAATTAACTTAAGGATAATTCCAAATTAGTTAGGTACCATTTGTAAGAACGGGGTAGTAATCATGTGTTCTAACCACACTAAAAGGTTAGGGACGACTTCGATATTCCTATTTTTCCTTGAAAATTTAAAACACATTTTAATTTCACCACCCCGGAGCACATGCGCTCCGAGACGTCGTGACAGCTTGACGACTCCGCTGGGGACTTTGAGAGTGGAACCAATAATTAATTAGGAATTATCCCAATTTAAATTTATTAAGTCTTTTAATTACTCCACTTTTGTAAATAAAATACCCCTATATTTGAATAAAGTAATTTGTTAAAATTATAATACGTTTGACTTAGTAAATATATATATATATATATATATATATATATATATATATGTTTCCATAGTTTTAGATAGCTTGGAATTAATAATCATAGATACCTTAATTAATGTTCACATATATAGAGATACCCTCATTAATGTGAATATTACTTCCCATATAGGTAAATACCCTTTATTAATGTGAATATTACTTCCCATATAGGTAGATACCCTCATTAATGTGAATATTACTTCCCATATAGGTAAATACCCTTTATTAATGTGAATATTACTTTCCATATAGGTAGATTGTGAACATTTATTCCTCATACATGTGAATATCCTCGCTTCAATGTGAATGTTCGTTACTATATTTATAAATATCCTGGGTTTAAAGTGAACATTTAATATCCCTGGTATAATGTGAATATTTGTTTCCATGATGGTTTAAGCATGGGATTGCCTGTAAATACTCTATTGCTATGGTTATTGAATAAGCATGTGATTAATTTTGAAATAGCATGTACATGCATGTAGGGTAGCGGGGTTAAGTTAAACTTGGATTCACACACGTTCATGCTCTGTACCTGGGCCTTACCTATTAAGATTAGAAAGGAGTGTAATACTGTTAGTTCCCACATGGTAGGGCTTGTGGGGACCCGTAAACCACTCCGCTCAGTTTAAACTTTGTCCAAACCCCTTCTGGGTGAAGATGGAGGTTAGATTGGGAACCTTTTGTCAATAGGGTTAGAGCCTACCCACACGTACTTGTCCATAGTTTTCCCCTAACTAGGATAGAGCCATGAACAACCCTGTATATATGTACCTACCCTAGGTCGGGACAAGAGCCACATCCTTCTCCACATATAGTATGTTGTATATATGTTGTGAGATACTTTGTATTATATCATGCAATTTGGCATCCATTTTAGACATACATACTACTTAGCCAGTATTCTGGAAAAGCCCAATAATGAGACCATGGCCCACCCTTTAAAAAATAAAGCACTTGGGCTAAGTAATTTAAAATATGGGTTGGCCCAACCCTTTTCAAATAAGTCGGGCCCAATTTTTTAAAAAAAATAAACCTAAGCCTGACCTTTTTCCTAAGCAAAAATTGGGCTCAGGCCTGATTTTCAAAAGGGGCCAAAACACAGATTTCAAAAGTGGGCCTCGACCCTATGACCTTAAAATACAGACCAATATTTTCTAAGCAATCCAAGCCCAACTCCTTTTAATCTAGGGTCTGATCCCATCATAAAATAGCTTCAAGCCCATATTTTAAAATACTCGAGGTCCAAGTGCACATTAAAGTCCACAAGCCCGCATTGAACAAATCCAAGGGGTTGACTAGCTTGGGTCAACCCCAACCTCATATCATAATCTGACCCTTCATAGAATCTGAGGTACATGGACCGTCAAAAAGGAAAAGAATGGTTGAGGGAAGATTTGAATTGAAATTGTGGCCCATCAACGGCCGTGTTAATCTTGAAATCTTTCATTACTGGGATTTTTTCGGAATTCTGGCAAAGTAGTTATCTAGGTTACATTGCATTCATGCATTTATGCATAATTTCACGCATAACCACACACGATATGTTGCATATATGTTCATATCCTATTTGTATGTATTTTTGCACTAAGTACACCCATACATAAACACACATTGCATCTCATGGTCATGCATTAAATACTTATGCATTCACACATTACATAATCATGCATTCCATGTTTAATTTCATAACCATGCATGCATAGTCATCTCCAATGGGTCAATAATCACATTCCAATTGTCTGCAAAATCATGGGCCAAGGTGGCAAAGTTAAAGATCCCGGAATCCAGTATTGAGTAGAGCAAGATGATCTCTCTACATAGAAAGGTTAGGATCATGGGGACCCATTGCGTGATCACAGTAGGAATGTAATAAATGTCATCGGGTTGAAGGATTGATTGGTATTCAACTTCAGAAGTGAGCTCATATGATACAGAAATGATGTGTTTGATCACCTAAGGGTGATAACAAGAGGAATGCATCCATGTTTTTTATTTAAATCATTTTGAAATTGAATGAAATAAGAATGTCTTTCAGTCTCATCTCATCCCACCCTCCTCGAATCATCACCCTATATATGCCAAATTTTGTCTATTTTTTCTTACATTTTGTGTAAAGTGACATAAGAAATGATTTTTCCAGTACAAAGGACTTGGGGCCATTAGTTGGTCTTGAGAATCTATTCAATGTGGCAATGAAAAAAAGAACGAAAAAAAAAAAAGAAAGAAAAAAAAATGATGAAAAAAAAAATGAAGGAAAAGCCTCCAAGTCGGAGTTTAGTAAGGACCTCACTTCAAGGAGTCTTATTGGGTGAGGATTTCAAAATGATGAAGAGTTGTAGGAGAAGTAGACGGAAATGACTTATCAAGCCTTATCATGCATTTGTTGAATGAAATCGACGAACAAAATCTCCTATTTTTGTCTTCTAAATTATGATTGGTGTCTTAAGAATATAATGATTGTATTATGATCAAATGAAGGGTGGCTATCTTTGGTCGACTAGTTTTCCCATAAAAAAAACCAAACAATGATTTACCATTTATTAACCAAGTTGAACCTGAATGTTAAACCAATCTTTTATTAAAAGTCAGTTCATCGGAAATTCAACCTGGGTTTGGGTCTCCTAGTATTTGACAAATCATTTGAGGCAATGATCACTACTAAAATGATGGCAGGCCATTGTTCTGCTACCTAAAAGGAAGTCAAAGAAGAAATCTCTTGCAAGCCCCTTTTTGAGCCTGAACAATTCAATTTTTAATTAACCCGTCAAAGGATCACAACCCACACTGGGGCAGTTTGAAAAAAATCAGTCCCAAATGGAATTCAGATGAAAATGAAGTTAAATTCCTTCATAAAAGGAAAAGCCAAAGTTGTGGTGAAAGAAGAAGAAGAAGATGAAAAATGAAAGAAGAAAAGAAAGAGAAAGAAGAAGAAAATGAAGAAGAAAGAAAAATAAGGGACATACTATATATGTGATCTTTGACCAAATTAGCCTTGATGAAATCGATGATTTTGAGCCTTATTTAACTCTTTTCTTCTTTAACTCATACCCCTAGCCTACATTACGGTCCAAATGAAAGTCCTAACCAGATTGGTATATGTTATTATCTCAATTTGTCAGACTCAATGTTGAGTCTGAACTATGTAATGACCTAATCCTGCAAAGATACGTAAGCAACTTGTTCAAATAACAAGTTTGGTCAATACTATGCGAGAACTGCACCACTGGGGCAGAAATCTTTATTAGGGGATGAGATTTTTTAGCCTTAGTTTTCTTGTTCTTGGTGAAACCTAAATCCTAAGCCTACATTTCGTCCTGTGTCTTAAAGTCCACCCTGAGATTAGAATATTGATCAGACTATTTAATGAGACACTAGTTATAATTCAAGACAGGGAATTTGAACTAAGCTTGAAATAAGTAAGAAAGAATTTTTAAGTGGAGATACAATGAAGGAGTTATGTTTGTGAGGCTTAAAAAAAAAAAGAGTTTTGCCCATTGATATGATTCTCCAAGCTAGAAAAGTTATATTAGTGTCAAAGTACTGGTAAAATTTGTCTCCTATCTAACAAGCACAGAAAATCAAGCAAAGACAAGCAAGTTTGTGCATTCCATCCATATTCCCATTGAGATTGAGTTATCAGATTGCATGCTTATTCATTTAAATTTCAAAGATATTTTTTCCCAAAGAACGTCCTTGTGGAGAAAATGTAAGACGGACAGGATTAGCTACAAATGCATCTACTAGGATAGGAGTCATGCCGAGTTTCAGAGGAACATATTTAGGGACATCTATGTCAGATGGGAATTCGAAAATATGGCCAAGATCAGAATTTGGTTTGTTATGGGCTCATTGGGAAATTGGTGTGTCATCATATCAAAAAGAAAGAAATAAAAATAAAAAAGAAAAAAAAAACACCATTCTTACTCTTCAAAGCTTTAAAGGAGGATGGATAGTCAAAGGGTTTCAGAATCACCGGTAGTTTCTATAAAGAAGATCCCTGTGGAGAAAGAGTAGTCTAGTTGGGACAAAAGTTATGTCAAGTTTCAAAGATTTTCTTATTCAAGAAGAATTGAGTTTTAGTGGGACCTAATCAAGCGCCTTCATATCAGATTGGAATTTGAAAACAGGGCCAAGATCAGCTATAGATCCATTCAACTGGGGCAGATTTTGTGATTTGCATTTGAGCCAAGTCCATCACCTTCATGATTGGATGAATCAAGGAAATTGAGCCAAGATCAGTTATAGATCCATTCAAATGCGGCAAGTTTCATGTAGAAATTCGAAAACATGGTCAAGATAAAAGATGAGGTTATTGATCAAAAGCGTGTTAAGATAAAAGATTCATGCATTGTCATGCATTACCATACATTTCATGCATTACCATACATTTCATGCATTACCATACATTTCACGTATTACCATACATTTCATGTATTGACATGCGTTTCATGCATTACCTTACATTTCATGCGTTACCTCACATTTCATGCATTATCATACTTTTCATGCATTATCATGCATTGCACAAAAAATAAAAATAATAATAATAATAAAAATAAAAAATAATAAAAAATAAAAAATGCATACATATAGCAACATATCCTTGCACTCTAGCATCATAAGTAGCAACATGCATACACCGCATAACATCATTCGTTCACATTTGTCTTGTCATCCTTGTTAAGCAATCCATGTTTTGTCTAAAACAAAAAAAAGGGTTTGGGGCAACTGGCCCAGGTACAAATCGATCCATCTACCCTGCGATTGGGGTAACTGGCCCAAGTCATAGTCAAGTCTTCCGCTCCGAAATTGGGACAATCAGCCCTAGTCCAAATTTTAGCATCCACTTGAAGCTAGGGCGCCAGCCTTTAGGACCAAATTAGGTCGTATGGTTCTTGGGATCCTATACCCAAGCATTCATTGTCATTCAAAAATTCACCTGGCTCTCGAGATCCTATACCCGAGCATTCATCATCAAATCGACAATTCATCTGGCCCTCGAGATCCTATACCCAAGCATTCATCATCAATTTAAAAATTCATCTGGCTCTCGGGATCCTATACCTGAGCATTCATCATTAAATCGAAAATTCATTTGGCTCTCGGGATCCTATACCCGAGCATTCATCATCAAATCGACAATCCGTCTGGTTCTCAGGATCCTATACTCGAGCATTCATCATCAATTCGACAACTCATCTGGCTCTCGGGATCCTATACCCGAGTATTCATCATCAATTCAAAAATTCATCTGGCTCTTGGGATCTTATACCCAAGCATTCATCATCAATTCAAAATTTCATCTAGCTCTCGATATCCTATGCCCGAGCATTCATCATCAATTCGAAAATTCATCTGGCTCTCAGGATCCTATACCCAAGCATTCATCATCAATTCAAAATTTCATCTCACTCTTAGGATCCTATACCCAAGCATTCATCATTAATTCAGAATTTCATCAGGCTTTCGGTATCCTATACCTAAGCAATCATCAATTCATTTGGCTTTTGAGATCCTATACCCGAGCATTCAACTTCAATTCAACAATTCATCTGGCTCTCGGGATTCTACACCTGAGTCATCATTAATCATTGGTCTAGAATTCCCATCAAATAGTCATCAGACTCTCAGAATCCTACATTTGAGAAGCCCTTGAGATCCTACACTTGAGCAACCAACATACTCTTAGAATCCTACATCTGAGAAGTCCTCGAGATCCTACACTCAAGCAATTAGCAGACTCTCAGAATCATACATCTGAGAAGTCCTCGAGATCCTACACCCAAGCAATTAGCAGATTCTCAGAATCCTACATCTGAGAAGTCCTCGAGATCCTACACTCGAGCAATTTGAAAATTCTCATAATCCTACATCTAAGAAGTCCTCGAGATCCTACACTCGAGCAATCAACAGACTCTTAGAATCCTACATCTAAGAAGTCCTCGAGATCCTACACTCGAGCAATTAGCAAACTCTCATAATCCTACATCTGAGAAGTCCTCGAGATCCTACACTTGAGCAATCAACAAATTCTCAGAATCCTACATCTGAGAAGTCCTCGAGATCCTACACTCGAGCAATCAACAGACTCTTAGAATCCTACATCTAAGAAGTCCTCGAGATCCTACACTCGAGCAATTAGAAAGCTCTCAGAATCCTACATCTGAGAAGTCCTCGAGATCCTACATTTAAGCGTTCAACAAATTCTCAGAATCCTACATCTGAGAAGTCCTCGAGATCCTACACTCGAGCGATCAACAAACTCTCAGAGTCCTACATCTAAGAAGTCCTTAAGATCCTACACTCGGGCAATTAGCAAACTCTTAGAATTCCACATCTGAGCAATCCTCGAGATCCTGCACTCGGGCAATCAACAAACTCTTAGAATCCTATATCTGAGAAGTCCTCGAGATCCTACACTCGAGCAATCAGCAGACTCTCGGAATCCTACATTTGAGAAGTCCTCGAGATCCTACACTCGAGCAACAAACAGACTCTTGGAATCCTACATCTGAGAAGTCCTCAAGATCCTACACTCGAGTAATTAGCAGCCTCTTGGAATCCTACATTTGAGAAGTCCTCGAGATCCTACACTCGAGCAATCAACAGACTCTCGGAATCCTACATCTGAGAAGTCCTCGAGATCCTACACTTGAGCAACCAACAGAATCTCATAATCCTACATCTGAGAAGTCCTCGAGATCCTACACTTGAGCAACCAACAGAATCTCAGAATCCTACATCTGAGAAGTCCTCGAGATCCTACACCCGAGTAGTCATCAAACTCTCAGAATCCTACATCTGAGAAATCCTTGAGTTCCTACACCCAGCACAAGTCCTCCTCAAAAGCCTTGCTAACCGGGATTCCACACCCGAGCCATCATTAACCATTGGTCCAAAATTCCCATCAAATAGTCATCAGACTCTCAGAATCCTACATTTGAGAAGTCCTCGAGATACTACACTCGAGCAATTAGTAGACTTTCGGAATCCTACATCTGAGAAATCCTCGAGATCCTACACTCGAGCAATCAGCCGACTCTCAAAATCCTACATCTGAGGAGTCCTCGAGATCCTACACTCGAGCAATCAATAGACTCTCAGGATCTTACACCTGAGTAGTCAGACATTCAAAGGATCTGGGGATCGTACACCTGATTGATCATCTCCAGCGAATTAACTCCACCTAAGTACTCGAGATCTTACACCCAATTGATCATTCCCCAATGGAGTAACCATTTTTCAGAGATTCTATATTCTTAGAGAATTGTGCCACATTCCCATTTTGTCCAGTTCGAATTTTCTCTTCCCTAGTAGGAAAAAGCAAACTACATCTGTTTGATCTGAAAGTTGTAGGCTGTTGTTTGACCTGACTAAAATAGGTGTCTTTTATCTTTACAGGCTTGTTGCGACAAATAACGTAGAAGAGTTCCTACTGTTACATTGAAGCAACGAAACCTACAAAGAGGGGCAGCTGTAGACACCCTATTTTTATCCTAGCCAGATAGAACAAGGGATCTATTATTATCTTAACTTATTATCCCATTAATATATATATTAAAACCTCCCATACTAGTATTTTCCTATAAATATTTTCTATACAATTTCAAAATTTGGGAGTGTATTTTCTTAATTTTTATCCCTATGATTTTAATGCAAGGGTATATAGTACATATATTTTTGTATAATTTATTTATTTATTTATATTGCATGTATATTTGTAAATCGACTAATAGAGGAGTAATGTGAAAGACGTTTTAAATTTACTTAGGGATAATGCCAAATTAGTTAGGCACCGTAAGAATGGACACGTAGGGGGTGCTCATACCTTCTCCTCGCATAACCGAACTCCCAACCCCAGCTCTGGTAATGTAAACCCACTCTACGCTTAACGGGGTAGTAATCATGTGTTCTAACCACACTAAAAGGTTAGTGGTGACTCCAATATTTCTATTTTTCCTTGAAAATTTAAAACACATTTTAATTTCGCCACCCGGGGCACACGCGCTCTGGGACGTCGCGACACTATTTATAATATAACAAGCTGTATTTACGGCTTCCGCCCAAAAGTATTTAGGTAAATTGTTTTTATTTATCATGGTTCTTGCCATTTCTTGGAGAGTTCTTTTTTTTCTTTCTACAACTCCATTTTGTTGTAGAGTCCTAGGTTCTGAAAACTTATGATTTATTCCATGATCATCACAAAATTTAGCAACATCTTTGTTTTGAACTCTCTACCTTGATCACTCCTAAAGTTAGTTACATTATATCCTTTTTCATTTTGTAATTTCTTGCATAGAGTAATTAGCATGTTACAAGCTTCATCTTTATTTACTAAGAACAATACTCAAGTGTATCTTGAATAATCATCTACAATCACAAAGGCATATTGTTTGCCTTTTAAGCTTTGGGTTCTAGTAGGACCAAATAAGTCTAGATGTAAGAGTTTTAAGGGTCTACTAGTTGATATGTATTTTTTCTTTTTAAAACTTGTTTTGACTTGCTTTCCTTTTTGGCATGCATCACGAATCTTGTCTTTCATGCTTGCATGTCCTAGTTTCCTATGCCAAAGCCAACTAATTTCATTCATGGCAGTCAAACAAGTCACATTTTGATTCACTAAGTTATCAAGATTTATACAATATACATTATTTAACCTATAAGCTGTGAATAAGGTTTCATTATTCTTAGGGTTTTGAATAACACAATTGTCTTTCTTAAAAATTATTTCAAAACCTTTGTCACTTAATTGATTAATACTTAAAAGATTATGCTTTAATCATTCTACTAACAACACATCATCAATTGTAAGAGAGGGTTTTTTTTTACCTATTTTACCAATGCCAACAATTTTACCTTTGGCATTATCACTGAAGGTCACGTATCCCCCGTCTTTTTTTTTTAGTGTGGTGAACTTGGTCCTATCACCGGTCATGTGTTTTGAACACCCACTGTCCAAGTACCACTTTTCTCTTAATGGTGTTGTCCTAAAGCACACCTACAATGAAGGATTCATGGTGTTAGTTTTTGGAACCCAAATTTTATTAACTTTATTTGAATTATCTTTAGGTCCATTGTTTACTTTCCATTCTCCTTGTTCTTTAACATATTTTCTTTTGAGTGGACAATTAAACATCACATGTCCTTTATTCTTGCACATGTAGCAAGTAGTGTATTCATGTATATTGTTTGAAGGAAGTACTAGCATAATGCTTTGCTTCTTTAACAAAATATCCCATGAATAACTTCTTACTTCTTTTATTTTTTTTTCCATTATATCCTATTCCTTCTCTATTTCCATGTAATCTTTGTTGTCCAATCATTTTTTTCAAAATTTTCTTTTGCTTTGGTCAAGTTATAAATTGTTTTCTCTTTATCCTCTATTGATTTCTTAAGTTCAATTATTTCTAAATCCTTCTTATTTAGATCATCTACTTGTATTTTTCCTATCTCTTGAGTCATATCGTTTATTTCCTCTTCTAATTTTTCAATACGAAATTCTTTCTCCTTTTCAATGGATTTAGAAGTTTCAAGTTGTTTTATTAGTTTTTCATTTTGCTCTTTCAGAGTTATGTTTCTTTCAGAGACTTTGATAAATCTTTTATTTAAGGCAAATAACTCGGCTTGTGGTTTTTTATAGGAGGGCAAGCTATCACAAAATTTATTACTAGATTCCGTTGAAGAGTAGTAAGAATTTACCTCTTTATCATCTGCCATAAAGCACATATTTGTTATCTCTTGTCCACTTGACTCGTTCTCCGTTTCGCTTGAGCTTGAATCATCTCAAGTAGCTTTCATGGTTTCCTTCTTCTTCTTTTTATCCTTTTTGAATAAAGGGCAGTCTGGTTTGATGTGTCCTGGTTTCTTGCAATGATAACATATAGGAGGGTCATTCTTACTTTTGTTTTCTTTTCTACTTGTTTCCCCTTTTTCGGATTTCTTTTTACTAAATTTTCTAGGGAACCTTTTATTTCTCCTATAGAACTTGCCAAGTCTTTTAGTGATAAATGCTAATTCTTCTTGGTCTAGGTCACTTGATTCACTTTCATCTTCACTTGAGCTTTTACTAGATGCTTTTAAGGAAATTGACTTCTTATGCTTAGGTTCAGGGTTTCTCTCTTTTAATGTCATTTCATAGGTGAGTAGTAATCCTATAAGGTGGTCTTAAGATTCCCACCTTTTGTTATTGCCGTAGCCTTTGGTTCCCATATGGAGGGAAGGTCTTTTAATATTTTCCTAATCATCTCATAGGTAGTGTAGGTCTTTCCTAAAGCACTTAAAGAATTTATTATGTGAGTAAATCTAGTATACATACTAGTGATTGTTTCATCTGAATTCATTTTGAACACTTTATACTCACTAGTTAGCATGTCTATCCTATTGTCTCTAACATCTACCGTTCCTTCATATGTTACTTCTAACTTGTCCCAAATTTCTTTGGTTGTTTTGCTGGCCATGACTCTATTGAATTCATTAGCGTCTAAAGCACAATACAAGACATTTATAGCACTTGAATTTATTTAAAGCATTTTATAGTCTATATCGGTCATATCCTTTTTCTCTTTAGCAATTTGTTTTCCATCTATTATCTTAGTAGGAATTAGATCTCCATCCATAACAACTTCCCAAGCTTTCCAATCCATATGTTGAAGATAGATTTGCATTCGTTTTTTCCAAAAAGTATAGTTATGTCCACAAAAGATTGGTGGACGAGTTGAGGATTGGCCTTCTTCGAAGGGAGCTACTCCTATATGTGCCATTAGATCTTTTTATAGCTTCTTGTTAAGATTTACTATAACCTGGCTCTGATACCAATTGAAATTAGAATAGCTTTCTCAAGAGGGGAGGGGGGGTGAATTGGATTATTTAACAAAATTTAACCTCTTTTTAACTTTGTTACTTATATTGATGCAACAACAAGAAAGTAACTTAATCAGCTTATAATCACAACCAAATCACACCACAAAGTTCTGAAAAATTAAACACACAACCAACGTATGAAAGTCAAATAATCATTCAAGATTTTTTACACTTTTTTTCAACTGCCCTGTAGTTGTTTGCAAACCTGCTTTGAATAAATTTTATTGCGCTTTTCTTGATCAAGATTTCCGCAAATTAACCAACGTACTCCCTTGTGGGTTTCCGCAAATGGTTAATTAATTACATACTTTCTAAAATCAAGAGTCTTCTTTAAATATGATTTTTTAAGCCTTGCAACCTGCACTTAGCATACACAAGGATATATTGTGCAGAAAGTAAAAAGTAAGGAAGAGAGAGAGACACGGAGATTTTACGAGATTCAGCTTGTCCACAGCCTACGTCCTCGCCTTTGGAAAACCACCAAAGGATTCCACTAGCTTAGTTCCTTTGCTAGGTGGAACAACACCTTTACAACCACTCTTTATGTTAGGTTAGAGCCCGCCTCTCGAAACGACTTTCCCTCATTCGGTCAACGATCCAACAAGCCTAGAATCATCCAATAACTACAAGAAAAATAGCAAGGAGATGTGTACAAAGATTGCTCACACACAGAGTTGATTAGTACAATTCAAATCTATATACTTCAGAATTAAAATATCAAATATGAAATAAAATTCGAAGCTCAATATTAGAATTCACCAAGTCCCCTTTTCTCCAGATGAGAAATTAGTATATAGAACTCAAGGATTTATGATCAATATGTTCAGAATGTCAGCACTTTCAGATTACAAGTAGTTGAGCAAGTAGAAACTTTGAATGCAAGAGAGCTTAGAGCAGTTTTTTCAATTCTTGATATGTTTTGATTTGAAAGACCATGTATTTATAGGCTTTCAAAAGTGTCTTCGTGTTGCCCAAGTTTACTTGGAGTATTTCCAAAGTTTTTAGATTGCCTGTAAACAGTGTTCGGTCATCTGAAGCATTGGGGTCAGACGACTGAAGTTCCTTAATGCCTTGAAAATATTGAATTGGATACAGGGTCAGACGTCTTATCTTAGGGTTCAGACTTTTGAAGTCTCGGGTTTAGACAACTGAAGTCTAAGTTTAGTCTTCTGAAGTGCTTCCGCCAGTTTTTGTTTTTCTCCAAAAAAGTTTTCAAAAACTTTTCCTCCAATACCTTCCACAACTTATTTGCATAAGTTTCCTTAAAGAATGCATACATTTTTCTTTCTTTAAAGAAATGATCGAATTGTATCATATGCTAACTGATTGATGGTCCCCCACTCTTTCTTCAATCTCAATTTCTTTTGGTTTCTCTTCTTCAATGGTAATGTCTAAACCTTACTGAAAAAGAGCGTCTAGAACCTCACTTTGCCACATACCAAAATGACTGGTGCCATAAAAAATCTTCACTGCAAATCTGGCATTCGTCACAATAGTTCTTACCAAAATAGACGAGTTCGATGTGGATTTTTTTGCATTATTTGCCACCTCTGATGTGGATATAGTTGTGTCATCTGCCATAAATGCTATTCAATAGCTGCTGATGCAGAATGTCAATAGCCCAAGGGAAACTTTTCTGATGTGGAAGATCGGACTAAGCTACACCACAGAGCATACTAAGAATAACCTTAGCTTTGAGACCAATTGTTGTGAAGCTCTGGATTATTCCACCTAGCTTCACCTAGTTTACTATTGCACAGGTGAATAAAAAGTAAATGAATGTGTTAAATTACACCAGGTAAATTTTCAGGGAAGTGGGGGGTCACAATGGATTACTTAAGCCCCACTTTCCTAGATAGAAATTTTCCTTAGACACATAAGTAGCACAATATATCACTATAACTATACTCGACAATAGCTAGCTATTGAATAGATGAAAGGAAGAACACCAAAATTTAACAAGGCTTGGCTGATTGTGCCTACGTCCTCGGATACTACCAACTAATATTTCTCTATTGGATAAATATTACAAAGAGAGAGAGAGAGGATAGAATGTGCCTAAGAGAGAAATAGACAATCCTGGGATGGTTTTAAAAATGGAAGTTGTGGGTTTATATAGAGTAGAGAATAGCACTATCACAACAAATCATTTACTATTACACCAACCCTTCATCCACCATTGAAGACTTCCATGGCAACCTCAAGTTCTACAATGGTGAACTTCTGGAAATGAAACACTATTCAACAAATCTCCACCTTGGTGAAATTCCATCTCTTAAAATCACTTATGGTTTCCATAGTGTCTTCAAACACGCTTGTAGTGCCAATCTTTCAATTTTCAACAATGTTGATCAATTTCAAGTAATGTTGAAACTTGACCATAGTCACTACTTTTGCCATCATATCAGCAGGATTCTTAGTGGTTCGAATCTTCTAGATTACTACTCCACCTTCTTCCAGAATTTCTCATACAAAGTGATATCAAATGTCGATGTGCTTTGTCCTTGAATGGTAGACTTGGTTCTTTGTTAGATGGATAGCACTTTGGATTCCACACCTAATTTTTCTTCAGGTTTTAAACTCCCAATGAGACATCCGATTGAGATTTATGGTAAGCAAGGCTTTGTTTTTTCTGAATCTGAGATGGTTAAGGTTGCTAATGACTTTAAGAATGCTTTGGTGATTAAATTTACAAGATCAAGACCTTCTATTGATGTTGTACGTCGCAACATGGTGAAAGCTTGGGGTTTGTTGGAGGTGCCGACTATGAGTGTGATGGATGAATTACATGTGTTGCTGCAGTTGATAAGTGAATGTGATTTTATGCATGCATGGTCTCAAGAAGGAAGAATTTTGGCAAGGGCAGTGTTTTTTTTATTTTACTGGAAAAAGGATTTTGATTTGCAAAAGGAACCTCCTTTTGCATCACAATGGATTTTCCTTCCAAGATTGCCTCTTCATCTATACCGTTCCGAATGTTCACAAATCTTTGCGACTAGGTTTGGAAGGTATTTGGGTACCGATCATGCAATGTTGAACAAGACCAAGACATCAGGGGCTTAGATCTGCATGGAGGTTGATTTATCTGCGGAACCAGTGCAACAATTTCCCATTGTTGTTTCGGCTGATAGAATTATTTGGCAAAAAGTCAGGAACAAAAAACTAAGAATCTACTATCCTAAATGTCACAGGCAGAGACATACTTCACCAATTTGTAGGGTGGGAGTGCGTTATTCTGATGGAAAGATGGAGGATAAAATGGATTATTCGGTATTGGCCCCAAAAAAATATGGCAGGAGAAACATAGCGTCAAAGGGAAAAAAGTGTGTCTTTCGGATCCGATTCCACATAAAAAGCCTCTTATGGTGATTACAAAGTTCGAACAAGGAGGGGTTTCAGGTTTAGGTGGAGTTAAACAAAGGCTAGCGGATCCTGCCATTGAGGTGCTGCAGGAGGCGGTGAATCAGAAGCTTGGCTCTGATGAATTGGAAGATGAGGGAATATGTGTGGAGACTGAATGTGAAGTTGGTCCATGGGGTGTTGTCACTGCTTTTCAAATTATCTCTTCAGAGATAGTTGTTTGTGATACCGCGGATGATTATCGTGCCGAAAATACAGTTGCTAATATGGTGAGTAGAGGCCCAACTATGGAAGTGGAAAACAGTCAGTGTGATATTGTGTTAGAATTTTTGGCTCTTGAAGGTGAGGGAGTGATGGTTGATAAAGGAAAATTAAAATTGATTGAATGTGATTATTCTTCTGATAAAGAGGAAACAAGAGAAGACAATTTGATGAAAACCAAAAATTATAAGACGGATCTAGGAGTTTTAAGTACTTCAAAAAGAAAGAATCTTGGGAAGATGGGGAGTTGTTCTTATCGGAACACACAAGTTGTAACCCATTCCTTAACAAATTCTTTATGATTGACACCATTTTAGTGTTGAACATTCGAGGGTTGGGTCGTTCTTGGAGTCATATAAAAGCTATTATTCGGAATTTTCATGTTGCAGTGGTAGCTATTCTTGAACCTTTTCATAATTTGGTTGCTAAGTCGAGGTTAGCTTCTTTTTTGGGTTTTCAAAATTTCTATAGCAATGAGGATTCGAGAGGAAAAGTCTGAATTTTATGGAAGGAAAATTATCATATGGAGATTATACACTCTTCAAATCAAACCTTGTCAGGTTGGGTCCATTTTAATACTAAGAAAATTTTGGTTTCTTTTGTCTATACTAAGTGTTCTTATTTGGAGCGACATTCTCTTTGAGAGGATCTTCAAAACTTATGTGATAGGGAGTCTCCATGGTTAGTGATTGGAGATTTTAATGTCATCCATATTGATACTGAATGTATTGGGGGTAATCAACGTCTATCGGTGGTGATGTCGGAATTTAATAATATTCTGAATTATTGTGGTCTTTTTGAGATGAGATTTCAGGGTCGAATATGTCTTGAAGCAATGGGCATATAGGGAGGTCTTGTAGTTGGGCGAGACTTGATCATGCTTTGGTTAATGTTGCTTTTGAGAATTTATTTCAATCAGCTTTTATGGAATACTTGCCTAGGAAGTCTTCTGATTATTGTCCTATGGTTGTTCATTTGTGGGCTCCTCGAGTACCATATGGTCCGTCTCCTTTTAAATTCCAAAATATGTGGGTTTCTCACAATTCTTTGTTGGGCTGTGTGGAGGAGATGTGGAAGCTGCCGGAAAATTCAAGTGGTTTATTTAAACTAACGGCGAAGCTTAAAAAATTGAAAAATGTGTTAAGGACTTGGAACGAACAGACATTTGGTTGGGTAAATCTTAATATTCATGCTCTTGAAGAAAAACTAGAAATTCTTGAATTTAAACTACAGACTCAGTTTGATCCTCAAGTTGAGGCTGAATTTTTGAATACCAAAATGAAGTTGGCGGAGTGGGAGGCTAGAGAAGAAGCTTGTTGAACTCAAAAAGCTAAGAAGAAGTGGCTTCTCAAAGGAGATCAAAACTCAAGGTTTTTCCATGCTTCTATTAAACAGAGATAGAAGAAATCTATGGTGACTAGTATGCACTTGGAAGATGGCTTTATTTTGTCTTCTCCGGAAGAAATTCATCAAGGAGCTATTAATTACTTCCAGAATTTTCTAACTAAGGAGCAAGAGGTTATTCAGGAAAATTTTGATCCTTTTATTTAGCCAAGTTTAACTAGAGATGAAAATTCCATGCTCAATATGGATCCTACGGTTCAGGAGATTCATGCTACGATTTTCCTTATTCCAAAGCATAGTTCCCCTGGTCCAGATGGATTTGGGTCCAATTTCTATATGGATTGTTGGGACATTATAAAAGATGATGTTTTTTAAGCAACAATGGATTTTTTTAGGGGAACAGTGCTTCCCAGGTTCTATTTCTCTTCCTTCATTATGTTAATTCCTAAAGTGTTGGACCCAAAAAGTTTTGATAAGTTTAGACCTATAAGTTTGTGTTATGTGGCATATAAAAATTTTCAAGGACTTTAGTGGCTTGGTTGATAGGGGTTTTGCATAAGATGATTTCTTAGGAACAAGGAGCTTTTATTTCAGGGCGTAGTATTTTCAAAAATTTTACTTTGGCCTAGGAGATGGTTGTAGTAACTCGAACCAAGAAAATAAAGAAATAAATAAAAGAAAAGAGAAAGGAAAAGGAAAAAGAGGAAATTGGTTTGTCCATGAGAAAATTGGAGACGGTTTTGTGAAGATCAAAAAAATCATCGACGGTTTTCCTGCAGTTAAACAACCGAGAGCTGGTTTAAGGCCAAATCTTTGCCAGTTTGGTCAAGCCCAAAAAAATCGGCTACAGTTTTCCTGTGGGTCTACTTACTTAAGGGCTAAGTTATGTTTTTTTCTTTCATAACTTACAATTGCTCTCTCTCTCTCTCTCTCTCTCTCTCTCTCTCTCTCTCTCTCTCTAAAAGTTATGGTTTTGGTTCTTTCTCTCTCTCTAGCTCAAGAACTCTCCACTAGTGCTCTTCAATCCTCTCTCCCTTCTCCTGGCACATAGGCCATTAATTTTCGGCGGATTCGTGCGGTTAGATTTTTGTGGTTTTGAAGGTTTTAGGCATTTTACTCAGGATCATGTAAAGGGATTATATTATGTCAGTTATTTTTGAATTATGGACCGATTAAATTGCAATTTATGTTTATAGAAACAATCTATATGATTTTTCTGAACGAATCGGTTATATGGAAATGGTCGATTGGACTTTTATACGTTTTTGGAGAAAACTAACGTGATTGGTTTGAAATCTCATATTTTCAATAAAATATGTAGTTTGAGTTAAATAAAACCCTAAAGATGCTCATATCCCTGTTTTCAGCAACTTGTATGTTTTCGCGTTAGTTTATTTATTTATGGTTACTAGATGAAAATTGTGTGGCATGAGAACAGTTTTTAAATGGCATATCTGAGTAAAATGTTTTTATTGATATTATACAGTATGAAATAATGGTCGGGGGTCGAGTTTTAATATAACGGCCAGAGGCCGGGTTTTACTTGATGGCCAAGGGCCAGGTTTAATTGAATGTCAGTGTAGAGACCCGAAGAATTATTGCAATTAAATAATAAAAGGAAGGAGAGAAAAGGAAATTTCAAAGGGGGGCCTCAGTAGGGTCTCATCGACAAGCGCAGGGCATTCATCAATGAGCAGTCTTCTTGGGTACGTCAACGTGGACACGTGTCTTGTCGACGAGAACTTACCGAGAGGTCTGATTTTAGGACCTGAAATTCATCGATGAGAGTTATGTGTTCGTCAACAAACCTCCTTCTTGGACTTGTCCACAAGGTGTCGTGGCTCGTCAACGAGGTCACGTGGACAGTACTCTCTAGAATTCTCTTCAAAATTTCTCTCTCTAAGACGACTCATTTACCTTCTCTCTAGAATTCTAGGTCCGTTTCCCCCTAGTTCGACAATCAGAAGCTACCACGGTGATCCTGGGGAGATTCTCTATAACCTAGCTAGAGCAGAATGTTGATTTGAGAAGTTTGGGCACCATCCCAATTTCAGGGTAAATGGATTATTTTGGTATTTTCAGTATTATCAGGTTTATCTGAGCCCATATTTTGTGTTGTATGAGAATATACTAGTTTTTTTTAGAGTAAAATGAAGGTGTTATGATTTCAGGGTTATACTATTTTTAGGACCCTGCAGGCATGGATTAAGGACCTCAGTGGTTATCTTTCCAGGAACCCAGGTAAATTATAGTTTAGGAAATTTTGAATAGGCAAATTCAGGAAATGTGAGTATGATGATTTTCCGGGAAATTCATTATTTTACTAAGGAATTTGTATATATGTAATTACATCATTTTGAGGTTGGTACGCCAAGGGCGTGAGGGTTGAATTGGAGGCAAGCCTCCTAATCAAATAGGTAAGAGAAATATGCTATCTTAGGAATTTTGGAATGCTTATTAGTTAATTATATGTTTTTCTAGATTATTATTCAGTACGCAAATTATTTGCATATTAGAAGATACATTTTTTAGAATATGGAATATTTATTTATTTAGTTGTGTGGCATGAGACATTATCATATCAGTACAGAAATCCTACAGTTTTCATATTACTATGATTTATAGTATTTATGCAGAAATATGTTTTATCAGATTTTACAGAATTTTAAATTGCAGTGTATATATAGACAGATATTTTATAGCATTTACAGATTACCATGATTCTCTCAATTTTAAAGCCATAACACTGTGATATTACAGTTTATACAGTTCAAATATTACAAATCAATTATTATAACTATTACACTTCAAATATTAAAGTATTTTTAGAACAGTTTTTGGTGTTATGGTTATTTTGGAATCATGATGAAACAGTAAGATGTATATATAGAAAATAATATTATACAGTATTAGACCCTGATGAATCAGTTCATATATCAGCAGGGCATGGTACCATTGCTATTACATATCAGAGTGCAACCACACATCTCAGATAGTGTGTAGAGGATTCTGTCAACTGTGCCTGGAGAGATTCCAAGCTCCCCAGAAGACTGGGTTGAGGTGGCCAGTTTGATGAGGTAGATATCAATACTGTGTCTTGGAGGGATTGCAAATGGTCGAGCTGAGGATTGGTCAAGTTACAGTTGACTTATCCTGGTAGGCCAACTAGAGTTAAGTCCCACCTACGGGCCGCACAACCCTATCATGAAGAGTTAAATCATGACATACAGTTTTCCTGGGTAAATATCACCGTTATGTATATGTATACAGATTTACAGAATATCGGCAGATATATTACGATACTAGAAGTATGTAAAAGTAGAAAACTCAAATATTACAGTTATATTTTAAACTATAATAGATGCAAGTTGTACGATATATTGTTTTACTATCTTTTACAGTTTCAGATATTTATTAGTATAGTATTTATAGAACTCAGTTGCCACACACTAGTAATAGCATATTTTCTCTTACTGAGTGTTGTCTCATCCTAGTGATTTAACATTTTTCAGGTGATCTAGTTAGACGAGCAAATCAGGCTCGCCGATAGAGGGATTGTTGCACTGCCCTGGTGATGGGGTAAATGTTTTCAAGGAGATGTGTTTTTGGGTAGTTTTTCAGGGTTTTTTGTGGATGTTACTGGGAGATGTGTTTTTGTGTAATTATATTTTGGGAAATTATTGAATTCTAGTATTGTAAATAAGGAAGTACAGTTTTATTTTTACCGCTGCGTAGATGTGCAAAATGAACAGGGTTTCCTCAGTATTCATTGGGGGTCTGAGATGTTATAGTAGATAATCTAAGGGTATTAAAGTAAATTAAGTTTCACTATATAGTAAAGTTTAAATAATTGAAAAAAAAATTGTATAAATTTTCAGGTCATTACAGTCAGGTTTTATATGAAATGAGCTATAATATAGTTTCTAATGTGTAAATTGTCATATATGATTCTAGAACCCTGTGGATATGTCATATGTGATATTGTGAGCACGTTATCGCAAATATATGTTGGCAGTGAGTGCAATCACACGGGGATAGAAGTGTGATACGAGATAGTCGATTGGAGACCTAGGTGTTGACCCTATGGGTCATTCCCAGTTTTGATAATGACAAATACTCTTGGTATTTAATATTTTCCAAGTTTGTGTGCAGGTTCATATTGGCAAAACCAGCTGATGGCACATGAAGACTTGAAGAAAACAAAGACCCTGAAGCTTTCTCATTGTTGTACTTTATATTATTGCTTTATTTGGGTCTGTAATAGTAGCATAGGGCAAAGGTCTGTAATAATCTGCATTGCATGCATGTAGGAACTTATAAGCTCAAGACCTTAGAGAGACCTTAGGGAACACCCTTCAGTCGACCGACGCTGGATTTTTTCGGTAGGATAGAAAGACCTTAGGTCCCTAAACAAATGCACAAATAGTCCTCCAATATCACTTATAATATAATAAAAATTAATTAAATAAAAAATTTGAATTAAATGAAAATCTTGAGAGAGGTCGAGCAACCGAACCTGTGGCGTTCAAAATGCCTCGGGCGCCCAAACCGTGGACAAGTCAACATGTTGACTTGGATTCGGGCGGCCGAACATATTTGACCACATCGTCCATGGGCCACCGAATCCCTGACTTGACACCTTTTCACCAACCTAGGCGCTCAAACATTATGTTTAAATATGCCTTGGGCAACCAAATTGGCAAGTTCAGACTACCAAACTTAGTTTTGGGCACCCAAACCATGGATAGAAACATTCTGTCTTTTGTTCAACCAACTAATCCTAGATTCGAGCACCCAAACTTTGAAAAAGCACTTTTTTGGTTGAGTCTATTTGGGCAACCAAACCTTGGGTCGAGCACCCAAATCTCTTTAGTTAAATTAATTTTTACCGGGGTTAAAATGAAGTACACAGGGTTAATTTTCTTAATGGTTTTTTAAATAAATTTAATAGTACCCTTGGTGTCCCTAACAGTCATAATTTTTTCCCTTGCCTATATATAAATGTTCATTTCCTTAGATTAGCAAGGATTAGCAAATTGATTAGGGCCAAAATTCTCTCAAAATCAAAAATCCTTTTTTTAGCCAATACTACTCCCAAATACTCCAAAACTTAATTTTCCTTGATCTTTCAAGTATTGTGAGTATATTTAGAGTGTTTGTGCTTAATCCTCAATTGCTCATACTCTCATTAGTTGTGCTTATTATTTGATTTTATTATTGAGAGTAAAACTTAAAGTTCTCCCACTGATTTTATTTGATAAATCTTGTGTGGGAAGACTTTAAGGCTTGTGGTTCTTGCATAGATATTGCAAGGTACCTTAGCCCGTATTTTTTTGTGCAAAATATTTTACAAAATCTTGATTTCAAACAACTCTAGTGTTTGATACAATTTGAGAAAATATTTTTTGAGTTCGTTTGAATGTTATTGATAGCATCTTTGGAACACTAATATGATATTGGGATTTGATATACTTTTCTTTCAAAGATTAGCTTGTTAAAACACTCTACGCATATTTGAGATTATACATCTTATTGAGTGTTGATTGCACACGTAAAGCACCTAGCTTATAGTTCATACATACATACTTGAGGTGCATTGATTATACTGTGCTTAGTGGTGCATAATCTGCTTAGTGTAAGAAGCATTTTGATGTACACAATATTTTAGACATATTTTTTGTATTCCAGACGTGGGCCTAAAGAGGGAGACTAGCCCTGTTGAATAGTCCCGGACTGGCTTAGACCCAGTTAGGAAACTTAGGTGCGCAATCCTGGTAAGGCGTGTTGATTGAGGTCAGCCCCTTGAATTGACCTTGTTGTAATCGGTGTCGTTCCACCCGTTAAGTGGGTAGTAGTGGAATCCTTATGCTGGTGTAGCTGATTACGCGTCAAAACTGCGTAATTGGGCATTTTAATCCGGTCTTTACGGCTTATATTTTTAATTAAATGTCCAATTATGTCTAATATTTTAACAAAGTGCCGAATTTATTATTCTTGAATTTTATTGCACAATTTATGAATTTTTGATAATTTTTTGTCGCAGCAAAAGTCCCGAGAACCAAAACCGATACCTGTTCGTATTTCATGCATAACTTTTCCGTCTAAGCTCGAGACGATTCAAATTTCTGGAGAAATAGGAAAGGATTATCTACAACTTTTGTGTTTTGCATTTTGTGAGATACGGGCTCGAGAAGGGTCAAATATGGCGATGAATAGAGAATGGAAAAAATAAAATATATATATGAGGACATGTGATGTGACCTGGCCATGCAACCCAGGTCACACCCAATTGGGTCGGATTTCCCCATCCGGGTAGGGCTGCACAGTGCCTCCTTTATATAACTCTTGTGTAGCTTTCTTGTGGGGGCTTCTCCTTTCTTCCTCTTCTTCTTCTTCTTCAATTTTTCTTTCTTTCCATCAAGTCTCTCTCGCAGCTTCTCTCCCTTTGTTTTATTATTCTTCTTCTCTTGTTGCTTCTCTTGCTCTTTGTTCTCCTCTCTATTTTTTTCCCTTTCCCCTGTTGCTGCCACTGTCGCCCCATAGCAGTAAAGACACCAGCAGTGTCTTCAACCTCCCGTAGGACCTGCTGCCATATCAACTCGAGACAGCCTCTACTGTCCACTTTGCTCCAGCCAGCCGAAAGGTCCTTCCTTGTAGCAACACAGCAGCAACTTGCTGCCAAGAACACCGCCAGGACACTAGCAAGCCCGAAGCCTTCCTTCCTCTGTTCCAGCAGAGCAGCCTCTACAAACAACAGCCCCCGAGAGTCACAACCGCCATGCACCACCATCTTCCCTGCATCACAACCCGAGCCAGAACAGAGCAGCCCTCTCTCTCTCTCTCTTTCTTCTTTCCTTTTCTCTTTAATTACTCTTACCTTTAATTAGTCCTTGTTAATTTTCAGTAGAACTTCTATTTATGTTTTGAGGTTTCAAACTTTGTTGGATGATTCATAGTTAATTCTCTTTATTTCCTTCTTTTCTCAAAGTGATATTAGTATTAGATTTATTTTTATTTTTATTTTCTTGTTTGTCTTGTTTGCTTGAAGTTTTTCTTATCATTGATTAAGGTATAGTTCGGTTTCTTGAAAAAATAAAAAAATAAAAAAATAAAAGAAAAAAAATATCTTTCTTGGAAATTAAAGTAGTTGTTTTCCTTAAGATTAAAATTTCGTTGAGTTTTATTTAGTTTAAGATTAATTTTTTAAAGTCTGTTTTTTTTTTTTTTTTGTCTTTCCGTTATTGTTTAGCTGTTAGAGTTTTAACTTCTATTCTAATTATTGTTTGCGTAAAAAAGGGTTGGTTCTTGAGTAAAAAGTTCATCTTTAGGTTTTCCTTGGCTGCATGTTTTAATTACGGCATCAAAGTTGACATTTTTAATTAGTGCGTGTTTGATGTCCCTTAGGTAGATTAGAGTTTCTATTTTTATTGTTTACTTTAATGCAAGCTAGGTCTAGGGTTTTAATTCGTGTGTTTGTCTAATTTATTGAAAGAAATCCCAACAATCTTGAAAAACCCCAAATCTGAACCAAGTTCAGTGCATTTTTGTTTTCGATTGGATGAACGTAAAATTAGAGATTAAAACGCATTCCCTGAGGAGACGATCTAGCCCTTGGCTTAATATTACACGATGTAACTCCTATACTTGGGATAGCTTCCAAGCTGCTCATTTTTCGAGTGAGTTAAGTTTTTGGTGCCGTTGTCGTGGAATTGGCAGTTTTAATTTCGAATTTTGCATTTTCCCTTTTTTTTTATTTTTTTTCTTCAAATATATAGAAAAACAAAAAAAAAAATTGAAAATTGAAAAAAAATTGAAAGAAAAACTATTTGTTGCTGTGTTAGTGGATTTCTATTGCCCATTGTGATGTTTGATGCCCTGGGTTCGAGATAGTTTGAATCGATTGTGTAGACTTTCACTTAGCACCAATAGGGATACACATAGCACCGAATCTGATTGTTCACCTGTTAGTCCTGAGAGTGATTCTGAATTTGAGCTGAATAATTTGTTTGGCTATTATTTTGAAGAAGCTATGGCTGCACATGCACCATGTACACTTGAAGATTTTCTACAGCCTATATGCACATCTACACCTACATGCATTATGTTGCCACAAGATGCACCGAATTTCACTCTTAAGCATAGCATGTTATCTGTGATTCCCTAGTTTCACGGGATGGACTCTAAGAGTCCATACCAACACTTGACAGACTTTGAGATAATTTGCACCACTTTTATTAATAGGGCTGGGACTGATGAATATATTAAACTGCGTTTGTTTCCCTTTTCTTTGAAAGACAAGGCAAAATTTTGGTTTAATTCTTTGCGCCCTAACTCTATTACTAGCTGGGCTAAAATGCAGTGTGAGTTCTTAGATAAGTTCTTTCCTTTTCAGAGAAGTCAGTACTTGCAGGAGCGGATAAGTCAGTTCATGCAATAAGATGGCGAGACATTCCAGGCATGTTGGGAGAGATTCAAGGACCTGATGAACATATGCCCGCACCACGGTTTCAAATCCTGGAGGTTAGTGAACTATTTTTTTACTGCTTTAACCCCTGTGTGCAAACAATTTGTCCAGACTATGTGCAATGGGATGTTCTTCCGTAAGGAATCAGATGAGGGCTTATCATTTTTAGACTATCTCGCTGAGAGTGCCCAGCAATGGAACACGCGTCCCGAACGGGCACCGATAGCAACACAACCTCTCTAAGCGATCAGTGGTGGAGGCCAATACGATGTCAAAGAGGAGACTAGCTTACAAGCTCTTGTTACTGCGTTGTCTAAGAAACTAGAAGTTATGGAATCAGAGAAAGCGAAATATGAGGTTTGCACTATCTATGAGACTTCAGACCACAGGCCTTAGGACTGTCAATTCCTACTAGTATGGCAAGAGAGTAGACCTGATCGGGTACCATCGACAAATTGGGTCAACACAACGCAGAATCAGCCGCTCTCGAACACTTATAACCCAGGGCTGGCGAAATCATCTAAACCTCCCATGGAAAAATGATCAGCCAGGTCCATCATCCTCGCGGTATCAGCAAGTTCCTCAATCGTATACACCATTTCTGCAACAGACATATTAGCCAGTTGCCGCTCCTCCACCACATTTTCAGCCACAACAGATTTCTCAGAGTTATGCACCACTGGGATTTCAACCAACTCTAGTTCCTATCCTAGCTAAGAAGTCTCTTGATGATAGCATGGCGCAAATGGCAAACATGTTTCAGCAATTCATGCAGATTCACGTCACAACCAACAATCAGAGTAGTCAATCATTGAGTGAATTGAAAGATTCCATGAATAAGATAAGTACACAGTTGAACACCATGGAAAAATGGAAATTCCCTACACAGGCTCAACCGAATCCCCAGGTATATAGACAGCAACAGCAACCGGTGCACCATGTTTCAGGGGATACGTTTGAGTCAGTAAAGGCAGTCATTACCCTACGAAGCAAAAAAGAAGTTGCCCGTCATGAAATGCCCACTGACCAACAAACAGCCGCGCTGGCACCTAAGGTGACAAATGAGACAGATAAAAGAAAAGAAAAATCAGATGAGGCCAGCTCAAGTTTAACAAAGTCAGATAATAAAGAGGATGAACCAGTTAAGGAATACCAACTTGTGGTACCGTACCCTCAGCGGTTGACATCTGGTCAAAAGAATAAGTATCTTACGGAGATCCAGGAGATATTCAAACAGGTGAAGATCAATATTCCACTTCTAGAGGCCATACAACAAATCCCATCATATGCAAAATTTCTGAAAGACCTATGCACAGTAAAAAGGAAATTAAACGTGAAGAAAAAGGCTTTCTTGACTGAGCAAGTCAGCGCGTTGATACTAAATCAGACTCCACAGAAACTTAGAGACCCTGGGTCTCCCACGATTTCAATTTTGATTGGTGAATCTCGCATCGAGAGAGCTTTACTTGATTTGGGGAGTAGTGTGAATCTGCTCTCATTCTCAATATATAAACAACTGGGTTTAGGTGAACTGAAGAAGACCAATATGATGCTACAGTTAGCAGACAGATCTATAAAAGCTCCAAAAGGCATCATTAAGGATGTATTGATTCAAGTCGACAAATTCTACTACCCAGTGGATTTTGTTGTTCTGAAAATGCAACAGCCTGTGTCCACCATCTATCAGACCCCTGTTATCCTTGGCCGACCATTCCTTGCAACTTCTAACGCTTTAATCAATTGTCAAAGAGGAGTACTCAAGCTTACGTTCGGGAATATGACACAGGAAATGAACGTGTTTAATAAAACACCAACTGGGCGTGAGGAATCAGAGGTACACACAGTAGACATGGTGGATGACTTGGATGCATTGGAGTTGTTTTCAACAATTGGTCTGGATGGTACATGTGAAAGTGAAGCTCCTGGACAACTTGAGGTAATTGATGAGCTGTCCATAGGGATAGATGAAATACTGACCCATGATGAGCAATGGAGACCGCCAGAATTGACTCTGTTAAACATCACCTATCCAATCACAGACATGTCATACGACCCTCGAGTTGATGATATTGTGAACTACTTTGCTACCAATCGAACATTACTACAAGACAAGCGACAGTTCTTTTCAGAAGTCAAGATTATATTTGAGAAGATGGGTTGTCCTAACCACAAAGCATGGCTCGAGGAATTGGATGATGCGCGCTGGACTTACCGAGCTGCAATCAATAGAATTTCAAGAATGACTCCATACAGGTTGATTTACGGTAAGGCATGTGATGTACCTGTTAAAATTCAGCATTATATATTTTGGATCATAAAACAGATTAACTTTTTACTTGATAATGCCATAGGGTTGAGAAAATTGCAGGTGCATGCGCCCACAAAATCTAAAAGGAAAGCCTATGACAAGGATCACTTAGAGAATAGGCAAATGAAGGTGCTGCATAAACTCAAGGAAAAACAACCCTTCTCAAGTCAGCAGGCCTCTTTCTGCAACTCTAAATACCATCTGTTTCCGTGGAAGCTGAGACCCCGCTGTGGCTCGTATATCGTTGAACATGCTCATTCCCACAGCATAGTAGAACTAGTGGGTCCAATGAATGATAATAATGTCAAGGTCAAGGAGAAACAACTCAAACCTCCCACGATTCCATTCGATCCTAATAAGGGGGTCTTACTTCTGCAAGACCCTAGGGGAGTCCTCTGACCTTCCTATGTTACTGCATTCTTTTTCTTTCTTTTTTTCTTTTTTTTTTCATTTTATTTGTTTTATTTTTGTTTGTATCTTTCTTTTTCTCCTGTCACATTAGTCGGTAGTAATTTCCCATTAGCTGTTCACCATGCACAATTTTTAATTCCCCTATGCTTTCACATTAAGGACAATGTTCCACTTTAGTTGGGGGGGATGAGCATTCGCATATAACACTGTGCACGTATACGTACTGGGTCTTATTAAAAACAAAACAAAAAAAAAATCAAAAGAAATAGAGAAAGAAAGAGGAGCACTAAAGAATTACATTGCATTGTGTCATGCTTAACACTGCGTATACCCTTCACATACTCGAGTATAACTTACAAATTACACACTTGAGTCAATCATGCGTAGTTTCTTTTTATACGATCTTATGACTCTATGAAGAATTGATTGATAATACAATCATGTTAATTTGGTTATATAATTTCCTGTATTTACACGGCATCTCATGAGGCTGAATAAAAACGTTCACGCGATTCATTGCACTTAGGGTTCCTGTGAGCACTGAGAGAGCACCCATGATGACTATGACACCTTGTGAGGTATTGTTGAGCCAATTATCATTCTTTTGAGTTTTTGACGTCAGCTCAGAGTTCATGAGACTCAACTTTCCTTCTTTTTTTTTTCTTTTCTGAATATCCTTTGTACACTAGTCTTTATCTTTGATTTGCTAGCCTAGAGGTGACGCCTAGTGGGGAGATAGAAACCTAGGTCTTGTAACCTACTCAAAATGTGAAGGCTGAGCCACCCCTAGAGATAGACTTAGTTCATGAACCAGTATTCGAGCTCAATTCCCATTGATTGTATGAAGATTACAAAAGAAGTGTTAAGATTGTCCTAATTGATCAAGAAAAGACAGAAAATGAATAATGAGTAGAAGAAAGAACAAGAAATAAACATGCGCATGAGATGAAATGCTAATGCTTGATCCACATACATATCACAAAGAATCAAGGACACGACACATATTTTCCACGTATGAAGATTCTTCAACCGATTAATACCTCAGATGCATTCATGACAAGTTTGTGAGTAAGTTGATCTAGGGTGGTCTCGGTTGGATGTGGCGAATAGGTGAGAAGATCCTAGGGTGAAGGACCCAACACCTCATAGATAGGTTAGATCTTTTCCAGACTAGTCCACTCCATACACTTACTGTTGTTCCTTTTAGTATGTGGGATGTTTGATCGCGACACTCCTCCTCACATATGACAAGTGAACCCATTTTCTTTGAGTGTTTTTTAGGGTATACCATTTAGGCAGAGTCTAAGCGACCGTTCTATAGGTGTCCACTAGTATCCTAGGTGTAATGAGTCACACACACCTCGAGAGCTTATCGGTTTATACTCGAACTTATATGACTGCATTAACTCTAAATGTGCCACTGATTAACTTCATGTGAGTATGCTATTCTTGAATGACATATAAACGATAAAACTTGCATGAGTGACGTGCTTTGAAGTTGTGTATACTGAATATGAACAAGCCTGTGTGAAATTCAGTTATATTCTTGTATGTGAAACAGTATGATTGTGTTGCATGTGCATCGATTTCATGTTCACCGGAGTTTGTAATTGTAGGCACTACCCTGAAATTCATTCACGTCATTTGCTAGAGACTAGCAAAACGTTAGTTAGGGAGTGTGATTACGCGTCAAAACTGCGTAATTGGGCACTTTAATCCGGTCTTTACGGCTTATATTTTTAATTAAATGTCCAATTATGTCTAATATTTTAACAAAGTGCCGAATTTATTATTCTTGAATTTTATTGTACAATTTATAAATTTTTGGTAATTTTTTGTCGCAGGAAAAGTCCTGGGAACCAAAACCAACACTTGTTTTTATTTCATGCATAACTCTTTCGTCCGAGCTCCGATTGAGACGATTCAAATTTCTAGAAAAAGAAGAAATAATTATCTACAACTTTTTGGTTTTGCATTTTGTGAGATACGGGCTCAAGAAGGGTCAAATATGGCGATAAATAGAGAATGAAAAAAATAAAATATATATATGAGGACATGTGATGTGACCCGGCCATGCAACCCGGGTCACACCCAATTGGGTCGGATTTCCCCATCTGGGTAGGGCTGCACAGTGCCTCCTTTATATAACTCCAGCGCAGCTTTCTTGTGGAGGCTTCTCCTTTCTTCCTCTTCTTCTTCTTCTTTAATTTTTCTTTCTTTCCATCAGGTCTCTCTCGCAGCTTCTCTCCCTTTGTTTTATTATTCTTCTTCTCTTGTTGCTTCTCTTGCTCTTTGTTCTCCTCTCTTTTTTTTTCCCTTTCCCCTGTTGCTACCATTATCGCCCCATAGCAATAAAGACACCAGCAGTGTCTTCAACCTCCCGCAGGACCTGCTGCCATATCAACCCGAGACAACCCCTACCGTCCACTTTGCTCCAGCCAGCCGAAAGGTCCTTCCTTGCAGCAACACAGTAGCAACTTGCTGCCAAGAACACCGCCAGGACACCAGCAAGCCCGAAGCCTTCCTTCCTCTATTCCAGCAGAGCAGCCTCTGCAAACAACAGCCCCCGAGAGTCACAACCACCATGCACCACCATCTTCCCTACATCACAACTCGAGCCAGAACAGAGCAGCCCTCTCTCTCTCTCTTTCTTCTTTCCTTTTCTCTTTAATTACTCTTGCCTTTAATTAGTCATTGTTAATTTTTAGTAGAACTTCTATTTATGTTTTGAGGTTTCAAACTTTGTTGGATGATTCATAGTTAATTCTCTTTATTTCCTTCTCTTCTCAAAGTCATATTAATATTAGATTTATTTTTATTTTTATTTTCTTGTTTGTCTTGTTTGCTTGAAGTTTTTTTTATCATTGATTAAGGTATAGTTCAGTTTCTTGAAAAAATAAAAAAAATAAAAAAAGAAAAGAAAAAAAAATATCTTTCTTGGAAATTAAAGTAGTTGTTTTCCTTAAATTTCAAAATTTCGTTGAGTTTTTTTTAGTTTAAGATTAATTTTTTAAAGTCTGTTTTTTTTTTTTTTTTTTTGTCTTTCCATTATTGTTTAGCTGTTAGAGTTTTAACTTCTGTTCTAATTATTGTTTGTGTAAAAAAGGGTTGGTTCTTGAGTAAAAAGTTCATCTTTAGGTTTTCCTTGGCTGCATGTTTTAATTCCGGCTTCAAAGTCGACATTTTTAATTAGTGCGTGTTTGATGTCCCTTAGGTAGATTAGAGTTTCTATTTTTATTGTTTACTTTAATGCAAGCTAGGTCTAGGGTTTTAATTCGTGTGTTTGTGTAATTTATTGAAAGAAATCCCAACAATCTTGAAAAATCCCAAATCTGAACCAAGTTCAGTGCATTTTTATTTTCGATTGGACGAACGTAAAATTAGAGATTTAAACGCATTCCCTAAGGAGATGATCTAGCCCTTGGGCTTAATATTACACGATGTAACTCCTATACTTGGGATAGCTTCTGAGCTGCTCATTTTTTGAGTGAGTTAGTAGCCAAGGTGGGGACATAGGCAATTTGGTCGAACCTCGATAACATATCGCGTGTATTGTTTACTTTTCCACACCTTACTTTTCTACATGCGTATGTTTAATTTCTAAATTGCATAGATTGACCCTAGGCTGTGTTATATTGTTGTTAAAACCAATAGACCTAAGCGACTAATTTTAAATACCCAATTCAACCCCCCCCCCCCCACTTCTTGGGGTTGCACCAAAACTGACAATTGGTCCAAGAGCCTCATAGCATTGAATTAAAAATTTTTGCTAAAGATCGGGATGGCTCAATTTGGTGTAGCCCCATTTGGTGAGGGTCAGTCACTTTCTTGCCCTCCTGTGTTTTATGGTGTCGGTTACACCCACTGGAAAATCAAAATGAACATTTTTATAAAATCTATGGACTGGAGGGCCTGGCAGGTGATTGTCAAAGGAATTTGTATGCCAGCTAACGAAAATGATATAAATTTATTGCATGCGAATTCATATACCAGGGATTTATTATACTGTGCTTTAGAGACTGATATTTTTCATGAGATCATGGCTTGTGCTAGCGCTAAGGAAATCGGAGATGAACTAAAAATGAAATAAGGAGAGTCCCAGGAGAATGAGACCACCACTTAGGAAGTGGTAAATAATAGGGCAATTGCATTAATAGATAGTGAGGTATATGTTCTTATCTCAGCCTCCGTAGATGATTTTGTTGTTGAATGCTATGATATGTCAAATGATGAATCATCTGTTGAATTTCATGGTAATTCTGTCAATAATGCATGTGATGATTCTTATACTAAATATAATGCCTCAATCCTCTACGTGGGCCCAGAGTGCTACTAATCCATCCATTTACCTGATAATCCACATTTTAATATCATGTACGCAATGGAAACATAATTATAATCTTTCAACAAATATAACCAGAGTTTTCTAAATCTATCTACCAACCATAGTAAATTAATCATCCACATGTATTCAAATATATACATATCTTCAAACATTATTCAGTATTCACAATACCAGTATGTATCACAACCTTTCATAATATCTAGAAGACTTAAAATATAAAACATAAAACATAACATATACATACAGGGTTCAACATACCCACAAGATACATACCACGGGAGTCTACAAAATCTATCACGACCACCCGGTTACAAAACTCGTACCTATCAGGTACTAGTGGTAACTAAGTACACCCCTCGCTTCCAGATGCTAGGATGCTAATTTCGGCTACCCGAAGGACCTGAAAAACATTCGTATATATTCAGGGTGAGACACCTCTCAGTAAGGGAGAAAATAGGTTATATCAGTGTGTGGCATACCAGTGTCATTTTCATACTTCATAACACATACATAGGATACAGTTTGAAACAATACGTACAGTTTCAAAACAAGTTCCATACATTTCCATACAATTCCATACAGTTCCAATATTTCCACAAAATCCATTCCAGTTCATACGATACTTAAATACATATATACATACATATGGTCAGTGTCGTCACACTACTCACAACTGCACAAGTCACCTAGTCTCACAGTGGTTACATTCCAACACATGTTACTACGAAGATCTCCGACTCAGGCCCAATAGTGAATCCATTGCTACATATGCAACTACACAAGGTCACCTGGTCTAACCCCGATTACATTACCATGTGACAACTACGCTGCGTCAACCTAGGCCCACTGTGGTCCGTTGCTACATTCGGTGACCAACCGAATCATACTGCTGATATTTTGCACCCCGGATATAGAGTCGGCCGCTCTTGCCCAAGGTAGTTAGCCGTTACAGGGCACAGCGTACGGTAGTTAGCTGCCCCCAGCTGTTATAGCGTACGGTAGTTAGCCGCCCCTAGCTGTTACGGCGTATGGTAGTTAGCCGTCCCTAGCCGTTTCGGCGTACAATAGTTAGCCGCCCCTAGCAGTTTCGACGTACGATAGTTAACCGCCCCTAGCCGTTTCACAAAACCTAGAATCACTTTGGATCTCACGTCCCTATACATTTCAACGTACGGTAATAAGCCGCCACATAGCTATTTTCACAAATATCTGGAACAATATACATACATTCACACGTACCACACTTATTTGGTTTACGGCAAATCATATCGTTTACAATTTCAAGTATACAGTTTATGAAAATATGGATTACGGTCACCTCAATAATACAGTTTAAATGACATAAACAGTTTTCCAATCAAATAAGAGATGATACCCGAAATCCCCAATTTTCCCGAAAACTGTAACCAGAAAATCCCATGTTTTTACTCAACAGATTTTCCCAAATAAGTAGTCAAAACGTACATACTATCGTAGCCTACAGGCCTACCGATCCTGATTTCAAAAATGAACTAATATAAACAGAATCCCCTTATCTCAACTCGAAACCAAACCACGAACCCTACGGCCCTCAAAACTACAAATCGAGACTTCGAAATCTACAAACCACAATACTAAACATGCTTACGATCCATACTTCTATACATATACTGAATCAGAAATGAAAACCAAGCCTTACCTCGATTTTGGCCCAAAACCCGAAAATGTTCAAACCAAGATTCCAATCCGCAGAAGTTGTAGAGAATCCCTCCACGTTCCTCATGGTAATCTCAGATTTCCGATTCTATTAACGACTGGCGAGGAAATCTAGAGAGAGAGTAGGGAGATTTTAGAGAGAGAAAGTAGGGAAACTTAATGAAGAAGAAAAGTAATTTTCCTTTTATACCCCCTTTGACCCGCCCAGTTTTCGTCGACAAAAAGTTCCTTCGTCGATGAAAAGTCAAGGATTTCGTCGTGGATGTCGGCAGCCTCGTCGACGAAGTCTAATATTCCAAATTTTCCAGACCTCTCAACTTCACTTCGTCGACGAACCTCTAAATTTCGTCGACGAAAAGTCTACTGCCTTCGTCGACGAAATCAGGCTTCGTCGATGAAATCTGCAGAACTCCCTTATATTTTCCGGGTTCTTACAATCTCCCCTCCTTACAAAATTTCGTCCTCGAAATTTGCCATCTCTCATTACAATACACATTCATACTACTACATACATACTCACTCTAAAGCGAAACCAAACTGTCATGATTGACACATACGTACTCTAGAGGATACCAAGCTGTCACAATACATACATACTGATACCAAGCGGTCACCTATCCATACATACATTCTCTAGAGGACACGACAGCCATTTATACGCAGCCCCATTACAATACATACATACACACTCTAGAGAATACGGTGGCCATGATACCCAACTGTCACGATACATACATACTCTACGAATACAGCGGCCCTTTATACACAGCCCCGTTACAATACATACATTCCCTCACTTATGGCGGAGGAAAATAACGTGGTTACATACATACAAAGTCTCAGAAGTTTACAATACAACAAAACCCACCCAAAGACTAACCACTAATACCATACGATAACAAGGTATTACATACATACATACTCATACTACCCTGCTATCAAAATACTACTCAAACAGCTGTGGATACTTCCGGCGTATCTCCGTTTCTAGTTCCCAAGAAGTCTCCTCTACCTCATGGTTCCACCACAATACCTTCACTAACGATATTTCTTCGGTACGGAGCTTCTGAACTTTACGGTCCATAACCTGAATAGGTATCTCCTCATACGCTAAAGTATCCCCGACTTCCAACTCATCGTAACTAATAACATGTGAAGGATCCAACACGTACCTCCTCAACATGGAGACGTGAAACACATCATAGACCCTCGAAAGTGCTGGAGGTAATGCAACTCTGTAGGCTACCGGACCCACTCGCTCAAGCACCTCGAATGGTCCGATATACCTCGGGCTCAACTTGCCCTTCTTGCCGAATCTCATTACTCCTTTCATCGGAGCGATACGCAGAAATACCTTACCTCCCACTTCGAACTCTAACTCACGGAGGCGAACATTCGCATAACTCTTCTGCCGACTCTGAGCTGATCTAATCCTCTCCCGGATCAAACCCACCTTCTCAGATGCCTGCTGCAAAAGTTCAGGTCCTAAAACCTGACGTTCACCAACCTCATCCCAATACAAAGGAGATCGACACCTCCGACCATACAAAGCCTCAAACGGTGCCATCCCTATACTAGCCTAGAAGCTGTTGTTATAGGCAAATTCCACTAGTGGCAGAAACTGAATCCAACTACCACCGAAGTCCAATATGCAAGCCCGTAACATATCCTCCAAGATCTATATCATCCTCTCCGACTGTCCATCGGTCTGGGAGTGGAACGCTGTACTGAAAGTAAGCTTCGTCCCCAATGCTTCCTGCAAGCTCTTCCAAAATCGAGAAGTAAACCTCGCATCCCGATCTGAAACAATGGACACCGGTACCCCATGCATTCTCACAATCTCATGCACGTACATATCAGCTAGCCTACTCAGAGGATAGCTAACTTTCATCGGTATGAAGTGAGCAGATTTCGTCAACCTGTCCACAATAAACCAAATAGCATTCTGCCCATGAAGTGCTGTCGGTAATTTGGTAACAAAGTCCATGGAAATATGTTCCCATTTCCACACCAGAATAGGCAAAGGCTGCAACAGCCCTGCCGGCCTCTGATGTTCAGCTTTCACCTGCTGACATGTCAGATACTGCTCCACAAACCGGACAATATTCCTCTTCATACCACTCCACTGAAGGACTCGCGCAAATCCCGATACATTTTCGTACTACCCAGATGTACTGTATATAAAGAACGATGCGCTTCCTCTAGAATCGTCCTTATAATCTCATCGTCATTTGGAACACACAGTCTGGTCCCAAACCTCAACACACCTCTGTCAGAGATGATAAAATCCGCAGCCAAACCCTGCTGCACTTTCCCCACAATCTCAACTAATTCTACATCATTAGCCTACGCGACTTTAATACGTTCAAACAAAGTCGGTTGAATCACCAAGCTAGAAATGAAAGCCTGATGATCACTAGACACCAACTTCACACCAAGACTATCCAGATCCCATCTGATATGATGTTGAGCTACAACTGTGGATACTACTGCATGTTCTGACTTCCGACTCAACGCATCAGCTACCACGTTAGCCTTTCCTGGATGGTAACTAATCGTGCAATCGTAGTCCTTGATCGATTCCAGCCACCGCCTCTGCCTCATATTCAGCTCCTTCTACATGAAAAAGTACCTGAGGCTCTTATGGTCAGTGAAGATTTCACACTGCACCCTGTACAGATAGTGTCGCCAGATCTTCAGTGCATATACCACAGCAGCCAATTCCAGATCATGCATAGGGTAATTTTTCTCATACTCTTTCAATTCTTGAGAAGCATATGCCATTACCTTACCCTGCTGCATAAGCACACATCCCAAACCCTTCAAGGACGCGTCGCTATAAATCACAAAACTCCCATCCCCTAAAGGAATGGTCAATACTAGAGCAATAACCAGCCGGTGCTTCAACTCCTGAAAGCACTGCTCGAAATCACTAGTCCACTCAAACTGAACTCCTTTCCTGGTCAATCATGTCAGTGGTCCAGATAGTTTAAAGAAACCCTCTACGAACCAACGATAGTAACCCGCCAGTCCCAGAAAACTTCGAACCTCCTGCATAATCTTCGGTCTAACCCAGTCAACCACAACTTCGATCTTGCTAGGACCAACAAAGATACCACCCTCAGACACCACATGGCCTAAGAAAGCAACCTGATTCAACCAGAACTCACACTTCGTCAACTTAGCATACAACTTCTTTTCTCGCAACCTCTGTAGCACTAACCTCAAATGACCCACATGCTCTTTTGTACTCCTCGAGTATACCAGAATGTCATCAATGAACACCACCACGAACCGATCCAGGTACTCATGGAAAACCCTGTTCATCAGATCCATGAACACTCCCGGCGCATTCGTCAACCCAAAAGGCATGACTAAGAACTCGTAATGGCCATATCTGGTTTGGAAAGCAGTTTTTACTACATCCTCTGCTCTAACCCTCACCTGATGATATCCCGACCACAAATCAATCTTTGAAAAGTCCTGCGTCCCCTGCAACTGGTCAAAGAGATCATCTATACAAGGCAAAGGGTAACGGTTCTTCATTGTCACTTTGTTGATCTCATGGTAATCAATGCACATCCGCATCGACTTGTCCTTCTTCTTCACAAATAGTACTGGAGCTCCCCAGGGCGAAACACTAGGTCGAATGAATCCCCTATCTAGTAATTCCTACAACTACTCCTTTAACTCTCGAAATTCTGCTGGAGCCATCCGGTATGGAGCTTTAGAGATCAGTGCCTTACCTGGCAGCAACTCTATCGCAAACTCCACCTCACGATTCAGAGGTAAACCGGGTAAATCATCTCGAAACACATCCAGGAACCCGCTAACTACCCGAATGTCTTCGAGTCTCAACTCATTCCGCGGCGGTTCTTGCACACAAGCTAAGTACCCCTGACATCAGTCTAAGAGTAACCTCCTCGCCTGTAATGCCGATAAGATCTGTGGCATCGAACGCACACACGATCCCACAAACTCATACTCCTGCTTCCTAGGAGGTCTGAACACTACTACTTTCTTCCGACAATCTATCACCGCATAACTGGAAAACAATCAATCCATTCCCAGTATGATGTCAAAACCCAACATGTCGTACACCACAAGATTTACCGGTAGCAGCCTCTCCTGAATCACAGTTGGGCAATTTTCCAACATCTTACTACAAACTGTTACACTCCCAGTTGGTGAAATTACAGACAGTATCTCATTCATCACACAAATTTCTGCCTCACACAACTTCAAAAAACTAGCAGATATGAACGAATGGGTTGCCCCCGAATCAAATAAAACAACAGCTTTATTCGAAAGCAATAACATGGTACCTATCACCACGTTCCCAGCGTGTTCTGCATCTGTTGGAGTAAGTGAATATACTCTCACCGGAGCCATTGCCGAGGTCGTGGTTTCCTGATAATTTCCCTGAGGCACCTGATTACTCCCACGGTTCTGGCTCTATGCAGGCATAATCCTTCCCTATTTCAGAAAATACTTCGCCATGTGGCCCGACTGACCACAGTTGAAGCAAACACCCCTGAATAGCTGACACTCACCTTCGTGCCATTTATGGCACTTCGCGCACTGTACGGAGGATGGATCCCCCTGAGAACTCAGCCGCTCGGTGTTCTGCCGATACCTGGAACTATAGCTCTTCTTCTTCTTCCACGGTCCCTACCGAGAACCACTCTGAGAACCAAAAGATACTGGCCTCTTCCCATATACCTGTACGACCTCATCTCCTCGAAGGTCGGTCTCAACTATGGTAGCCTTATCCACCAAAACAGAAAACTCACGGATCTACAGCATCCCCACAAGATGACGGATGTCTTTCCTCAGACCCTTCTCAAACCTTCGTGCCTTTTCGTGCTCATTCGAAACTAAGTATGGTGCAAATCGAGATAACTCGATGTATTTGGAAGCATATCTCTACACCAACAAAGTCCCCTGCGTCAGGCCTAAAAACTCATCAGCCTTCGCATCCCGAGTGGAGATCGGAAAGTATCTCTCAAAAAATACCTCCTTAAAGCGGCCCCACGTTATATTAGATGAACCAGCTCTCTGCCTCTCAAGCAGACTCACCACTTTCCACCATCGCCCTGCCTCCCCAGTCAACTAGAAGGTAGCATACAAGACCTTTTGCTTCTTAGTGCAGTGGAGGACTCCCAAAATCCTCTCGGTCTCCTCAATCCAATCTTCTGCTACAATCGGATCCAGTCCTCCCATAAATGTCGGAGGGTGCATGCATGTGAACCTCTCGATGGTACACCCCCACATCAGTAGGAGAGCTCTCGCATCTCCTGACACTCCGCCTAATTTCTCGGATCACCTGTCTCACCATACTATGAGACACAGAAGGAGACTCATCACTTGCCATCTCCTCGGAGCCACTTTCCAAGTTATTATCCTTGGGCTTCATACTGAAAACAGAATAGGAATCGGTTAGAATCCCTACAAAACATACAGTTAACACAATGATCTACATTAATCATGTTAACTACTTCCTGCTAGGTCCAGGTTTGTCCTATCACACCAACACGAAAGTCATCAATGATCTGCTCTGCTTTTACTGGAATCGTCATCCCAGGAAAAACACGGAATACCATCTACAATTCCTGGTCTAGCAAAAGAACAACCCACAACCAACTCTACCCATATCCACATCCTATACTCTGGTATGTACACATCAATACTCCTAACCAAGTCTACAAGACCTAACAACCTGGTTAGCTCTGATACCAAGCTATCACGCCCCGAACCCTGAAATGGGGTGAATTAAGTAACCTAACCTGTCTCTGTATCAATATAAAACATACATGATACCATATACAAGAGGATCCGACCCTGTGGGGTAACGGATGCCCTATATACATACATACACATGTCCATACTCATCAATATACGCAGCGGAATAGGATTTTTCTTTACATCAAATTGTACCATACCAGAGTCTATACCATACAGGGTTAAACATACCCACAAGATATTATACATGCCACGGGTGTCTACAAAATCTATCACGACCACCCAATTACAAAACTCGTACCTATCAGGTACTAGTGGTAGCTAAGTACACCCCTCGCTTTCGGATGCTAGGATGCTAATTTCGATTACCCGAAGGACCTGAAAAACATTTGTATATATTCGGGGTGAGACACCTCTCAGTAAGGGAGAAAACAGGTTATATCAGTGTGTGGCATACCAATGTCATTTTCATACTTCATAACACATGCATACGATACAGTTTGAAACAATACGTACAGTTTCAAAACAAGTTCCATACATTTCCATACAATTCCATACAATTCCAGTATTTCCACAAAATCCATTCCAGTTCATACGATACTCAAATACATACATACATACATATGGTCAGTGTCATCACACTACTCACAACTGCACAAGTCACCTAGTCTCACAGTGGTTACATTCCAACATATGTTACTACGAAGATCTCCGACTCAGGCCCAATAGTGAATCCATTGCTACATATGCAACTACACAAGGTCACCTGGTCTAACCCCGATTACATTACCATGTGACAACTACGCTGCGTCAACCTAGGCCCACTGTGGTCCGTTGCTACATTCGGTGACCAACCGAATCATACTGGTGATATTTCGCACCCCGGATATAGAGTCGGCCGCTCTTGCCCACGGTAGTTAGCCGTTACAGGGCACAGCGTACGGTAGTTAGCCGTCCCTAGTTGTTACAGCGTACGGTAGTTAGGCGCCCCTAGTTGTTACGGCGTACGGTAGTTAACCGCCCCTAGCCATTTCACAAAACCTAGAATCACTTTGGAACTCACGTCCTTATATATTTCAGCGTACGGTAATAACCCACCACATAGCTGTTTTCACAAATATCTGGAACAATATACATACATTCACACGTACCACACTTATTTGGTTTAGGGCAAATCATATCGTTTACAATTTCAAGTATACAGTTTATGCAAATATGGATTACGGTCACCTCAATAATACAGTTTAAATGACATAAACGATTTTCCAATCAAATAAGAGATGATACCCGAAATCCCCAATTTTCCCAAAAATTGTAACCCAAAAATCCCGTGTTTTTAACGGACAGATTTCCCCAAATAAGTAGTTAAAACTTACATACGATCGTAGCCTACAAGCCTACCGATCCTGATTTCAAAAATGAACTGATATAAACAGAATCCCCTTACCTCAACCCGAAACCAAACCACAAACTCTATGGCCCTCAAAACTACGAACTGAGACTTCAAAATCTACAAATCACAATACTAAACATGCTTACGATCCATACTACTATACATATATCGAATCAGAAATGAAAACCGAGCCTTACCTCGATTTTTGGCCCGAAACCCGAAAACGCTCGAACCAAGATTTCGATCCACAGAAGTTGTAGAGAATCCCTCCATGATCCTCGTGATAACCTCAAATTTTTGATTCTATTAACGACCGGAGAGGAAATCTAGAGAGAGAGTAGGGAAACTTAATGAAGAAGAAAAGTAATTTTCCCTTTTATACCCCCTTTGACCCGCCCAGTTTTCGTTGACGAAAAGTACCTTCGTCGACGAAAAGTCAAGGATTTCATCGCGGATGTCTGCAGCCTCGTTGACGAAATCTGATATTCCAAATTTTCTAGACCTCTCGACTTCTCTTCGTCGACAAACCTCTGAATTTCGTCGACAAAAAGTCTACTGCCTTTGTCGACGAAATCCGGCTTCGTCGATGAAATCTGCATAACTCCCTTATATTTTCTGGGTTCTTACAGATTACCTGTAAAATACGCCAACCAACATTTAACGTTTATATACCAAAAATACCTTTCATTCCTTACATAATTATCCTGAAAATATATTCCACTTTCATCAATTCATTTTCGCATATACGTATCTAACAATCAGCCCTAAATTTGGAAAAACATAATTTAAATGGCTGACATTTTAGACCTATACCAAGACATATACACGTAAATATAACACAATTCATTTTCCATTAAATTCATAAAAATTCTGGTTTAATATGTGACAACCCGAATAATAATGGAATTTAAATAATAAAGAGAGGGAAATAGAAACAAAAACACAAGGAGGCCGTAGACTTCGTCGATGAAGGTCGGGCTCGTCGACAAATTCCACCGTCTATAAATATGAAAAATCCGATTTTAACTTTCAAAGGAAGCCAACTCTTCTCCCTCTCTCTCTCCTCTTCGGCTCTCTCACTCTCTCTCTTCGATTTTGGGCTAGTTTTGCGCCGAAGCGAAGATTTGAGACTACCACGACGCTCCTGATAAAGTTCTCTGCGAGTTTGCTGGAGTGAATTGTTGGGAAAACGAAGTTGGAAATCATCCCTGAGTTGAGGTAAGGCTCTTTAAGCCAAATTAAACTTTGTGATAGTTATAGGAATTGATGTACGCATGAAAATACTGATGTTTAATACTGGAAGTTTTGAATTTCAGGGTATTTATCAGGAAATCCTACGGGGGTTAGGTTAGGATATTCTAGAGGTTGTCTCAGTAGCCAGGTAAGGGAATAAACTAAAACAGTTATTTTCTATGCAATTTATTATTAATTATGAGTAAATTTATTTTCAGAAAAGTAATGTTATACTTGTATATTATAGATGAAATGTACGTTTGGGAAATACTGCTATTATGATGAAACATATATGTATGTATGAGATGCCAGAGAATTACGATTTTAGAATAAGAAGTATGATTTTATACAGTGCACGTGTGACATGAATATTATTTTATGTGAACATATTATGATATGAAAGATTTTATGAACAAAGTATGATTTCAGGTATTAAGAAAAGATATGTTATATTTTATTGAGGGTCGTTACATAGTATATATTTTTCCCCTTACCTAATTTCTTGAATTACACCAACAAGGATCCCAAAAAGATGCTTGCAGCGCTCACCTGGACCCTAAAATTAAAAATTCTACTTCCATGTAATTAATCCTGAATAAAATATTATTTTAATATTTCCTAAACCCTTAAATACCAAATAAACAGTTATACCCTCAAATATAACCAATTTGCCAAATTTTCCAAATCTCACTCTCGCTTTGGAGTAGGGCCTAGAAAACCCTAATTCGAAATTTACTTATGTCAAAATGACGACGATCATGACTAGGATCCCGTGGTGATGTCTAATCGTTGATTTAACAATAGATTTAATGAGAAATTGAGAAATTAGGGAAAAGTTGTCTTACCCCTGGAATGGTGCCTACGCCGCTCCCACAACAAATTCACTTCAGTAGAAATGTCGGTGATGGAGTTAGGAATCCAACGGTACCTTCCATTTCCTAATCGGTCGAATATCCGTCGAGAAATGAGGGGAGAGAGAGAGAGAGAGAGAGAGAGAGAGAGAGAGAGAGAGAGAGAGGCAGAGACGAAGAGGCGACGAGATAAAGAAGGAGAGAATGAGAGAGGCTAAGAGACTCAAGTTCTTCTCTGGTCAATTTCTTTATTTTTTTTTTTTTCCTTTTTTTTTTTTACTTTACTTACTTATCATATAATATAATAATATTATATATATATATATATATCATATTAGTTATTCAACAAATTAAATTTAACAATACTTAGTTAATTAATTGATTAATACTAAATAATTTTAATTTAATTTACTTTTTATTTATTCCTTTTATTTGTTTATTTAGTTAATTGATTCAATAATGTTTAATTAATTAACTAATCAATAATTACTTTTAATTTATTTTTTTAATTAATTAAATTTTTTTAATTTTTTTTTTTTTTTGGGTTATTACCCTTTAAAGAATTTCGTTCTCGAAATTTTTACTTGTGCTGATCCACCTCTACCTAGAAGTATTTGCTGGTTTCCCCCAATATCATAACCTCATACCACATATTTCCATATACTCCAATTGAAATATCAAACACTCAAGTTGATCACAAATCATTTAATCAAATCACCTAAATTATTCTCCTTCAAAGATTTTCCTCTACAAATCAATCAACCTAACCTTCAAGTTCAAATCTCAAATTTTTATTTCTCTGCTCGGAAACATCATCATCGATGGATTTACCATGATTTTCTAAAGCTAGCTACTTCTTCAGAAAAACATAGCAGACCATCAAGGGATTTCTGGCCCCGAATTTACGAAACACAACTCAGAATTCCTAACGATATCTTAATCTATCCATCTTTATCCTTATCGCAACTCAATCCTATACTCTGGTATAAATCATCCCTAACCTAATACTCTAACATTTCCATATCCAGGCGATGTGAAATTAATCACACTTCTGGCTGGACATTGCTCTGATACCATAATGTAACGTCCCAATCCTCTACGTGGGCCTGGAGTGCTACTAATCCATCCATTTACCTGATAATCCACATTTTAATATCATGTACGCAACGGAAATATAATTATAATCTTCTAAAAAATATAATACCAGAGTTTTCTAAATCTATCTACCAACCATAGCAAATTAATCATCCATTTGTATTCAAATATATACATATCTCCAAACATTATTCAGTATTCACAATACCAGTATGTATCACAACCTTTCATAATATCTAGAAGATTTAAAATATAAAACATAAAACATAACATATACATCTCAAAATTAACATAGAAATATAGCCTTTTCTTTTTCTATTTCCCAATAATGTTATAAAAATCTCGAGCTCTCTAACCTCGATCTCGAGGAAATCCTGAAAAAGATAAATTTATATTCGGGAAAGACACATCTCAATACTAGAAGAAATAATATATATTAAAACAGTGTGTGATCTACATGAGATTTTTAAATAACATATTAATATCATTTGCAAACCATTAACATGAATTCTGAAATCATTTCCTGTTCGTAATCATACACATGCAAAATATTTACCCACGAGACTACCCAAGGATAGGGGTGATTACCCACCCATACAAGTAGCACCCCTCTACTCTGGTACATTAGGCAACCCAAAGGTCACAGCTGAAGCATACCACGACACTCACCTTACTCTATAAGCCCTCAAGTGATAAATTAATCTCATACTCACATAGTTCAAGCAAAAGTTTACCAGTGAAGGCTTCCAAGAATAAGGAAATCTATCCGCCCATACAAGTAGGTTCCCTCTACCCTAATACATTATGCAGCTACTGCTACATTTGAAGTTACTAGCGCACTTGCCTTTCTCAGCAAGCCCTCAGGTGAAGAGTATGTCCCGCCCAATCGTAACATGTTCTACAAGCATAGATACTTCTAGTATCATAATATATCGTTCTTTCTGTCATTATTCAACCATTCACATATGTTCATGTTCATAACTTTAACATTTCATTTCATTTCACTTTAAGTGACTCTTTCCCATTTTACATTGTTCACATTTCACATTTCATTTCCATTTCATTCATTTCCCTTTTCATTTCATTTCATTTCATACCCAACATCTTTCAGCTGTTTACCTAGCATTTTTCAGCTGTTTTACCCAACATTTTTCAGTTGTCATACATTTACCCAACATCTTTAAGTTGTTTTACCCAACATTTTTCAGCTGTTACACATTTACCCAACATCTTTCAGCTATTTTACCCAGCATCTTTCAACTGTTTTACCTAACATTTTTCAGTTGTTATTCATGGTTGCATTAACACACACAAGCAACATAGACCATATCATGTTTTATTCACAATGCATTACTTACTTAACTTGCATCTCATACATTTAATATATATTTGCACAGAATCTCATGCCACACAGTTTAGCAATAAAATTCATACATTGCCTGTAAAATACGCCAACCAACATTTAATGTTTATATACCGAAAATACCTTTCATTCCTTACATAATTATCCTGAAAATATTTCCCACTTTCATCAGTTCATTTCCGCATATACGTATCTAATAAACAGCCCTAAACTCGGAAAAACATAATTTAAATAGCTGGCATTTTAAACTCATACAGAGACATATACACGTAAATATAACACAATTCATTTTCCATTAAATTCATAAAAATTATGGTTTAATATATATTTTTTCCTTACCTGGTTTCTTGAACTACGCCAACATGGACCCCAAAAAGATGTCTGCGGCGCTCACTCGGACCCTGAAATTAAAAATTCTAGTTCCATGTAATTAATCCTGAATAAAATATTATTTTAATTTTTCCTAGGCCCTTAAATACCAAATAGACAGTTATACCCTCAAATATAACCAATTTGCCAAATTTCCCAAATCTCACTCTCGCTTTGGAGTAGGGCCTAGAAAATCCCAATTGGAAATTTACTTATGTCAAAATGACGACGATTACAACTAGGATCCTATAGTGGTGTCTAATCATCGATTTAATAGCAGATTTAACGAGTAATTGAGAAATTAGGAAAAATTTGCCTTATCCCAGAAATGGTGCCTACACAGCTCCCACGACAAATCACTCTAATAGAAATGTCGGTGGCGGAATTAGGAATCCAACAGCACCTTCTGTTTCCTAATCGGTCGAATATCCGTTGACAAATGAAGGGAGAGAGAGAGAGAGGCAAAAACGGAGAGGCGATGAGATAGAGAAGGAGAGAGTAAGAGAGGCTGAGAGACGCAGGTTCTTCTCTGGTAAGTTTCTTTATATTTTTTTTCCTTTTTTTTTTTTTTTTACTTTACTTACTTATCATATAATATAATTATATTATATTATATACATATACATTTAATCTATACTTCAACCATTATATATATATATATATATCATATTATTTATTCAACAAATTAAATTTAACAATTCTTAATTAATTAATCAATTAATAATAAATAATTTTAATTTAATTTAATTTTTCTTTATTCCTTTTATTTGTTTATTTAGTTAATTGATTTAATAATGTTTAATTAATTAACTAATCAATAATTACTTTTAATTTTAATTTTTTAAAATTAATTAATTTTTTAATAATTTTTTTCTGGTTATTACACTAAATGTTGCAATATATTGTATGATGAATCATCTGGTATTCCTTGTGATAAATCTATTAACAAAGTATGCATGGATTCGTATGGTAGTTATAGAGATAAATCTTATGATAAATCATATGTTGAAACTTATGATGAAAGCATGCCCTTGAACAAAGATCTAGAATGTACTTTATTTAAAATACATAAACTTCTAGTTAGGATGTCTAAGCATAAAACAATCTTGAAAAATGAGAATAAAAGGATAGCAAAGCAATTAGATAAATTAAAAGATTATCATGCTATTCTAGAGAAGAAAAAGATTAAGAAGATATTGAATATTAACTGCTTGGAAGAAAATGCAAAGAAGAATCATGATATACCCTTAGGAGCTAAAGGAAATAAATCTTTCAAAAATGGTTCATTTTTTAAATCCCACAGTTACAAAAATGCCTTATCAAGCAAAAACAAGATTTGTAAGCATAATCTTGATGTGGCATACATAAAACTTACTTATCTTGTAAAATGATGTGGCACATTTGGTTTAATTGTATATCTAGAAGTGCCAGCGGCTTGGAAAAAGAAATGATGTGGGTAATCATGAAGGAAAACATTTCGAGACCAAAGGAAGAAAGAAGTCAAATTAAAATTACATAACCCTTAGATTCTTCCTTAGTGCATAGGATTAGTCATAGGGGGTAGTGGTGTCTGTAGGCTTGGGAAGTGGTGCGTGCTTAAAATTCCAAATATTAGTATATGCATTCACTATACACTATATTGAATACTAAGATCATTAGAAATTCAAGTGAATATTCAATTCAAGCAAGATATCCAATATGAACTCAATTCATTTATATCATAATAATTGGATAAAATATGAAAATATAGGCTATAGCATACTTAAATGAAATCCACTTCCAAATGGACAAGACTTTCTTGCTTGATAAATAATTCTAAATGCTTAACTCATGCTTACAAATAAAACATCTTAAGTTAAGCAATTGTTGTCCATTGCACAAAGATGAGCTTTAGGGATCCATCATATTCTATATACCTTTAACCCTAATCTCATTAATCAAAACATGGTCATCATTCTAGGTATAAGTGCCAATGATAATAAATTTCATATCTATCGAGTGCTAATAAAAGGTCATCCTCCTTGTAATCAAAATTAGAGGCATCCACCAGGGGAGTGTCCCTTTAAAGTTTAGATTATAAATCCTTTAATTTTGGTTCACCTATCCCCTTCATAAGAAATCCTTACCAAACCATGATCATATTCGGTAAGGAACCTATCTACTTGTATCCTTGCTTTAGATTGTAGTTATATTTATAAGATACTTTCCATTCTCCGAAGAACATTGTTCAAGAAAATTCAAGTACTCATAAATGTTCTTTGCCTAAGTGGTTGGACATATCCACTTCCATGAAAATATCTTGAATCGTGTCCACTTATATTGAATACTCTTCGAACTTAACAGAAATTATAATCCTTAAGAGTATTTAATCTACTTCACACGCATAGCTCTCAAAACATTAAGTCATATCCTTTAGAGCTTCACATCCTTTGAAATGAGTTGAATGGCTAAGTTGGTTGCACTAGGTCTTAATCTAGATGAATATATAAAATTCAAGTAGACCTATGCATATGCATTTTTAAATTGGAAGCCATTCGAACTCTAGCATCTCACTCGTTAGGATTCATGAAGAAAAGAGGCAATGTAGGCTTAGTTCAAGTAAAGAAATACTCATTGTGACATTTTGGTCCTCTAAACCTTACGGGCTGGATTAACGCCCCCTCAGGCCACACCTGGAATACAACAGTATTTTTCACAACATAACTAGTACAGTGATTATGCTTCTAAAGTATAGCAGATATGTACCCAATTACACAACACTCAACACGATATAATCACAATAATATTCAAGAGTGTTCTAAGCAAGTTGTATCTTTGAAACGAGCTAAATGAAATCTCAATAGCAAATCAGGGTTTCAAAGATGTTAATCAAATATTCAAACTTAACTCAAAATATTTTCCTTCAATGTAATGAGTACAAGAATAATTTGAAGATATTTTAACTTGTAGAAAAATATTTTGCACACCAAAGTCAAAGCTATAGGAATCTTGCAATGACAATGCGAAGATCCTTAAGCATGTTAGTTTATCCCAACACAAGATTTATAATGTTCAAATCTGTGGAATAAACCTAGCTAAACTCCCAAAAAATGAATCAAACAATCAACCAAACAAATGGGAGTATTAGCACAATCTAATAAATATAAGAACAATCAAGAAACTTTCACAATATCAAGATGTATCAAGGGACTGAATATTTGAGAGTATTTTGGGCGAAATGAGATTTTGAGATAGAGAGGATTTTTGCTAATTATTTTGGCTAATCTCATGCTAATCCTCACAAATGAACCCATATTTATAAACAAGGGTCAAAATATAACTGTTTAGGACATAGGGGTCATAATTAGAATTTTTTTAAAACCAATTAGGAAAATTAACCTCGTTTAATTATTTTTAACTCTGGAAAAAAATAAGTAACCCAGGAAGATTCGGGTGGTTGAACCTTGGATCGGTCACCTGAATAGACTCATCTTGAAAAACTCATTTTAAATAGTTCGGTCGCCTGAGTGTAGGTACGATAGCCCGAACAAATGCCAGTAGCATTTGTTCGTAGGTTCAGGTGCTCGGGTTTGGGGTCGGTAGCCCAAACACAAAAGTTCGGTCGCCTGGGGCATGATTTGAACTAAAATGCTCGGCAGGCCGAGTTAGTGAAATGTCTTTTTTAAAGGGTTCGGGCGCCCGAGGGAGATAAGGTCAAAATAGGTTCAGTCGCCCGAATCCTAGTCAAACTATTGACTTCTCAATAGTTCGGGCACCTGAGGAATTTTGAACTCCAAGTGTTCGGTCACCCGACCTCTCACAAATCTTGCCTGTTTAGTCCATTTTCACTTCAACTAATTCCCCTGATATTATAAGTGATTATGCGGACTATTTTGTACATTTGTGTAGGGACCTAAGGTCTATGAGGACACCAAAAAAATTTGGCATTGGTCAACCAAAGGGTGCCCTAATGACATTCGATACCCTATGGTTAGTCTATGGTCATGTTAAGCTTACAAAACCTACATGCATAACATGCAGAGATTATTACAGACCGATATAAATTATTACAGACCCAAATAATATAAATTACAACAAGAAATAATCTTCATGGTCTTCGGGCTTTACTTCGTGTGCCATCAATTGATTTACTAATATAAACCTGCACACAAACTTGAAAGCTATCAAATACTAAAGTATTTGTCATAATCAAAACTAAGTGTGACCTATAATGTCAACATTCTGCCCCTTTTTTATGATGACAAATACACCATGTAAAAAGTGGGTATAGCCTTAGAAGGCTCCCCCTAACAATGTGCATTATGTAAAAGATTTATCAATGCAAGCAATTTTTACTACCCAATTTTTGCCTCTCATCTCCATCTCCCCCTTTTGGCAATAGCAAAAAGGGTTATAAAATAAATAGCCATCAGCATTGGGTATAATGCATTTATACACAAGATAAGTTTGGAAAATTTTAAATATTTCGGCAGCATGTCGTTTGAAAATTGAACATTTTCCTAAAATACTTGTATAAAAATGACATATTTTGAGTTTTAAAAATAACAGTTTATTCACAACTACTAAATCCAAACATTCCAATATGATTAAGGCATAAAACATAAAGATAATTATCAATTAAGCAATATATATAAAAAAAACATACTTTTCAAATCACAACCAAATTCATAAAGTCTAAAGCAATGATAGGTTTAACAATTAAGCACACAAACTATATAACTAGTCATTTAAAGATTTAAATGACATGAAAACGGAATTAGACCATAAATATGCACAAACCATTTCAATTGAAATGTATCATAAAACTCATGAAATATATGAGTTTAAAACACACGGCATATGATAATAGGTAGAAGGTTTAAGCATAAAATAGTCTAACTGGCATGCATTTTTATGTGAAGTTGCTGAACCAGTTATGAAAATTTTAAAACATATTTGTGTGTGTGTAAAATATATATCCCCCTTAGAATGTTGTCAATAGATACTGGGGGTGATGCTTGTAAAACAAACTTCAAAGATCATGCAAGCAAGCACAATTTTTCTGGTAGGCATTTGAGCACAGAATAAAATATGACCAGAAAAATACAACCATGTAAATCCCAAGAATATAGCAAATTCAAGAATCATATGGAAAAACAGATGATTGTGGCAACAATAAACATCATGCTTCAAATTAAGATTTTTAATAATGTCATTTCATTTAAGCACATGCCACACTATATTTAAAACATATCTAAGCCTCAAAAGTTTGTGAGCATAATATGATAGGAATTTTAATTTTAGATGCTCCCTCCATCAATTTGAATTATTTCTTAGATACTATAAATTACTTATACTTTGCAAGGGATTGATTTCATTGAATGTGTCAAAGTATAAGTGAGCACACAAACCATTCTTCAACAACTATACTGGACATTTATTAACAATATTTATCTCTAATCAGTATAGTCATCCCTATAGACAACAATAGCATCGAAAATAGATAGTAAGGCATCCTATGCAATTCATGACCTAAGAACATTTCATGTCAAATCATAGAACTTTACATGTAGGATATAATGTTCATGGATATCAGAAGAGCCTCAATATTTCAATAAACGATAGTGATGCATGTGAGTCCTATAAGTTCTTTCTATATAAAAGATGCTCAGCTCTCCTAACTACCTGATGATTATGCAAGGATGAAATTTAATTTTCAATTAGTTTTTACTCATCCTTTCAAGAATATTTTAATGTTAATTTTATCATAATCATCTTTAACACATGGTTTTGTATGGGAAAATCTTTGCGAAATTTTGGCAGCACACTGTTTGTATATAGGATATTTTCCCATAAAACTTGTACCTAATAGATTTAAACAAGCAATATATAGTTCAATTTTAGCATGCAATCCACTACCAGCATGCAATTCACATCAACTGCATCCGCCATGCAGGAGGCATTTTAAACTAAGCATGCAATCAGGTAGCAATCAACAAATGATATATAAGATAAACCATCCATTAGAAAATATAATCATTTAACGCATAATGAATAGTAGGAATTTAGTACTTTTCTTATAAAGGCATAGGCATGAAAGATAAAAATCATGAGAGCAATTAATATATATATATATATATATATATATATATTCATGAAGAGAAATGCTCCCCTTGAGTTATCCACTTATTCAATTTATGCCTTTTCTTAATTATCTACTTTCTCCAGCCAAGGTTATAAGATTTTCAATAATTTTAGCTTGGCTTTGAATGCTTAGGCTTAGAGGACCAAAAAGTCACAAACAGTATTTTTCAAGGTCATAAGCCAACCTTGCCTCTTTTCTTATGAATCTCAATATGTGTAAGAGGCATAGGATTAAATACTCTTAAGGATTAAAATTTATGTTAAATTCGAAGAGTATTCATTATGAGTGGACATTTTCAAAAATGTTTTCATGCTAGTTAATATGTCCACACCTTTTTGACAAAGAGCAGCTAGGAGTATATGAATTTTTAAACATTGCTCTTTGATGAATAGAATGTATCCTTTAGATATGATTATAACTATGAGCAAGGATACGAACCAGGGGATAGGAAGAGTCTTTGGTGAATATGATCGTGAAAGGGCAAAGAATTCCTTTGAAGGAGAGAGCTTCTATATAAATCAAAATTAGAGAACTTTTACATTTAAAGCTCAAAGGGATTTTATTATTATAATTCGATGAATAGTCTGAATCCCTCCCAAGCTACCTCTAATTTGATTGAGAATGATGATTTTTAATAAGCACACTATAGATATGGAATTTTGATAAACAGTGCTTATACCAAGAGTTATGACTCCAACTTGTTCAAGACTTTTAAGTTTAAGGATAGGTTTAGGATTATGTGATATATAGTGTGAAATTTCCTAAACCACGAGCTTGTGCAGTGGACAATATATGCTTAACTTAAGAATAGTACGTTCAAGTATGGATTAAGCATTTGAAATTAATTACCTAGCAAAGATGCCATGTCTATTTGGAAGTGGATTTTATTTCAGCAAACTGCCAATGTTTTCATATATTCACCAATCATTATGATATATATGCATTAAGTTCATATTGGATGTATTACATGTATTTCCACACTAACGTGATTCTCTAAAGGTTCTTGGTAAAATAATATTCTATAGTGAATGCATATACCAAGATTTGATATTTTAAGCAAAGACCACTTCCTAGCCTTTTGGTCATCACTACCCCTAAATCTAGAAACTAAGGATGGATTAAATGATTATGTAATATTACTTTAGATCCATTTTTCCAAAGGTCCTATGGGGTTTGCTTTCATGATTATCCATTTCATTTCTTTTTCTAAGCCTCCGACACCTCAAACTAAACAATTAAACTCGCTGTGCCCTTTTCTTTTATGTTGTAAGCAAGTTTTGAATTTTCATGAAAGGCTATGCTTACTAATCTTATGTTTGCTCGATGAGGCATAAAAGTTTGTATGGGATCTATTAAGTGATTTTGAACCCTTTTTGAAAATATTTTTCTTTTTACGACCTGAGGACTTATCACCTCCCATTTCTTCCTCCTGGCATATTATTTTCAATATTTTCTTCATTTTTTTCTTCTCTAAGGTGGCATGATAATCTTTTAATTCCTCTAATTGTTTAGCCAACCTTTAGTTTTGAATTTTTAGAAATGTTTTATGATAAGACATTCCAATTAGAGACTTATGAATTTTAAATGAATCCTTTTCTAGTTGCCTATTCAATGACATGCTTTCATCATAAAACTCATAGCATGATTCAATACAAGATTTATCTCTATAAGTATCATATGAATCAATGCATAATGTATCATTATCAGAAACAGTCGATGACTCATTGTAAGATATATCACAACATTTTTCATAAGAATCATCGCATGCATCAACATCAAAACTATCATGAAATTCAATAGATGATTCATCATTTGATACAACACAACATTTAGCATAAGAATCATCAATTGAGTTTGAGTTAGAATCATATACCTCTTCTTTTGTTAAAGCCATTTCCCAATCACTTACCACTCCTTGAGTGGTGGTCTCATTCTCCTAGGACTCTCCATATCTTTTTTCCAGCTCAACCCAGATTTCTTGTGCACTACTACATGCCATAATATCATGAAGAATATCAGTATCTAAAGCACAGTACAATAAGTCCATGGCATGTGAATTTGCATGTATCAAATTAATATCATTTTCTATTGACATACAAATTCCTTTTACAATCACCTGTCAGGCCCTCCAGTCCATTGATTTTATAAATACGCTCATTCTAATTTTCCAGAAGATGTAATCAACACCACAAAATAATAGAGGATTGGAAGGTGATTGTCCCTCTCCGAATGGGGATACACCAAAATGAGTCATTGCGATCTTTTACAAAAGTTGTTAGACCTAATGCAACGAGACTCTGATACCAATTATTAGTTTTGATGCAATCCCAAGACAGGGGTGGATTGGGTATTTAAAATTTGTTGCCTAAGTCTACTGGTTTTAACAACAGTAAAAATGGTTATATAAATTAAAATGCTCTCAAATCCTTATATTTTTTATGTCTTTATGCCTATATATATATAGCATTGCAGCACTATCCATGATTCAATAAATGGTTAAAATTTCTTTGATGGATAGTTTATGTATTTTCCTAGCACAAACTATTATTGAGCTATATTGAATATCTTGAGTTGATCATACTACTGGATTGCATGCTTGTATTGAAAGTCTCCTGCATAGCGGATACAGTGATGTGTATTGCATGCTGGTAGTGGATATAGGTTCTCGCATGCTCAAACTGAATTATTTTGAATTGATTTCTTGAACCTATCAAGTTTTCGTGCATGAAAATTTAGGAAATGTCCGATTTACATACGACATGTTGCTGAAATTTCGATAGGATTTTTCCCAAACCAAAACCTTGTGTTAAAGATGATTATGATAAAATTAACATTAAAATATTTTTTGAAAGGATGAGTGAAAACTAATTGAATATTAAACTTCATCCTCACATAATCATCCAATGATTAGGGGAACTCTGCTCCATCCCTATAGAAAGCGCATAAATGACTTATATGCATCACTTCACTTTTTGAAATATTGAGGCTCTTCTGAAAATCTCTGAATATTATATCCTGTACTTAAAGTTTTATGATTTGATATGGAATGTTCTTGGGTCATTAACTACATAGCATTCCTTAATATATATTCTTTGATGCATCTATGGTCTATAAGGACAACTATATTGATAAGGATTCAAACTTAAGTTGTAGTCCCAAGAGGGGGAGTGATGTGATACCCCATGGATGAAAGACTTAAAAGATTAGATGTTACTACTCATATCAACAAGGTGCACCTTTCTTTTCGAGAGTTTTCCCATAAGAACTCCATAGTTAAGCGTGCTTGGCTTGGAGCAATCTTAGGATGGGTGACCACCTAGGAAGTTTTTTCAAGAAGTGTGTGAGTGAGGACAAAACACACTAAAAAGGACACGTGTTGGTTTATGGGGCCAGTTATTAGTTTGATAAGGCCCGCCCCCTGTTATCTGATCCAAGTGGAGGAGGAGAGACGCAGTGCTCCCTGACAGACCCAATTTGGGGCTTTACAAATGGTATCAGAGCCAACATCCAGCCGGAAGTGTGATGAGATTCTTATCGCTTGGGTTTGGAAATATGGGTTCGCAACGAGGACATTGCGTTCTATAAGTGGGGGAGAATGTGATACTCCATAGATGAAAGACTTAAAAGATTAGATGTTACTGCCCATATCAATAAGGTGCACCTTTCTTTTCAGGAGCTTTCCCATAAGAACTCCATAGTTAAGCGTGCTTGGCTTGGAGCAATCTTGGGATGGGTGACTGATTACGCACCAAAACTGCGTAATTGGGCACCTTATCCCGAATTTTACGGCTTTTATTTTTAATTAAATGTCCAATTACGTCTGATATTTTAATAAAGTATCAAAATTATCATTCTTGAATTTTATTGTGCAATTTATGAATTTTTGATAATTTTTTTGTCGCAGGAAATGTCCCGAGACCCAAAACCAACACCTGTTCGTATTTTGTGCATAAATTTTCCATTCAAACTCCGATCGAGACGATTCAAATTTTTGGAGAAAGAGGAAGGATTATCTACAACTTTTGTGTTTCGAGCTTTGAGAGATACGGACGTTTACTAGGTCAAAATTGGGTTAGAAAGTTCAGAATGGATTAGGTGTTAACAAAAAGAAGAAAGAAGAAAAAAAAAATGAGTTGATTTGACCCAGCTATGCAACCGGGTCATTCTTTTGAGTGCTGGGCACTGGGTGTGTGAGTGTGTGTGTTTTTTCTTTTTTTGCTTTGAAAAGTCAAAGAAAGGGGCTAGAAAAGGGAAAGAAAAAAAAACTAGTTTTGTAGGGTTTTATGGGAGGTTTTCAAGGGGTGCTGTGTGTGGGGGTGGGGGGAGGGGGGGCTGCTGGGGCTGTGCGCACTGCTGCAAGAGGAAGAACAACAGCCGTAGCTGCTGTGTTGATCTCCTCACTGCCTCCTCCTTCTCTCTCTCTCTCTCTCTCTCTCTCTCTCTCTCTCTCTCTCTCCTTCTCTTTTTCTCCCTCTTTTAATATTTTTTTTTTATGGTTGTTACAATACTTTTTTCTTTTTTTTTTGTCTAGTTTAATATTAGATTGAATTTTTTTTCTCTTCACTTTATTATTCGAGTAGTCCATGGATGAATTAAATTCTTGTTCTTTTGAAAGCTTTCAAGGTTGAGTTAATTTGTTATTTAAGTTTAGTATACATCTAGTCTAATGATTGGAATGATTTTAAGTTAGATTAATTAGTTCTTTAGTTTAGTATACATCTAGTTTATTGTTCTTTTAAGTTGTTTTTTTTTTTTTTTTTTTTATTGCAATGATTTATTGTGGAATTTGTTTGACCCAAAAATTGTGGATTGCAAGCATGAGTGGCTAGGTTTTATAACTCGGGTTGTCGTTTGCATTCCATGGTTTATTAGTTATCCTATGATATTATTGCTAAACTTTTATTTGGTTAAAACCGAAAATTGAAGGTATCGTTAATAAATCTCTGGCTCTTACTTCTTGTTTTGTTGTTGACGTTAGGCATATCAAAACCTTGATTTAATCTAGGATTTTTATCAACTAATTTACATGACATTTGGTTGATGCTTAATGAGAGTTTATATTTTCTTCCGTTTGGATGTGGCAAATTTCCTTGAGCTTTAGTAATAAAATTTCATCTTATTAATGCCTTGATTGGATTAACAAGAAGAGGAGTAAGGCCTAGGGAATTAGTAAATGGTGGAAGCAAGCAGACATTGAACCTGTAACCCGAGTATTTGGTAAATTGTTTCAATTAATATGTTTAGTTTGATTGTATTAGTAGGTTTACATTTTTGAAAATTTGATAAAATTTCAGCCTCATTTTGATAGTTTACTCAAGCATCTTCCTCTTTGTTTACTGTTTTCAAAATCATTAAAGACCAAAAATATTTTCAACCTACATTTTATAACAACAAGATTTCACTAAACTTTCGCAAATACTTTGATACTCAGTGGTCCCTGTGGAATACGATCATGGACTCATCCTTGATACAACTTAACACTTCTGCACTTGGAAGCATAACTCAGAACGAGTCAAGTTTTTGGTGCCGTTGCCGGGGACCAATTGGTGTCATCGAAGTGTTTCTCAGATTTCAGAGAGGTGTTTATAGAGCTGTGAATGTCTTCACAGCCTGGGTGATATCTACTTCCTCTCCTTTGACCTATTTGCTTTTATTGTGTTTATACTAAATTTATATAACTAGTTGGGCTAAAGATAACACATTTAGACTAGTCAGGACAAACTCATCCACCTCGTCATCAAGTGAACCTGTTTCACTTGAGTCACTTGAATCACCATCTGACACGCGCAACATCATGGCTGAGAATGAACCTCACGATATGGAGAACCCTAATGGGACACTTAGAGAATATTTGCAACCTGTTAGGACCAACACCCCATCCTGCATTATTCTACCTTTGAATGCAAATGCTTTTAATTTTAAACCTGTGATGATCCCATTGTTACCTCATTTTCATGGCATTGAATCTGAAAACTCATATTTGCATATTAAAGAGTTTGAAGAACTGTGTTCCCCATTTATGGATAGAACATGCACTGAGGAGGTAATAAGACTGAAATTGTTTCCATTTTCTTTAAAATACAAGGCAAAAACCTGGTTCAATTCCTTAAGACCAAGATCCATTGGGACTTGGCAAGAAATGCAAACTAAGTTTTTAAATAAATTTTTTCCCATGCAAAGAACTAATGCTTTGAAAAGACAAATCATGAATTTTTTCTAGAAGGATGTTGAAACATTTTATCAGTGTTGGGAACGTTTCAAAGACCTCTTAAATGCATGTCCTCACCATGGGTATGAGAATTAGAGGGTCATCAATTTTTTCTATGAGGGGTTGCAACCAAAGATGAGGCAATTTGTAGAAACAATGTGCAATGGTGAGTTTTTCAATAAAAGGCCCAAAGAAGCTTTTGACTATTTTGATTATTTGGCTGAAAACGCCCAAGCTTGGGATGTCTCTGATGTGTATGATAGATCTGAAAAGAAAAAATATATTAGTGGGGGTGGTAAGTATCAATTGGAAGAAGTGGATGATTTGAATGCTAGGCTTGCATTGATGTCCAAAAGGTTAGATTCCATTGAGCTTAAGGAGGTAAATGAAATGCATGTTTTACCATCATCTTCTAAAAAATGCAGCATATGTGAGGATCTAGGGCATGTGACTGATGCAAGTCCAACTATTCCTACTCTTAAGGAAATTTTGCTTGATCAATCTAACCCGGTGTATATGGTATCTGAGATTTCTTTTGAACCTTATTCTGATACTTACGATGCAGGTTGGAAGAGTCATCCAAATTTCAACTGGAAAAATGACCAAGTGGGGCCATCTCCACAGGAACAAAGTCAATACATTCCTTATCCAGCATCTGGCCAAGACTCGGGACCCTTTTACTTTGCAAATTAGCCTCCTCCAATGCAGAGAAAGGAAATGGAAGATCCCATACAGCAGCTAACTGTTAGCTTGCAACAGTTCATGGCAAACCAAAATGTGATCAACACTCAAACTTCTCAAGCCATCAACAAGATAAGCACCGATTTGACTAGGCTGAATACATTATTGAATGCTTTGGAGATAGATGAATCTCAATTTCAAGCCCAACTAGATACTTAAGTGCAGATTGCAATCATGGAACCGTCATCCTCTATTGAAGCAAATGTCAATTATTGCAATACCGAAACAACTCTCTGCAGTGGTAAGGTGACTGGTGCACCAGATGAAGAAGTTGAGCAGAATGGTGAGAATTGAACCTTCAAGGAACCAGGTACAAATTTTAATGTTGATACTTCTGAAGAACCAAAGGTAACTATTCTGAAAACTTTTCCTTAAAAACCAGTTCTTAAAGAAGTAAATTTCCTAGAAACTATACTAGATAAGGATCCTTTCTTGTTAAAACAAGAAAGATAATTTGAAAATGTGTTGTCTGATATTAAAGAGTATTGATTTATTCATAGATCACTTATGTGCAGATAACAAAACTGACTCATTGTGGTGACTAAAATTCGGAGACCCGCCAGTTCAATTTATAAATCTACACCCACCAGATGAAATTCCTCTCGAGCCTCCTCCAGACACACTGTGATGTTTTTCTTTCCTTTGTTTTCATTTTGTTTCATTCTGTCTTATTTTTCATTTTATTGATAGGTACATTTTCCTTTAGTTCAGTTTTCCTTTTCCATTATTTCTCCACCCAGGTACGCCCTACTTTTCCTGTGCACAGTTTTTCTATTTCCCCTATACTTTCACATTGAGAATAATGTTTCATTTTAGTTGGGGGGGGTGTGAGCATTTGCATGTGACACTGTGCACGTATATGTACTGGGTTTTATATTAAAAAAATCATTAAAAAAAAACACAAAAAAAAAATCATCAAAAATTAAAAAAAGAAGGAAAGAAAGAAAGGAAGAGTAGTGAGAAATTACATTGAATTATGTCATGCTTAACACTGACTCGTACCCTTCACATACATGCATATAACCTAAAAACTACATACTTGAGTCATTTATACGTAGTTTCTCTTTATATGACTTCGTAACTCCATGAAGAATTGATTGGTAGTACACTCATGTTAATCTGACTATATAATTTCTTGTATTTACACGGTATCTCACGAGGCTGAATAAACACATTCACGTGATTCACCGCACTTAGGGTTTCCTGTGAGCACTAAAAGAATACTCGTGGCGACTATGACACCTTGTGAGATATCCTTGAGCTATTTATCGTCCTTTTAAGCATTAATATTAAATCAGAGTTCACAGAACTCAATTCCCTTTTTATGGATGATTCCTTGTACACTAGTCTCTGTCTTTGATTTGCTAGCCTAGAGGTGACACCTAGTGTGAAGATAGAAACCTAGGTCTTGTAGCCTACTCAAGATGTGAACGCTGAGCCACCCCTAGAGATAGACTTAGTTCATAGACCACTATTTGAGCTCAATTCCCATTGATGGCATGCAGATAACAAAAGAAGTGTAAAGATTGTCCTAATCGATCAAGAAAAGACAGAAAATGAAGATTGATCAGAAGAAAGAATAAGAAATAAACATGAGCATGAAATGAAATGTTAATGCCTAAAATAAAACAAAACCAAGCCTTAGTCCCACTAAGTGGGGTCGGCTATATGAATCCTTTTCCGCCAATTTATGCGATCATGGACCATTTCTTTTGATAGATTCAAAGATATTAAATCCGTACTCACTATCTCCTCCCAAGTTATTTTAGGTCTACCCCTACCCCTTCTACTGCCCCCCATAGTAACTAAGTCACTCTTCCTCACAGGTGCACTATAAGGCCTACGTTGCAAATGAAATGTTAATGCCTGCTCCATAGAAATACCACAAAAATTCAAGGACACGACACATGTTCTCCACGTATGAAGATTCTTCAACTGGTTAATGCCTCAAATGTATTCACAATAAGTTTGTGAATAAGTTGATCTAGGGTGGTCTCAATTGGATGTGACAAGTAGGTAAGAAGATGCTAGGGTGAAGGACCCAACACCTCATAGATAGGCTAGATCCTTTCCAGACTAGTCCATTCCATACACTTAGCGTTCGTTCCTTTTAATATGTGGGATGTTTGATCGCTACACTCCTCCTCACATATGATGAGTGAACCCATTTCCTTTTGAGTGTTCTTGAGGGTACACCAGTTAGGCCGAGTCAAAGCTACCATTTGGTAGGTGTCCACTGGTATCCTAGGTGTACTGAGTCACACACATCACATACTCCTCGAGAGTTCACCTGTTTATACTCAAACTTATATGACTGCATTAACTCTGAAATGTGCCACTAATTAACCTCATGTGAGTAAATTGTTCTTAATTGACATATAAACGATGAAACTTGCATGAGTGACGTGCTTTGAAGTTGTGTGTATTGAATATGAATAAGCTTGTGTGAAATTCAGTTATGTTCTTGTATGTGAAACGGTATATTTGTGTCGCATGTGCATTAATTTCATGTTCATTGGAGTTCGTAGTTGTGAGCACTACCCTACATTCATTCACATCATTTGCTAGAGACTAGCAAAATGTTAGTTGGGGGGTATGATTACACGCCAAAACTGCGTAATTAGGCACCTTAACCCAGGTTTTACGGCTTTTATTTTTAATTAAATGTCCAATTACATCCGATATTTTAATAAAGTATCAAAATTATCATTCTTGAGTTTTATTGTGCAATTTACGAATTTTTGATAATTTTTTATCGCAGGAAAAGTCTCGGGAACCAAAACCGACACCTGTTCGTATTTTGTGCATAACTTTTCCGTTCAAACTCCGACTACCTGGGAAGTTTTCTCAAGAAGTGTGTAAGTGAGGACAAAACACACTAAAAAGGACACGTGTTGCTTTATGGGGCTAGTTATTAGTCTGATAAGGCCCGCCCCCTATTGTCTAGTCCAGGTGGAGGAGGAGAGACGCAGTGCTCCCTGGCAGACCCAGGTTGGGGCGTTACAGGTGAATTGGGTTATTTAAAAATTCCTCAACTCCTTTTTGAGAGCTCTTGTCCCTTTTTACAATCTTTTAAGGATTTCTTGTATTTTTTTTAATTAGGCAATCCACACAAACCCATATTTTTTCTAATCAATCCACAATCAACAAACACAATCAATTAATTTACTATTCAAGCACAACAACCACACAACAAGAAATCAATTTGGAATATTTAGAGGCCCTATATATGAATGTGCAACTCTTGTTGTTGACTTTTGAATTTGAATATTAAAATGTCATCCAAACACTATTTTAATATCAGAATTTAATTAAACCTTCAGTTAATAGGTTTTAGGTTGTTAACCAATCAACGTACTTCCTTTCAGTTTCCACAAAAGATCAATTAAACAATGTACTCCATTTCGGTTTCCACAAGCCCAAAAATAAATTAGGCTTTGAGTTTACTTAATTTCCAATACGCGTTGCTTTATGATTAAAAGTATTAAAACATCCACGCAGGTTATATCTTTGATGAAATTTAAAAGAGAGTAAGGGAAAGAGGGTGACATCACCACTTTTACAAGGTTTGGCTTATACCCAGCCTACGTCCTCGCCCTAGGTCAACCACCTAAAGAGTTCACCATACCTTGTTCCTTTTGGGTGGAAAAAAAACCTTTACACACTCCTTCAATAGGCTAGAGCCCGCCTCTCCAAACGATATACCCTCGTTTGGTCACTTCTTCAATGAGCAGCACCTCTCTAAGCGATATCCCCTTACCTAGACAATGATCCAACAAACCTGGAGTCATCACAATCTACAAGAGTAAAAGATAAATTATGCGTACAAAAACACTCTCAAAATTTAGAGCAGGTTGTACAAATTAATTTCTAAATCGTACTTCAAAAACCAAAGCTAAATAGAAAATGTGAAGCTTTAAAGGTCTAGAAGTCACCAATGGTTCTTAAAAAAAATTTGAATGCAACTCAGAACGAATCTCTTGTTTGTCAATCCACCAATATCATTGAGTTTTTCTCCAGAAAAATGATGTGAGCAAGTAAAAGCTTTAGGAGAATTTCAGTGTAGGGATCGTTTATAACTTCAGCGTATTGCTCATTTGATCTCTTGGCTTTCCTTTTTTCATTGATCAAAGGTAGCATTTATAAACTTTTTTGAAAAAAGTTTCCTCATTTAATATAGACCATTTAGGCAACTTTTCAAAAAAAAATAATTCAGAGAATTAAATTTGAAAGATTTCTCGCACGTTTTGAAATTTGAAATTCCCTGTAAAGTCAGTCGGCTGACCCACTCAACTGGGTCATTTTTGCACTAGTCATTCGGCTCGATAGGCAGCTGACACCATTCTGAGTTTCAAAAATTTAATTTAGATTAATTTTCAGTCGGTTGACTAAACCATGTTCAAATTAGTTAGTCGGCTAGGCCTTGTCAGATGGCTGGGCCTTTGTAGTTCATTTGAGTCAGTCGACTTGACAGTTAACTTTTCTGAAGTTTACTTGTCAGTCGGCTGACTGGACCATGTTCAAAACTGGTCAGTTGGTTGGGTCTTGTCAGTTGGCTAGGTATTCTTAGTTCAACTAGTCAATCGGCTGGGCAGACCTCATTTTTAAACATTTTCCAATTTTTGATTTCTTTAAAACTCTAGTTTACTTGAAAAACTTAATTGGAACATCTTAAAAACATGTTTAAGAGTTTTTCAAATAATGATCTCTAGGTCTTTGATTCTTAAGGAGCTTCACATATCTAAATAGAATTGACTTTGAAGTACTTACAAAACTCCTTCTAATCATGGTCTCCTTCATCACTAAGCCTTGTAGCCTCTCGAGGTTCTTCAAGATTTGCTTGGCCTTTAAACTCTTCATTTGACGTTCATTGCTTCAATGTGCTGAGGAGCTTTCACTAGATTGTCATTAATCTTCAGCTTACTTCCATGTTTACCCATGAGTGTCCTTTTACCTATATCTGAAATCAAATCACTCAACACCACATGTTAAAGCATCCTTCATTTTGTTATCATCAAAACAAGATTGAAAAACCTAATTAGGCCAACAATCTCCCCCTTTTTTATGATGACAAATGAGGAGCAAAAAATATGAATAAGCATTGAAAAGAACTCCCCCTTACAACTAGCATTATTCTACTCCCCCTTACAATAAGCATAATTTTAACAATTGTAGATTCAAGACCAATCATGCTTATTACTCAATTTCTTATTTATATCATGCTCAACATGCTCAAATATGATTTTTCCCTATCATGCTCAACTATCAATATAATGCTCAATCATGCCAAACTTTTTGCTCAAATACTTTTGATGATGACAAATGAGGAGCAAAAAATATGAATAAGCGTTGAAAAGAACTCCCCCTTACAACTAGCATTATTATACTTCCCTTTACAATAAGCATTATTTTAACAATTGTAGATTCAAGACCAATCATGCCCATTGCTTAATTTGTCATTCATATCATGCTCAACATGTTCAAATATGATTTTTCACTATCAAGCTCAACTATCAATATCATGCTTAATCATGCCAAACTTTTTGCTCAAATACTACTCCCCCTTTTGACATCAATCAAAAAGGGTAAAAATTTAAATTTTTAATCCATAATCACATTTGTCATGCATAATGCATCATTCAACTACCAAGATCATAATAATGTTACCAATATCGTTACATGCTCATAATTATGATGTATTGCTAAAAAAAAATGATATATTCATTGATACCAATATACTTCTTTAGTTACCAATGTTGCATTTCTCATAGACGCCAATATGACCATAAACATACATGTCAATATATTTCAAAAACATGTTTTATACTTAATAACTTTATGCTCAAATTTTCAAAATATCAATTTCAAGATACCAATTTTAAAACATCTACATGTAGCATGCTACATATCACATATCATAAGCCTATTTTTTAAGCAACAAGAAAAGCAATACAAGCTAAGTATTGTATTATACAATACATCAAGGTACACGCTAGAACAAACTTAGATCACACAAAGAGACAAACCCTAGGTTAGTTGACCAACACTTTTAAGTTTCACAAACCAGTCTAGGGTTGCTCTGTCAGTTAGTCGGCTGACCTCGGTGTCAGTTGGCTTACTGCTCTCTAGTTCAAGGCAATCTACCTTAGTCAGTCGGCTGACCTCGGGGTCAGTTGGTTGACTAGCCTCTATTCCAAAAGAAAAACATTTCAGTTAGTCGGCTGACCTTAGAATCAGTTGGCTGACTGTAGATTTTTTTTTAAGCCTTATCCTTTTAGTTTGTTTCTCTACTATGTTGTAGACCAAAACTTATGCAATGAGCTCAATTTGCTTCAGATTTTCTTTTCTTTTTGATGTCATAGGAACTCCAAAATAAGCCTTGCTAAACTTAATGTTTTCTAACTTAAACCTTGTACAATTCATTCATTGATTTTGGCCAACAATTTTAATATGATAATTAGGCCTCTTAAAACTCATCTTTTCATATCAACCGGTTCAATATCCTTGTAGAATATGTGATTAAGTTTCTTTCCTAGTTTCTAAAAGGAATACCTAACATCTATGGAATCCTTGATTTTTGAACTTGACTTTCATCTCGGTACCCATATTTTCTTGGGTATTAATGGTTTAACAAGAAAAGTTTCTTTTACTTTCCAGACTTGTTTAATTTTCACATCTTCCCTCTTTAATGGACATTCAAACTTTATGTGCCCTTCTTTTTACATAGGTAGCATATAGTGTGAGTATAGGCATTAGAAGAGGTGCTAGCATAATTTTTTGAGGCTTTTGTAAAGTATCCCATGTAGAGATTCTTTTTTCTTTTGTTCTCAATTCCATTAAATCCTATGCCTTCTTTGTTTAGGGACATTCTTTGTTATTTTATCAAAATTTTCTTTCCCTATAGTAAAATTGTAAATGACCTTTTCTTTATCTTTAATTTGTCTTTTGAGATCATTTATCTCTATATCTTTCTTTCCATCAACATTTACTTGTGATTTCACTATTTCTTGAGACAAGTTATTAATTTTACTTTTTAATTCAGAAATGTATATGTCTTTCTCAATTTCTATAGAAGTTTGGAGTCTTAGATCTTCTATTTCTTTCATCAATTTTTCATTCTTGCTTTCTAATTTCTTGATTTTCACATCTTTTTTCATTTTCAGCAAGATTTTTAGCTTCTAACTCTTTCATAACTCCTTCATTCTTGTTTTTCAATGATGTGTATCGTTTAGTCACATTAACTAACATCTTATGAACCTTGAATAAATCATTTTGAAGTTCTTCATAAGATGACGTACTCTCATCATCATCGGATTCATTAGATGAAGCACTGCCATATTCATTATCTAATTTGGATGAGGAACAATGTTCTTCATCGTTGTCCCATGCCATATAAGCAACCTCTTTGTTACTTGATTCATCATCGAAACTACTTGTATCTAGATTATCCCAAGTAGCTTTCATTGCCTTTTTCTTTTTGGAATCCTTCTTAAGTAGTGGACATTTCAGTTTTTTATGTCCAGCTTTGTTGCAACTATAACATGTAGGAATTTTATTTCTTGATTTCTTCTTGTTAATTTCTTCTTCATCTGATTATGAGTTTTACAAGTTTCTTGGATATGAAGTCTAGTTTATCTTCATCCATCTCTTCTTCACTACTACAGTTTTATTTTGAAGCTTTAAATGCTATAGATTCTTGAGCCTTGGTTTTACCATTCCTTTCATTCATTGACATTTCATATGTGAGTAGAGAACCTATTAGTTCATCTAAAGAAGTAGTTTTAAGGTTTCTACCTTCCGTTATTGTAGTAGCTTTCAGTTCCCAAATAGGTGGAAGTGCTCTTAGAATTTTTCGGATCATTTCATGGGTGGAATAAGTTTTTCCTAAGGCACTTAGTGAGTTTATGATATGTGTAAACCTAGTGTACATGCTTGTTATACTTTCATCGGAGTTCATCCTAAAAGTTTCGTATTCACTAGTTAACATATCAATTCTACTTTCCCTAACATCTACCGTGCCTTCATTGGTTACTTCCAATTTATCCCAAATCTCTTTGGCTGATTTACATGTTATTACTTTATTGAATTCATCTGCATCAGGTGCACAGTGCAAGGCGTTTATTGCACTTGAGTTAATTTGCAACATTTTTTTAATCTGATTTGTTTAGTTTTTTATCTTCTTTAGGTATTTCTTTTCCATCTACTAGTTTAGTGGGGATTAAATTTCCATTCGTGACAACATTCCATGCCTTCTAGTCCATTGTTTGAAGG